>NC_088352.1:25872500-26217500 GCF_036884655.1 Musa acuminata AAA Group | reverse complement strand
TGCAAGCTGGTTATTCTGTACTTAATATACATGCTAGACTAACAAGAAGTTAAATCTGCATACCCTTTTTCATCGACTTCAAAGAGCTTTTGGTCTATGCACATAATGCTTAAAAACAAAAAAAGAAGATAACCTTGTTAAAATGATGACCGTGATATTCACATTTCATGTTGGATTAGAACAACAATGATGACAAGTCGTGGTGTTTCAACTATTTGGGGTTGGCACATTTAATGTTGGATTGCTTATTTGAAATGTAAAACATCATATTGGCAGACTACATTATTAGATGGTGAGTCTTCTGTTTCAGTGTTCATGATGTTTTGAATTTTTGGAATGCTTTGAACCTGTATTATGAAGAACATAAAGGAGTAATATTAGACAAATTCTGCTTGGTGTTTTTATGATACTGACAGTTCTGCATGCACATGGACTATGTTACTCATTAATCAAATCAATTATCAGCTGTTTGATACCCAGTTGTCCTGTTGAAATAATGGGGTATTACACATTCTTTCACAACCTTTATATGTTCCATTAGCAACAATCACTATGCTTATCCATATGGAGACAGGCCTCAAGTCAGTTTTATCACCTCAAAATAAATAATGGGGACTTCAATTGAAGATAATTTCCTCCAAAAGCTACAATATTTTATAATATGTAGAAACCAAGAGTCATGTAATTTGGATATGTTTTGTGCATTATTCTCATTAGCACAAAACAAATGGTGTAAAGAACATTCATTCACGCAACAATAATTTCAGTTTTTAGCCACTTTAAAGGAACAGATCATAGGCTAAATATTGTTCGATAAATCCATGAAAAAACTCACCTTGTCTTGACACTTGTGGCTTGTGTATTAAACTATACTATTAAAGCTACTTATATGGGCTTCTATAATATTCATATGTTCCAGCTTTTGAAAAAGATGAATTTTTACTTCTAGGCCTTTCAAACATCAAGATAATGTTTTAACAGAATTGATTTTCAGTTTGGACTCTCCATAATTGATATTGAGGTGATAGGATTGAGGCGTCCGGATAGTATTCTAGCTCAACTCTCTCTCTCTCTCTCTCTCTCTGTGTTCATTTATATAATGGAACTGTAAAGGTTTTTTACTCTCAATATCTCATTTTGTATAGTTCTTCCTATCAAATAGAAATATGAAATGTTGAAATGAAAGATGTATCTTAATCTTGCAGCTTGTTATAAGTCATTTATACTTTTTTCTTGTTCCATGTCTTACGTCAGGTAGATCTGGAGAATCTTTTGATGGCCAACAAACTAGCCATGCTTGTCATCGGGCAGGATGTGCTGAAAACTAACAATGAGGTGATTATTCACTGTTCAATCTTTCAAGCACAAACAGTTCTATACATGCTCCAGTTCTGTTGTATAGGTGGGTTCTCTGTGCACAATTCTCACAGACAACTATTGTGAAGAAGCCTATGATCTACTTCAGAGTCCTAACTTGAAAAAGCTTTTGGTATGAAACTTGAAATCTATGATTTTACTAATCGGTTCTTCGTTAACTCTGTACTCTCTATGAAGAAATATGTTGTTCCAGCTTGCAGGTATTCTCTTAGATACACAAAATCTTGATGATACTGCTCAGTTTGTTACAAAGAGAGATGAAGAGGCAGTACGGTTGCTATCAGTCGGTTTTGCTCCCAACTACAGACAAGAATTTTTTTCTCAATGTAATTTTCTGTTCTTCATAATAACTTCAGTCTAACTAGGCAATCCTCTTCATATGTGTTGTTTGCTATTATCTTATATTCTGTCTGCAACTAGTGATGCAAGAAAACAAGGAGAATTTATTTCTTGAAGCTCTGAAGAACAATTATGGGATGCTTTCTTGTGAGAGTAAGTTGTATAACAAAATGACATTTTAGAGTCACGAGAGAAAATTTCAAATGGAGAATATATCATTGTCACTAAGCTTTACTGAACGTGGAATATGTTGGTTGCAGCAAAAGAGAAGTCACCACCGGTGCAAGCACCAATTCCAGTGCCGCTTCCAGTGAAGGCACCAGAAACAAATTCTCGTGGGAAGAGCAAGTTCTTTTTGGCAAAGTGGTTTGGTTTTGGTTCAAAATGATTTAAACTTTCCAATTTGTGCCTATATAAGTTGGGTGAGAAAGTTGATCTCTTGATATTTAGACTGATTACATTCATTTTATAATAGATACATGGGACTGACTGTTGTTGTAGTTTGAAAACATGCTTTTGGAAGATGGCTGCACCAGTGCATCATATGATCTTGAGGAGGCAGAGCACAACATAGCCACTTGTCGAGTCATATTTTCTGTTATACAATTATCTTGATTTCCTTTCTTTTTTTTTTTCAACGAGTAAAAAAATAGAGCAGACTCCATTGTCACAAGTCCACTATTGTCTTGGGATAAAACTTGCCTCCTCGATATTATATGAAGGGAAATACTCTTGTGATCCTCAGGTAGAGAATATGATGTTTTCTTCTTGTATGTTAATATTTAATGCATTAAATACGATCGACTATTCTCAAAATAAGTAGGACATAACTTCATGTTATTGGGTTTATCTTAAAGACATTGGCTAGTGTAATTTGGAGTAACTAGGTTGAATTGCAAGACACAGGAGTTAGTACTTTCTTCATAAATGTGTTTATCTTGTGTGCATCTGCAACGTTGAAAATTTGGCCTGATTCTTTCATTCACTGGGCGTTCCAGTTTTGTTAATTCCATAATTGAGTTTTGAATCCTTGTGCAGGTGGCACCCCTTTTACCCTCAACAACATGAGATCTTTAACTAATAGCTAAATTGATCTTTATTTAAAAGCGTAAGAACATAGATCAGTAGTATCGTATCATCATGGCTGGCTTACGAGCACAGTAGAGAAGCATACGTTGAAGGTGCCAAACCATGGTAGAGCCATTCTTTGAAAGCGTTCTCAGGCAGCTTTGACGGCTGTGAGGTGCTTGCGCTTGATGAATTCTCCGGCTTCCGAGTCGACGTCCTCCTCCTCCTCGTAGGTCGTCTTCTCGCACGCTCGATATGCGCCCTTGTCGTCCTCGAACCTCTCCAGGTGCATTGCCTTACCAAAACGCCCGGCCGGGCACCTCTCCTCTTCCTCGTACCTTTCCTTGTGCTTGTAAATGGCATGAAGGTTGGGAAAGTGAGGCCCTTCGATCATGCTCGTCGTCTTCTCGATCCTGGTGACGTAGGTGACGTAGTCGTCGCCATGGAGCTTCGCCTGGTCTCGCTGTGGGCAGTTCCGATGAGTCGCCATGAACGATGTTTCCTTCACAGGCACCACCGATAGCTTCTTTGCCTGGAAATGGCTTAATGGCGAGCTCCTCTCATGGCTCTTCCTTTTATAGACGCAGATGCGAAGGAAGGATTCTGAGACTACTGGGAGTGGGGCTTTATTCTCCACCAGCTGCTTTCGGTGCCCCTCGCATTTGGTTCGATAGCTCCGTTAACGTTCAGTATGGACGCATCTTGCAGAAATCACTGTTGATGATTAAATGAACTGAGCATGAGCATGAGATGATGGACAAAGTTTTGCTGCAGAAATAACTTGAGTCTATTAATTTGAGGCTCAAAGTCTCAAATAACTTGAGTGATTATTGAGTACCTGCTTGTCTCATCAGATTGGTTGATGAGATTGGAAGGCTAACATCTTTGATATCACTCGAGGAATCGAAAGATGTCGGTGAAAGAGACATGGACAATGATGTAGGAAGAAGATCGATCCGAGGAGGGTGGAAGTAGATAGTGATCTGGTATCTATAAAAGTATTTTAGAAATTTGATTAAGTGCGTAGACTATTACATTTTGGAGTTTAGGTTGCATATTGATTTCAAAATTATTTTTTTGTTGTAGTAATGTATTTTTCTTTTTAAGTGAATCTATCTTTTCATGCTTAGTGCTAGGAATTAACATACAATTGTCACACTCAAATTTTAAATTTTTTCAAAGTCACTTAAAAAGAGAAGCATGATATTTTTTTATTTTTTTATTTTTATTTACTAACTAATTTAAAAAATCTCATGAAAATGTATTAAGTAATTTCAAAATAAAGTAAAGGAGTTTTGGTTACCTCATCGTCGAAAACCATTAATGCATTGTTCGCCACTTCATCTTTGTTGGTTTGGTTCTCGTCATCGGATGAGCTCAATTAATCCCAAGCTATCTTGGATATTTTCTTATTCTCTGAACAACTTCTTCTTTTTAAGTTTATTCTTATTTTTTTATTTTTATTTTAAGAACTTTTTAAACTTTATTGTTAGAAGTTCAAACTCATCAAAGCTTTCGCTCGAGTAGTCATCTTGAGTTATAAGTGTCGAATCCTTCTTATATTTTGGAAGATAGTTTTCATATTCAATATGTTCAACATGTGCCATACAACTCATTTCATTGGTCATTAAAGACCTAATAAGTTTTTCGAGTGGAAAATGATTCAAGTTCTTTATTTTGTTGTGTTTAAAAATAGGAAGAAGTACATTTAAGCTTATTGGATGACTTAGGTCAAAACAGAATTCCTCCTCTTTGAGTCAAAGACGATCCAATCATCTCGATCTCGTTCGGATAGTCCATGCAAAACTTATTCGGCGATATGCCCACCAACACTTTTTCTATTCTAGCGGTGGTCATATGTCCATCGTGGACCAAAACAAAATCCAAAGAGTTCAGTATTAATTTATATATTTTAAAATGAGAGCCTCCTTCCTTATACTGTATTTTTGTTTCATAACATTATCATTTATAGAAGAATATATATTTTAATTTTTTTAAAAAAATATAATTTTCAGTTGATGTATTACTATATTTTCTTGTTATACATAAACTAAAAAAATCTAGATTAAATCATATCAAGATTACGATACTATCTATACGATATTAAGTAGTAAACAAATCAATTTAATTTAAGATGGCTACATTTCTCAAAGTTTGCGGAAGGCAAAGGGCACCAACTTGAACTCCAAGTTTTGAAGCTCTTCATGGGACAAACCCACCAAGTGTTTGGCATGTCGTCGTGCCATCGATGTCTTCGTTTTCTTTCCCATTCTCCTTTCGCCTGCCATAAGATTCTTCTTGATTTGAACCTCTCTAAAGTCGTGAGAGCTTTTTCGGTGCATGCCTTTTGATACGGAGAGGGAAAAAGAAAATAAAGAAGATGATTCCCATGTGATGAAGGCCAGCCAACTTACAAGAACCAAAGCTTAGTGCACTATCTGGAAGACAACAAGAGGTCAACTTTAATCTATTCACAGATGTTATTATATTGACTTCTTTTTCATGTCACGTCACTATGTATCCTCTAACGAAATATTTTATTTACGCTCATCCCTATCTGATTTGTGTAAAAACATGACAGATAATCCCTATCATTAGGTTTACAATGGTTGACATAAAAAAAATCAATCTGATTTGTGTGGTTAATGGAGAAGGTTAGATTCTTTACTATAAGAATAATCAAATTAAAAAAATAAATCTAAATAAATGATAGATGTGATGTTCATATAACTATAAAATCTTTAAGGGTATATTTTTTTAAAAAAATTAATATTTAAGAAACTCACGAGGAGGTGAGCATCTAACTATCAAAAATTTTCATACGATATCCTTTGTTACATGAAAAGAGTAATTTATCTCTATTTATATCGGAGATACTTTACTCATGGTCCTTGTACGTAGGAAAGAGTCTAATGAGTTTTACGGAGGTGACAACGACTCTCTTTCGAGGAGAAGGAGGAGGTGCAACGACAACCCTCACACTTAAGGGATGGTTGTCGTTCGTTGCTTGTTGGATAGATGCGAATGCAACGAGTTCAACGAGGGTCAAGGGTGAAGGTTGTTGGTCCAATAGGATAGAGGAGAGGGGAGGCAATGATGAAGGCATATTCCACAGGAGGCAAGTGCAAAATTATCATTTTAAATAAAAGGGTGCTTAGTATGAATTTTTAAAAATTAAGACGTTATATAAGAATTTATGGAAGATAGAAATTCTTTTAAAAAATTAATGCAAATCTCAATTTACTAGGACATTATATATGATACTTGAATTAAAAAATATTATGATGCAATTTGAATTCTATTAAGCTCCAAAAAATATAGTTGCCAATTAGCGATTTTCATATTTATTCAAAACTCAAAAACTTACAAATATGTCACCATAGTTAATTTTTGTCAGTTATTCAATAGTATTTCGAAATTGAAACTCAAGTTAGCCTTAACACATCTTTAAAGTATTTTTAAAAAGGTAATAAATAATTGATAGAAATAATAAAAAAATTATTAAGGTACTTAATATTTATTATTTTTGAGATTCATTGACAATCATGATTAGTAGCAGTTAATTTGAGTTGATTGGATGAAAATAAAGTATATAAAAATTCATATATATATATATATATATATATATATATATATTGACGGAGATATGTTATGTAATATTAAGGTTTAGAGGGGGAAACATGTTATTTCAAACTTGGAAAGCGTGACTTTTCTGTAGTGAGTGAAACCGCACACATGAGCCCCATCGAAAATTTTCTAGAGAAAGCATCTGATCTGCAGGCAGCAGGCTTTTTTTGCCCTCCTCGACTTTAAGCTGTTTGTTATATTGTCTACACCGGAGCATTTCCTTTCTCGTCCGCAACCGGGTCTTAATATACCGAAAGAGCAACTGGATTGCGTTTCTAAGATATGGCGACCAACACATCAACGGTACCTGACCCGACGCTTTAGCCGAGTTCTCAGGCGCACGAGAGCTTGACCCCTTCTTTTTCGGTGCGCGCCCCACCGCCTCGTGTTGCGTGCTGTATAGCCGACTTCTCTCTCTCTCGCTTCTCCCTCTCCTTCCCTCTTCTATTTCACAACTGCCAGTTCACCCCTTCTCACTACCCATGTCTTTTACTCTCTAGGGTTTTTGTTCGTACCATCGTCGGTCTCGCTGTGGCTGCCTGGGTGGGTGAGAGAGAGCGGGGGACGGTTGAGATGGCGCACCGTATGGCGGCGGCGGCTATGGCAGTGGCCGTGGTGCTGACGGCGTTGGCTCCGTGGCCGGTGGCGCCGACCTCGCCGGGGCCGCACATCACGGACTTGAACGTGCTGCTGCCCCCTCGCATGACGCACTCCGTCGAGTACCGCCTCCAGGGCAGCGGTGGATGCTTCGCTTGGTATTATCTCTCTCTTCGATCTAATTCTTCCCTCGATCCTGCGCAACCACCTGGATCCTCAACCTTGCAACTGATTTTTTTTCTCTTTAATTTGTTCCAATTTACGGCGGCCAGTGTGCTGCGTTTTCTGGAAGCTCGTTGAATTTAGTGTTGTTTTCTTGGGAGCCTCTGTCTGCTATGTCGCTGACTATGAAATATGTTAATGGAATCTTGTTCATTTACTTAAAAGTTGAAGTCGAGATCCTCACTAAGTCGTTGTCAACTGTTATCATGTGTTGTCGTTCTTGCTTGCCTCAATTAACTATCAGCCGTCAACTATCCCGCCTAGTTTTGCAAACGTTGATAATTTCACAAGTGGTTGTCATGATTGAAGCTTGGGCAACTCAAGACCGCCTGTATGACAGATCCCCTTCGGTTGAGCTTTGTTGACGATAATGTCAATATATAATGTGAGGTCCATAATATCCTTTCTTATTTTTCCTAACCAGTTTTCTTGGTATGAGATGCAAATTTTTCATGAGTTGGAGCACCCATCTAGGATTGTGATTCTAAAAAGGGTAGATTATGCTTATAATCATGTTTGTACCCTCTTCTTCTACATTATGGAGACAGCCCAACTCAGATTGTTGAAAATCAGGAAATTATTTGGAGTTAGCAAACTTGGCTTATTTTTGCATTAGTTGATGACTGGTTTGACAGGATCAATCCAACGTGCTATAGAGTCTAGACCAATTTTGTAATTTCAAAAGCAATACGTTGTCCCTTGAAAGCTGATCGGGCCTTTTCAAGCCACCCTCTTATGGTCATTTAGATTATGGATTGAGTGTTTGGCCAGTATAGCCGGTCTCATGCTGATCCATCCCATGCAATGTAGAGTCAGTGTTAGCTATTTTATACTATGTCGAGAGTATCAGGACAACTTGTGTTTATTTTAGCTAGCTTGACAGCAGTACCTGTTGTATTGTGTTAGCAACATACTGAAACCACTTATGCTGCCACTGCATAAAATTTTGCTTTCTTTCATAAATCCTTCCCTTGTAGAGAATCCCTGGACTTCATTTTTTTTTGCTTTTGGTGGTGAACCTCCTTTCTTGGTATAAGTTGTGTATCTAATTGAGACTTGTTTTGCTTTATTATTTGTATGCATTGATAAAGATGTCAATATATTAGTAACTATAATGTCTTGATTGCTTCCTAAAGATATTAGATTCAGTTTCATTCTATTAGTATTTTTTAATATTCTATTTTTTGCACCTTTTTAATCTTTAAGTTGTTTTATTTTTTTAAAAATTGGTTTGTAATATCTTGTTACCCAATATAGTTTGATTCTATTGATCCTATCAGGTATTGATCTCATATCTTACACTGGGTCCCTTAACCATAGCACAACCTTGCAAACCTTGAGTTCCATTTTCATTTATTTCCAATAAATTCTTTTGGAGAAAAGTTTATATTGTATTATGAGTTTGTATTATCTGTTCCTCATTTGAATTCAATAATTTACTTTTAGTATTATTCTCTGTCTTTTCTTTTGGTTGTCCATTTCTTGTGCTAACTTTTGACAATTAATTGTGCTGGAAAGTCATTTTATCAAAGCTTTCAGTTCAAAATATGTTGTTGGTGATATAGGAAATTGGCTAAGTTGTGCTTTGCAAGAGAAACTAGAATTATTAATACATGATATGGCATCAGCATAGTAGTGCCTTTTTGGCACTTAAAAAGTGCATTAGATTGAAGGTTGCATATTAAATTAAGTATAAAGCTTGTAAGAGCATGGATACAATAGTTTATCTTTTTCTTCCCAAAGGAACTATAAGCTATTCCTTTTCTCCTTTGCAGGTCCTGGGATCATCATGATGTTTTGAGAGTTCAACCAGAGTACAATGTAAGTAGTAGATGCTCGACAAGTGCTCGATTGATATCCATTTCACGCTACAGTGGACGGAAGGAGACTGCAGTTTATGCCACTGATCTACATAGTGATATCACAATTCGTTGTAAAGTCATTATTGATACGATATCAAGAATCCAAATATTCCATCATGCAGTGAAAATTGACCTAGATGAGCTTTCCACATTGCGCATCCGTGCTTTTGATAGTGAAGGTATCATATAATTCATTTCATCTGTTCTTGTTATAATGAGCATGTGGTTCTCCTCTAATGACATGTTTGTCTCATCACATGTTAAATTTTGTAAGCAATTGTGGAAGGAAAATTTCTGACAAATTTATTTAATAAGGCTTAAATTTAAGCAATCCAAATTTGAAAGTTACAGGAAGATGCAATTAATGTTGCCTTCAATAAGTTCGTTGTCGGAAATGAAACTATTTAGCCCATCCGGCATTTTTCTTTTGTTATCACATCACTGTTTATGGCTGTTCAATGACATTTATGGATGTTAAGAGATTTTTGGTACTGTAGAATTTTCTGTTGTTGAACTCTGAAAGGAACATAATTCATGAGTTTTCTATACATCAAATTTATTGCTAACATGCAAGATGAACTTTCGCCATGGCCCTCTCTTTCCTCTCTCTGCGGTAAATCCAATAGTGCCATGGTCCTCTCTTTCCTCTCTTTGTGGGACCCACCGCTCTGCGTTTGGAGTTGAAATTGGGTGTTTCCTGATTAACAAAAAACTTGGGATTTCTTAATTCATTATTGTTTTTGTTTCTTCTATCACTTTTTTGATGCCTCCTAAGTTTATCCTGGTAAATTGTTGGTGGTGCAGTTAACATTAAAAGAATGTTATTCTCCATGAATGTGGTTGATTAGAAGATGAAACAACAAAAATGCATTTATTCATAGTGGATCCATATTCCACTCAAAATTTGCAAATTTATTCTCTGCCTCTAGCTTATGATTTCTGCACATTCATCTTTATTATGCTATTTTATTTAAATTTCCTATCTCTTTTTAACAGTTGAATGAGCCAAGCAACTATTGTCTTCCCAAGTTTTGGCTATTTCTGAGTGACCTCTTATTCTTGCAGAAAATGTGTTTTCGTCTTTGGTGGGCTTACAGTTCTTGTGGAAGCTTTTTCCTAAATCTTTAGAGTCAGATAGCATCAACCATCTTGTTCATATTCCTCTGAAGGAAACACCATTAAGTGACTGTGGTGATTTGGATCTGCAAATTGAGCTGGAAGATAGAGTACATATATGCTAATGTTACCTTTAGTATATTATTTCTTTTAATTAATAATTAAGGTCTTTTATTGTTTTAAATAATACTTTTTCTTCTTCAATTTGTTCCAGGGTGTTGGTTCAGACTTGTATGTGGTCAAGGGAGTTGCAATCGGCCATGAGGTTGTAAGTGCTCAGTTACTGGAGCCACAACTTGAGCATGTGATGGACCAAATCATTTTGACTGTTGCTGAAGCTATGTCACTAGATCCTCCATCGCCAGTCTTTGTCACTGTTGGTGCTCTGTTGTGCTACAGTCTGAGGGTCATTCATCTGAAGACTGCTAAAGGTTTCTACTTTATACATTAATATATGTGTGAGAACTAAATGTTAGATGTATCTTCTATTTTATCTGTGAATAATGAACTTCTACGTAATTTCATGTGCAAACTGAGGCGTTGAACTTTGATCTGTGTCAGTGCACTGTATAAGCACAGTTCAAGCATTGCTGTGGCTGTGCTATTAACATTTTAGATCGTTGTTGTCTTGTGCCTATGTGTGTGTGTGCAGGAAAAAACTGTCTAAATTGAATAATTTCTTTCTTATTATGCAGCTAATTGATGGCCTTGTTAAAAAGTGTGTGTGGACCATAGAGTATACATATTAGGAACCCTACCTTCAGTTAAAAGGCATGAAGGATCCAAACTCTACATCATGTCATTCTCTTCATTTTGGTTGTCAATCACAGTGATTATTTAACTATAACTATAAATATGTTTAATACAGCTACCGGGTAGGGGATTATGTTCCAGATTGTTCATACAACAACAAAGCTGTAATGTTCCAAACTTTGAGATCAATTACTATTAGTGATGATATATCATAGTTAATTACATTCTCCAGGGGTAGGAATTTGGATATGGTTCATCTTTGGTAAGATTAATTTCAAGATCCGTGATGATTAGCACTGTGAAACTAGTGTAGGCTTAATATTTGTGATTTTTAACTCTGAGATTAAATGCCATGAGTCTAATCCTTCCACCTAATTTCTTTCCTTTTACATTTCCCATATTTTATCTGTCCCGACATAGATATGCATGCATATTTGTATTTGCAGTGGATGAAATCCTGTTTACTACTGAAGCAAGTCTTGGTCATATGGTACTGCAAATATTTCTTTAAGATAAACCATCAAGTTTCCCTTGTGATGTGCTGTTGTTATCTTGCAGTGGTTGATCTACCATCCCCACACCATAGATGGTATGTGACAAATTCTTCAGTGGCTCATGTAGACATTATGATGGGGGTTGTTCATGCCTTGAATCTTGGAATAACAGATATTATTGTTGAGGACACTAGAGTTTCCGGTCATGCACAGACATCAACCATGCATATTGTCATACCAGATAAATTGTGTCTATACATAGTACCTGTGACTAATGACTCTACTCCTCTTGAAGGCATGGCACCTATTTCTTCTTCAGATGTTTGGTATGTCTTTCCAGGCCAAGAGTACATAGTCCATATTAAAGTCTTCTCCAAAGGGCCTGATGCAAATGAAATACTTGTAACAGAGGTATGAAACTGCCTTTTATGACCAATTAGTTTCTTTTGTTATATTTGCTATATTATTTCAATCTTTATTTAGATACCTGTTTAAAATTTTTATTCATTTTTGAAGAATTTTAAAATAGAGCATGTATGTGCATCTTCTTATGCACCCATATACTGCATAGCAGTATGTGGCAACTGTACTGACTGCATACTGCTTCCATGCTTTAAAATCTTGGTCTTGCCCTTTTTATGTTTTGAGCTACAGTTTGATGTATGATAGATCCTGTGCTCAGGAAAAAGTTAATTTACCTGTCCTTTCCTTGAAGCAATAATTGACTTGTTCATTTGTGATTCTTATTCTTTCTTAAATAGCAGAACAATGGTCTTAGATTGGAAAGTAACACTTCTAAATACTGGGATTTATATTCTGTGTCAAAAGATGTTACTTCAATCTACAATCGGGAAAACTCTAGATTGCTTATTCCAATTTCTCAAGGAAAAGGTACTCTGACTGCTGCTCTAACTTACCAGAGGGAGAATTTGGAAATGGTTGAGGTAAAATTTTTTTGCTTCTGATTTGTGCCATCATGCCTTTTTCTCTATTTTGTCTCAGAAGTATTGCTGCTCCTTGTGATTATATGATTAGAGAATGATGATCTTGTTTGTTGCAAAGGTTAATAAAATCTGGCAGCTTCCTTATCTACATTACTTTTTTAGGTTCTCAGTATAGTGCAAGAAGTTAACGTCTGCAGCAAAGTGAAGCTAATTTTGGAGGAAGAGCATGATTACAATTTTGGAACCATACACTTGCCTTGGGCTCCTGGAATTGATCAGGAATTTAAAATAAAGGCAACTGGAGGTTGATGTGACTTTTATCTAATATCTTATTTAAATTGATATACAATTTCTGCAATTTATCCTCATATTACTTTCTCTAGGATGTGGAAAATACCTCCAAGATTACAAATGGTTTTCATCTAATGAGGCTGTTGTTTCTGCATCTGGTTTTGGTTCTCTGCAAGCAAAAAGACCTGGTCACGTAATTATTAAAGTGATTTCAGTGTTTGATTCTGCAAACTTTGATGAGGTATCTACATATTGGAATTAAAAGATTCATCCCCTATGATCTGTGTAGATTTATTAATATAAAGTACATACTTCGGTTTAAACATGACTTTTTCTTTCTTTGTTTCATTTGGGTTTATGGTGTAATTAGACAATAAGTTTTAGTTTTTCTGAATATATGTGATAAACTGATGATTACATTGATTTCAAAGAAGTTCTTTTAAAATGTCTTGAGAATTATTTTATCCTAGCAATTTTGTTTCTTTATGGTATCTAGTTGAAAAATTAGGATAGTAATTTCACTTATTAGTTCTGTTGGACTTACTACTGACTACTTTTTTTGACTCTGGTGGTTGTCACTTATCACTCATCAGAATAATCTATTGTGGATGATTTTCAGAATTTAACATTACAAGGAATTGTATCTAAGAAACTTTTGAATAAATTTTACAAAAAAAGTTTTTATTCTCTCCCACCAGTTGAGCTGTTGGCACTTCATGTTATGTGTAACCATATTCAACACGTGGAATGTGGCTGTTGGACTCTGCTGAGCTCCTGGCACAATGTTAGTATCCCATTTTGCCATGTAATGGGCATCCTTCCTTGCAAAAGTCATCAGATTGCATGCTGCCTTTAGCTGCACTTAAGTACTTGATTTTCTATTCATGAGAATTTCTCAAGTCATAGTGGTTTTATCTTGTTATTTGTGATCTTGTCTCATAATATCTGTAATTTGTTGAATCCTGTTGGACTGTAAGGGATCTGCTTTTAAAAATGCAACACTTGGTCCAATATTAATGACTAATCAAGGTGAAAGGGTCAACATTCAGTTGCAGCCATACTTTCATACTTGAATCACTGAATTATCCATTTTTCTAGTGTCATGAGAAAAATGCCAAATTTGTTTTATCAGATTATTCAACTTCCATAAGTAGTTTTTTCTAGTTTTGAGTTATTTGGTTATAATCCACCACAAAGAGCTTTGTGATATGATTGTTTGGTTGCTGCTTAACAATACCATGCTCAAAACAACATGTTGCAAGCTTTCATTTAATACTTATAGAACCTTTTGGCTATTTATATTAAGGTCTATAATTTCGTACCGTATCGGAGTTTCGACAATCGCTCGGTACGGTACGAAACTGTAAACCGAGCGGTATACCGTCGCCGAAGCGACGTCGCCTCTCTCTTCTTCGAGGCGGGGCCGAAGCGACATCGCCTTGTTTATATATATATATATATATATATATATATATATATATATATATATATATAAATTAATATATATATATAAAAGATTATATATATTTATATATATATATTTTATTTAAAAGGCGACATCGCATCGCCTCGGCAATGTCGCCTTTTCCTTCCCCACGCGGGGAGACGTCGCCTCATATATATATATATATATATATACGATGTCGTCGAAAAAGGCGACGTCATCGATCGTCGCCTTTTTCTAATATATATATATATATATATATATATATAATAATAATAATAATAATATTATTATTTTTTGTTTCGCCCGGTAGCGGGCGGTCCGCGTACCGGTATGTCGTCAGACCGGTATGTACCGCCCGTACCAGACGGTATTATTCGGTATTGCCTACCTTGATTTATATATTTTTAAACCATCATAAATAGTATAATATTGGTGCTGTGTTGTAGACTAACTTAATCCTTAATGCATTCAGATCATTATATGAGAACCAACGATTTTAATAGGCGTATAGGCGCTCACCTAGGCGCTCGTGCGAGGCGACGCAAGGCCTGAGCACCTCGCACAATGTCCAAGTGACACACTTCATTAAAGCGTCGCCAGGGCGCTCGCCTGAGCCCATGCATCAGACACTTCGGGTGAGTGCCTGAGTGTATGCCGATGAATTGAACCAAAAAGTGAACTCGGGTTCGATTGAACAGTAACTTGGTTCAATTGAACCAACTAAACCTAACACTACAACCCAATGCCCTGCCCCCTTGTCACAAACGGTCGTTGCACACCCACAACAACTTTGTTCAATGAACCGTTCGTCGCTTTTGTTTACATGTATAGATGCTTGGAAGCATGTTTTGCCTTGGTTTTGTGTTCTTTTGCTTGTAAAAATGTAAGTTCGAACAGGTTGCAGCACTACAGTGCGATCGCTCATCGCACCGAGCAAAATAGCCTAAAATGGCTCCGTTTTCGCGTGCCAAGGGTTGTTTTTTGCAGTCCGTTGTTGCACGAGAAACGTCAGCCATCTCAGCACATTGGAACCACTTGGGTGGCACCATGGGGGATGAGGCTTCGGTATAGTGTCGGGCGTTGAACAATCTTTCACAAGTTCGCATGCTAACTTGATGGGAACTTGTCTTCGCGCTCGACACCAGATGAGCAGCTGTTTGTGGACTTGCAGCTGTTTGTTCAACCTTCTAAAGTTTTTGTTTTCCTCCTTTCTCTTATGCACACAAGGTGCTCGTTGAATTGCTTGTAAAGCTTCCCTTTTCGCGAGACGTCGGGACTTGTCCGTCGCTCGTTCTTCGAACTAATCAACTTTTTCAAAGAACTAATCAACCTTTTCTTTTACAGGTCCTTCGGGACCTGAGTAATGTTGCAAATTGGCTGACCCTTTGCGGACACATATCGCAAGGATGTATCACGACTTAGGCAATCCCAACTAAGTCTGGGAAGTTGGCGCAAGTGTGCTTTGCGACTTAGGCAACTCAAGCTAAGTTCGTGTCTTTACCGCAAGGGTGCCTCACGATTTAGGCAATTCCAGCTAAGTTCGTGACACCCCGACCCAGTGAAACCCTAGACTCTACGTCATCGCTCGACCCACCTCTGGTTTGCCATCACCGGATAGGTTTTAATTTTCCTCCGCTTTTGATGGACATGCCCGAAGCTTCTTTTGGCTCTAATGCTTTCATGCGTGACTTCCTCCACCATTGAGGGATAGGTTCAAAGCTTTCTCCATCGCCGTTAGAGACATCCAAAGGTTCATCCCTGACGCCACCATTCGAAGCTTCCTCCATCGTCGTCGCCCTCTCCTTCCCCACCTTCCACTGTAGGCCGGTGACTCCTCTTCTCAGTGCATCTTTTAAAGCTGTTTACTATTGTTAATACCTCTTTAGAATTGTTTTTAGTCCCTCTTTAAAGTTAGCACTGGTTAATCCTCATTGGATCTGTTTAGCACCAGTTAATCCCCTCTTTGGAACTATCCCAGTTTGAAACTGTTGAGCACTTAATATATTTTTTATATTTTAATATTTTGGAGCGCATCGCTTTGCTCAGGTGAGCGCCTAGCAGCTCAGGTGTTTTGAGACCTTGGTGCCTAGCGTTTTTAAAAACACTGATGCGAACTTGAAAAAGGAGTGGCCCAATGCAGAAGCTCCTACCAACATGGAGAATGCTTTAGTTAATTTCACGTGTAAAGAGTTAAACTTCAACAGTAGTATCTAAGCTTTTGATGTTCTGTTGGTTAGTTATAGGTGCCTGTGTTTCACATGCTACTTTCCAGTGTGCATACTAACCATATCTTGTATCTTAAACATGTTGTACGGACCCACTCTTAGTTTGGGAAAATTTAGAATCTTTGTTTTACTCTAGTACTTTTTCCTTGATTTTGTAGGTGGCTGTTGAGGTTTCAGTTCCTGCTGCTATGGTTATCTTACCAATTTTTCCTGTAGAGGTGGTCATAGGAACACAACTTCATGCAGCTGTGACATTGAGGACGTCAAATGGTGCTTACTTTCTAGCATTGTTCCTTATTGCTTCTTAGTTGAGTTCTTTGTTTTTCTTTTCTAATCTTAACCTGATATATTGTATTTTTTGCTATTATAAGGTAACTACTACAGCAGATGTGATGCCTTTAGTACTTCCATCAGGTGGAAAGTATCTTCAGAAAGTGGATCTTTTAAATTTATGAATACTACAGATTTATTGTCCACTGACATTTTCCGTCATGTGGATGATTCTAAGCCACAGTATGGTTTTCCTTGTGCATGGACATCTCTGTTTGCTTTTGGCGTTGGCCGAGCTGTGCTGCATGCAAGTTTGTCCATTGAATCAGTACCTTACTTTCAGTCTTTGGATCAAATTATTACATTAAAGGCTGTTTCATCTATAGCTGCATACTACCCGCTTATTGCTTATCAGGCAGGAAATGGTGATCAGTTTGGTGGTTACTGGGTTGATTTGTCTAAAACTGATGCTACTTTCCAGGATTTAGATGGTAAAGGTCTTGATGAACTGTATCTAGTTCCTGGTTCAATGATGGATGTTCTGTTACTTGGAGGACCTGAGCGATGGGATCAAAAGGTTGAGTTTATTGAGACTGTTGGTGTTCTAGGTGAGCAGAATTTGTCAGTAGTTCAGCTGCATGAAACCTCAAGTGGTAGGAGGCTGTACAAAGTTGTTTGTCAAACATTTGGGAAGTTTGTAAGTAATATGAAATATTAAAAACTATTAGTATGCTTTACATTTCAATTTGTTTTAATAATTTTAGTGGGTAAGAGTATTCTGATCATATGTTTTTGTTTTTTGCTCAGAAATTGCTCTTTTCGCGTGGAAATCTAGTTGGAGACGACCATCCAAAGCCTGCAATAGCTAACTTGGAATTGACTGTTCTATGTGGCTTTCCTTCATCAATTGTGATGATTGTTAATGAACCTGGTAATTATTTTCGTATTCTGCCAGCATCAAACACATTTTAATGGGAGATGGTTCTGAAATGTGAACTTATACATGAATTATGTTATTGATATGGCTTATTTTCCACACTGTTTTACTTTATATTGTCAAACAGCAAGCAAACTTGATGTCATTGAGGCTGCAATCAATGCTGATCGAAATCCTGCAAGACTTCGTGTTTCTCCTATCAGTGTATCTAATGGATGTACAATTCGCATATCTGCTGTTAGTATTCATGCGACTGGAAGAGCTTTTGCAAACTCTTCATCTCTTTGCTTGAGGTGGGAACTTAGTGGCTGTGAAGAATTGGCCTTTTGGAATGACACCAATAGTGTTGCGCAGTTTGATGGGGCTAAGTGGGAGAGGTTTTTGGTTCTTAAGAATGCTTCAGGATTGGTTGGTTTCTGATTACTTTTCATTGTTTTCAATAGTTTTCTTGTAGCTTTGATTTTTCTTGAGAACTATATACTTAGTGTGTTTTATGTTGTAGACATATTTTGTTGATTGGATCCTTTTGATAGATAATAATGCATAATATTGCTTTATCTTGATGACTGGGTTACCATATCTGATATGATTTTTTGCAACGATTATACAGTGAATCTTATTGTTCATACATACTTTTGTAACTTTATTTTTAATATATGTATGACTCATGAAAATGTGGATATGATATTTATATTGTATGACTTATAAAAATGTGGATATGGAATCCATAGATTGTGTTTTTTTTATATTTTCTTATCATAGTTCCTGAATAATATGAAAAATCATTTTGTGTCATTTTCTTATAAACAATAAAATCGTATTCATGACACACCCAAGTAATTGTCTTGGAGTTTCTTACTTCCTCGTAAACAATAGAGTTGTATATTATTTTAAAAGAGGATAATGATGCTAATAGTTATAGATAGAGTGTTGTAGGAGAATGATACAACTTTATAGGGAGTGTATCCAGTGAGTTTCCTATTAGCATAGGATTACATCAAGGATATGTATTAAGTTCCTACATTTTCACATTGATAATGGATGAACTTACTAGTCATTTATATGATAGACCTCCCTGGTTTTTGTTATTTGCTGCTGATATCAAGGATTTTAATTTCGAATGATACGCATTGGTCCGCTAGTAGACCGGTATGTGGACCGCTCGCTATCAGGCGATACTGTTGATCTAGCCCCGTATCGGATGATTCTGAGTTGTATCGGGCGGTAATGATTGATATTTCGATCATTACCGCCCGAAATAGGTTGGTAATGGTTGATTTCAATCGTCGCCGCCCGTTATCGGGTGGTATCAGCTTGGTTGTGGCTTAGCTACGGTGAGGGAAGAAGAAGCGTCGAGGGAGAAAGCGCTTGAAGAAGAGGGAGAATCGAGAGAACCTTGACGCTTCCCGATCCGACGTCGCCCTCCCTCGACGATCCTGATCCAGGAGATAACGAAGAGGCGGCGACTCGACTTCATCTTTGTCGGTTCTTCGCCAAAGGCCGAAGACGTCTGTGGCCATCGACGTCTGTGGCCTTCGACGTCTTCGACGAACGTCGCAGATGAGGCGAAGACCGCGTTCTTCTCCTCGTCTGATGTGACGAGAAGAAAAGGAGGCGACGTCGCCGAGGCACCGTACGCCTCCTTATATATATATATATATATATATATATATATATATATATATATATATATATATATATATACTCACTCTGGCGTACTGCTCGGTTAAGGTTCTCAATTTCGATGTGTACCGCTCGGTACGGGCGCTACATACCGGTCCGAGAGGATACCGGTACGCGGACCATCCTCTACCGGGCAATACCAGTGTTTTGATCAGTACCGAGGCATACCGACTGGTACAGAGGCGTACCGATCGGTACCGACCCGGATTTTGACCGTTATCGAGACATACCGATCGATACGTCCTAGCATGGTAGGTGAAGGTATTTTTAAGGTTTTAGGGTATACCATTAGTACGCCCTAGCGTACCGAGGGTATATATTGGTATGTACCGAGAAGAGCTCGATACGCTGATACAGACCGGTATTCAAAACTTTACGCTTGGTACGCCTATACCGTATTGTATCGAGCAAAGCTCGATACGTCGGTACGATACAAAATTAGGAACATTGGTTGATATTGTCTTAGTTGATGAGAATTTAAGTGGAATAAATTGTAAACTTGAGCTATAGAGACAATCCTTAGAAGCTAAAAGTTTTAGATTAAGTAAGATTAAAATTGAATATATGAGGTGTAGTTTTAGTAATTCTAAGAATAGATAGGAGAATATAGTTAAGTTGGATGGATAAGAAGTTCCCTTAAGTAAAAGCCTTAGGTATTTTGGATCAATTATTCAATAAGATAGAGGGATCGATGAAGATATTATTCATAGAGTGAAAACAGGATGGTTAAAATGATGAGGGATGTCAAGAGTCTTATGTGATCATTGGATACCTTTGAGATTAAAAAAAAATCATAAGACAATTATGAGACCAATAATGACTTATGAATCTGAATGTTGGACAGTTAAGAAACAACATATACAAAAAGTTCGTGTTGGTGAGATGAGAATATTGAGATGGATGTGTGGAGATACTTGGAAAGATAAGAAAAGAAATATTTTTATTTGTGAACAACTATATATGGTTCGCTTTCTCGGCAGTCCGTATTGGTGTATCGATCGACCATCGGTACGATATGTACTGACATATCAACACATGGTACGATGGGACGTATCGATAGACCGGTATGTACCACTCGTACTGAGCAATACATCATGACATTGCTTGGTACGATAAACCTTGCAACTAGGTATCGTTTTATAAAGGATAAGATGAAAGAAAATCGTTTAACATAGTATGTGCATTTGCTTAAGAGATCTCTAAATGCAATAGTCAGAAGAGGTAAAATGATTAATGTTAGTTGTATAAAAGAGATAGAGGAAGACTTAAAAAGACTTTAATAGAAACTATAAATGAAAATCTAAGTATACTAATCTTAACTAAAAATATGATTTTTTACAAATCTCAATGATAGCAAAATATCCATGTAGCCAACCCCAAATAGTTGGGACTTACGGCTTTGTTGTCGTTTTTGTTGTATCTTCTTTTTGAGAAAATCCATATTTTATCCTTTATTTCATGCTTTTTTCCTTTGATACCTAAATGAGGTTTAATAAAGCTAATAATCCATTTGTGTTTCTTTTTTTTCCATATCTATACTTCTACAATGACAACCAATATTTGCAGATTCGGTTACAGACCTATGTTGGTCCATGGCTTAACCTATAGGAAAAGAGGAAGAAGGAAGAAGGTAGCGGAAGAAGAAAGAAGAAGAGGAGGACGAAGAAGGAAAAAGAGGAGTAAGAGGAGGAGGAGGATGAAGGAAGAAGGAAAAAAAAGAGGAGGATGATGAGAGGAAGGTTGTGGAGAAGGAAGAAAGCAAAAAGAGGAGGCAGCAGTGTACCGTAGCAGTTGGCAGGCGGCAAGTGGCGAGTGGCAGATGTTTGAAATCGTTGCGGTCATGAGGAGTTGCACATCATGTTACTGTAGTTTCTAATGTAAAAAAAAGAATATTATTTATATATATAGACTGGACCGAACCACCAAGTTTGGGCTGGTCTGCTTACCGGTCAGTGGTCAGACTGGTAAATGCTGGCCAAACATGTCGAACCGGTTGAAATTTCAATCCTTTGACACAACCATGGTTTTGAGATTAGTCTAGTCTTGTTAGATTTGATTTAGTGGATCAGAGTTTTGACTTTACTGTTTTATGCCATTCTGGACTTATTTTTTGTTAATTTTGGTAGATGTGTAGCGACAATGAATTTCGACAGGTTTGACTCATCTTAGGTCTCTCAATTGGGATTCTATATGAGTTAACTTTCGTTTAGGTTGAGTGTTGGTTTGAGTCACCTCTGAGTCCGTAAAAAAGTTTGTATCGAGTCATTGAATCAAATTTAGGTTTGAGTTCTCTTTGGAGTCGAGTCTTGTCGTTGTCTAGGATTACTTATATTGCCTCTGAAGCTGTTAGTCATTTGCGTTATTTTGGGATTGTTCTGGGCCCAGATTTTCTAGAGATCTCAACAAAAAAACTTCTAGAAGATTGGGAAACCAATTTACTTCATTAAAACCAATGCAAATTTGACCGTATAAAGAGATCTCAACAAAAAATCAATCTACGTATAATTCTAATAAATCTATTGTGATATGTACTTTAGAGTATAAGCAATGTTTTGATTGAATGTGTTTCCTAGTTTAACCCAGGGTCTGCAGTACCGAACTGTATCGCCCGGTACGGGCGGTACGTACCGGTCCGACCGGTTGCCGGTACGTGGACCACCTGTTACCGGTCCGAGTGCACTGTAGCACTATAGCAGTGCTACAGTACTCGGCACACCTGAGTGTACCGCTCGGTACACTTGGGTGTACCGCTTGGTATACTGTACCGTACCGGTACTGAGCCCAGGTCGGTATTTATCGGTACGGTACGGTATTGCGAACCTTGGTTTAACCTTTTCTCCTTAATTCTTTCATCTATTTCTAGCCTCTTTTTTTTACCAGGTATGTGAAAATCCCTCGTTCTTCACTCTTATATAGCTTGATAATGTTAGTCATTCCTTTTTCTACTTGAAAATTTTCCTACTTCTAGCCCCCTCTTCCTCTCATAGTCTTGTTCCTTCTTTGACATTTTATTCTCTTTATAATAATGGTTCTATTGTGCTTGCTTCAGTTTGATATCAGAGCTTTTGTGCATTTGTTATGCATCTTATCTTTTGAATTTTATAGCCCGATAGGGTAAATTCCTACAGGAAATAATTTTGCCAGTAAGACAAAAAGTGAGAAATTCTGTTTTATCTTATCCACCAAGCATCTGGATCCCATAAAATTGAGGGAAAGACAAAATTGCCCATATAATAAACAGAAGGCAATCTATCTACCAAAAATTGCATGCCAAACAAGGCTTGCTGGAACACAATTACTTTGTTGTGCACCAAAAATCACAGAGAAATATCCCCTTGACAGTTGTGCCTTTAAAACAGCTGACCAAGATTGGGAGAGCTGATCCCATCCCCAAAATGATTTAACAAGATGCATAGGCCATCCTTTTCATGTGCCAATTATTGGCTTTGGTACCACGAAAAAAATCAACAGCACAGAGAAGATTAGAAATTTTAGAATAATGCTGGAACTGCTAGCCCAGTATGAGATAATTAAGCTGTTTATATTAATTGGAGGTCATCAAACACAAACTTCGATTACAATTCAGGAATACAATAGAAGTGTCAACCTACAGACCAATTACATTGGAGCCCTAATTGTTAGTGATAGTACAATCTGATATATCTTACCTATAAAAAGGAAAAGTCTTCTAAATATAGTGCGTATGAGATGATTCTTCTTGAAAACTATACAATTACGTAATGAATTTACTGCTGTTCTTTGTTTTTGCTAGATTCTGACTAGAATTTCCAAATTGCTTGTGCTTATATTATTGTGACCTGAGGGATGTATTGGCCTCTGACTGGATGGCATGCAATAACTAATATGGTTGGATGGGATTGGCAAGCATTGTGGCCATTTACTGTACTGTTAGGCATATGTCTTGGCCAGTGATTGCATTACATGGTTCTCAATATCTCATGCTATGGATCTTTCCCTTAGTTGTTGATATATTTAGTTTATGTTCCAAGGGCATATACATATTAACATGATTTCACGAATTTTTTTTGTGAAATATTCGTCAAATGGAACTTATTTTCTGAATACTTTCCAGTGTATCGTCCATGTTACAGTAATTGGATTTTCTGAAGAATTCAATAGTCATCGTTATGAGGAAGCTTCTTCTCTGCTAGAAGTTGCTGCACTTACAGATGCGATGCCTTTACAGGTTGTTGAACTACATTTATATTTTTAATGGTTTTAAAAGATGCTGCTTCTAATTTTTGTCCTTTGCAAGCCTTTACAATTTTTATTGACTCAAATTTTGGATGAAATCCAGTTGGTAGCTTCATTGAGGGTTCTACCGGAGTTTGCTTTAATAGCTTTTTATCCTGAAGCAGAGGTATGCATTTGGTTAACAATAATATCATCTTTTGTAAGACCATGATGGTTTCAAACTTTCAAATACCCATTAGACAAGTATCGGAACTTATTGGTTGGTACCAGTACTGAGTTGATCCTATTAACTCAAAGTTTGTTGGTATGTTCGAGTTCATTGTAATGCATCTACTCATAGGACTTAAAGCCCTTTGGATTTATTTTGTTGCCTGTACAGTCTTCATTTCTGTTGCAATTTATTTCTGCTACCATAAGCAAGTGCAACTAAGCATGTGGTTTTGTGTCGTTCGCATTTCAAACTATCTTTCATCGAATTATCCCTGGCAAGTGTTTAACATACTGGGAAATCTGCAATTTTGATACTGTGGGATAAACTCTCTTGTTAACATGTTAGCTAAATCCTGTTTTGTGATCATACTAATGTTTTTAAATTTTTTGTTTGTTTACCCTGATATCTGAGCTTATATTTGGTAAAATATGTCTAGGTGAATCTATCAATTACTGGAGGAACCTGTTTCCTAGATGCTTATATAAATGATACACAAGTGGCAGGAATAGTCCAACCTCCTGAAAGCACTGAATGTTCACACTTCACCGTTGGTGCTAGAGGCTTGGGAATGGCTCTTGTGATAGTTCGTGATAGTGGGCTTTCACCCCCGGCCAGTGCTTCAGCATTGGTACCCTCTTTTGATTTACTACTTAAGCTTTATGTTAGTTAATTGTTTTTGTTTTATTTCTTCTGCTTCTTTTATTATTTGAAAAAAATATTATGCTTGACTTTTTGAATTTTCTAATTTGCGAAGCTTTTCTGGTTAATTTACTTGTCCATTTTCCCTTTCTTGTACTTTATTTTATTATTAGACGAGACAAATTCATCTAATGTGTCTTATATTTTCTTAGTTTGACATTTAAACTTTTTATTTGATGAAATAAATGGGGTGATACCCTTTTGGATAAAGAAGTTCCTTTTTCGGTAAAGAACAGCTCAGCAAAAATCATAACAAATAAAAATTAATCCAAAGGAGGAGGAATAATAACCAATATCCTCTGGGTTAAAACCTTGTCAGAGGCCATCTGTACTTTTTTAGTGCTATCGTATTGACCATTATGTTTACTTTTTGAATCTCTCTTATCTGTTGTTATCATCTCTCATGCTCATTCTTGAATATTGTTTATTCCCACTTTTGGTTTTCAATAATTCATATCGTATGACTTCAACTTCAATTGTCACATTTGGTAACAAAAATGTGTTATCAAGCACAAAACTGATGCTTTACCAACCGGATTGTGTATGCCAATAAACCATTTGTTCTTACTTTGCAAGAACAGTTATTAACTGATTCTTAAATGTCTTTTGCCACATTGCTTAATGTGTCCCCAATATGAATCATTGCGATTTCACTTGCTTTTGACAATTGACTATTGGGTATCAACATACTTTTGTCTTGTACGTAGTTTCTGATGATTTTTCCTTGGGGTCAAAATGTATTTGCTTTTCTGGTTTCTTTTTATACCAAGGTTCCTAATTTTGCCTGACCGATATATACCAAGTGATACTTGCTGGTTCAAGCATAAACCGACTTATGGACCAGTCCTTTCTAGGCAGTTCGCGTCCACATGAAGGGTTATCTCTCAGTAACCCATTGAATCAGGCTTACCATCCCATTTTTGCCTGTTATGGGTCCTGGACCTGGCGGTAAGCCAACCTCCTAGTCCTAAAATCCATTGGGGTCTCTTTGGTGTATTTGAAATGCCCTAAACAACCCGCTTTCAGCCCTCTTCTCATCCTCTCTCACATCTCTTTCTCAAAATTTTCTCAAATCTCATACAAATCTATCTCAGATCTCTCACAAACTCTCTGAAATCTTCAAGGAGAGGCTTCATTTCTTTAGGAAAAGGTTCAACTTGAAGAACTGTTCCAGTTTTTCCCAGAAATTGGGTAAATTAAAACCTAATTTACTTCATTTTGTTGAATTATCAGGAAAAGGAATCAGTGAATTATCAACCATTCAACAAGATTTCTTGAACAGCTTGTTTCATTTAGTTATACTTGGGTGGGCAACCCTATTTAGGCCTCAATTTAGTTTGTGTTAGTCCTAGAAATATCTTGGGTGGTCCAAATACAATGAACTAGTTTTATGGTCTGTGTCTACTGCGCATTATGTATAAAGCAGTGCATGCATGCTTCTGGTTGGGCTTATATATTTGCTTGGGGCAGGCTGTCCTTGAATTGCTGGTGTATCCAATCGGAAACGATTTGGATTGCAGTTCTTTTTCTGACTCCTTATTTTTCTTTAATTTTAATTTTTTCTCCTGAGTGGGTTGGAACAAAAAGGTAAATAGAATGTTGGTTGGGTTACAGTGGGAGGGGTGTGAGAGGGTGGACTATGGGGGTGCATTTGGAAAAAAAATCAGAGAGAAGATTAGCATCTAGAAGGAACTTGTTCTCTTCTTTCAAAGGTATATTTTACTAGTTGACGAGATGGAGTATCTTACTAGTTAGTGAACTGGAGTAGTTCATATTTGGAAATCTGCTCCCAAATGAATGTATCTTGTTCGGTTATTCATAAAAGCTTTTCCATGCTGTTTGTGTTGATTTTTAAATGAGAGTTCATGACCACAGTGATCAAATTAAGGGAGAGGACTTCAACAAGGATAGGATTATGACATAAATTTTCTCTCCAATGTATGTTCAAATTCTGCAGAAACTCGAAAAAAAGGGTCTATTACACTACTGTTCTTGGAGTCTAATAATTCATTCCAATATGAATTATACATTGGCAGCTGCATATACGGCTTGTTTGTGTACTTATTGGCTCTTTCCTGATAAATACAATTTTGTTTCTCAAGAGAAGAAAGTTGAAGTACTTTTGGTTTGATGTTGAGAAAATCAATGTCACCATTTCTTTTCATACTATACTCAGGAACCGTATACAGTTTGTGTTTTCTATTAAATAAGATGGGAATCTAACAGTCTGATTTCTAGCGATGAGAAGATGAGGAAGCATGGGGTTTTTTTTTTCGTTTTTGGGTTGGGTTTTTGGGGGGGGGGGGAGTGAGTGTGTGTTGTGTAGTGTGGTACTGAAGTTTGGAGGAATTCTCAGGTTGGTGTTGCATATCTGAAGTTGCTTGTCTATTGCAAAATATATATTTGGCTTCAGTTCTGGGAAGGCAAAAGTAGCTATCTTACAATTGTATAAAATCCTTTTTTGTTAAGAGGTGTCTTCTGAATTTTGTTGTGTGCCTTTTTGATGTGAAACATTAGTATTTCTATGTTGATTGTTTACTATGTTATTCATGTGAAGAGGAGCTTGTTTGGTATATGTGTTTTCTTCCTGTCCCCCTTGTTTGGAGGACTAGAGAGGAGAAGATGAGGAAGCATGGAGGGTTTTATGGTGCGGTTTAAGGTTTGGAGGAATCCTCAGGTTGGTGTTGTGTATCTGAAGTTGCTTGTCTCTTGCAAAAACATATATTTAGCTTCAATTTTGAAGAGGCAAAAGTAGCTAACTTACAGTTGGATAAAAGTCTCCTTGTTAAAAGGTGTGCCTCTTTAAGTTACTATGTTATTTGTGTCAGGAATGAAGTTGCTTGTCTCTTGCAAAAAGATATATTTAGCTTCAATTTTTAAGAGGCAAAAGCAGCTAACTTACAGTTGGATAAAAGTCTCCTTGTTAAGAGGTGTGCCTCTCTAAGTTACTATGTTATTTGTGTCAGGAATTCTTTTAGGAACTCAGTATGGTGTTGTTCTTCTCTAATGTACAGCCATAAATGTCATGCATAATTAAGTTGCAACTGCAAGCACACAAAATTGTTTGATGATTGTGCATGCTTGAAATTTGACACATATATGCAGCATTTCCAATGTGATTAAAAAGGATCAGATGTGAATGAACTACAGATTTTTGGTTTGATGTGAAAGGCCTTAATGTTTATTTTTTGTGTGTCAGAATCTGAGTTTTTACAAATAGATTAACAGTTCTGAAGCTTGCTTGTGGTTTGTTCTCTTTTGATTGGTTGCTAACAAGATTCCAATCATCAATTCTAGGAAGCTAAACTATTGGATGCTTTTCTAAACTTTCGAATGCAAGTATGCTGATGGTTCATTATGTCATTTAGGGGACACACCTGCAAGCCAGATGTCCAATTTTTGCAAGCAATGATTTTAATTTATTTGTTATATAACAGGTTAAAGTGGCTAGTGTGGACTGGATTAAGATAATATCACAAGAAGAGATAAGCCTAATGGTAATGGTTCTTTCTGTCACCATAATTGCCCTCTATCCAGAAATCATGCTTGATATGCTTTGTCTTAAAATTGTAGGAAGGAACCACAAAATCTTTTGATATTTTGGCTGGGACAGAAGATGGTAGCATCTTTGATTCTTCTCAGGTGCCCATAATTTCTTACTGAACAGTCTCTTTGATTTCATGTTTTTACCCTTAATTATGTCACCACTTTCTCATGCAATCATTTATCAAACAAACATTGGATATTTCTATGCAAAGGCATTTTTCTTGATGTTTATTGGAATTCATTTTTGTTCAACTTATTTACTGGTGCTTGCGTGACATTGCTAGTCTTGAAGAGACATATGTTTACTCATTGGGCTAAAACATGAAATATGTCTTCTATTTAGTTAGTTGTTCAATTTTCATATTTATTTGTGAAAAAAATTAATATCTATCTTCCTTTTTATAACTTATGTTATTCTTGTTTTCAAGTATATGTATATGAAAATTAAAGTGCATCTTGAGGATGGCATACTTGAGCCTGTTGATGAGTACCATTCTTCAAGAACTGGCAATTGGCTAGTACGTGAACCTAACTTTTCCGTCAGAGCAGCAAAGCTTGGTATTGCAACTCTCTTTGTAAGTGTATATTATCTTGGCATTTCTTATGTTAATCTGGATGTATCAAATATCTTTATCATATACATATTAGGTTTCCTGATGAGATATTTAATTTCAGGTCAGTGTCAGTCAACAATCAGGTTATGAAATCGTTAGTCAATTTGTTAAAGTGGAAGTATATGGACCATTACGCCTGCATCCTGAATATCTTTACCTTCTACCTGGTGTCTCTTACTTGGTAATATCTTTGTAGTCATTCATTTACTATCTAGTCCAAGGATGCAACTTCTTGCCTTTGCTATAACTATAAATAATAAGTTTGCATGTGGGAGTGTCAATATTTTGCCCATTCCATGTCATGAATGCCTTTGCTATAACTTCTTGCCCCAATGTTATGCTGTGGTATGGAATGTGGAGCAAACATCTGTCCTCTGCAGCTTACTGTTTTCTCTTGTGAAACTCATGGCACAGAAGCAGCACAATTCAAGCATAACAGTTTTTAGTTATGTAACATCATATTTATGTGCTCTAGTATGTTGATTAGCTGCATAACAATCTCTAACTGTTTTTTAGCTGACTGTGAAAGATGGCCCGAGAATTGGAGCTTTTGTTGAGTTCACCAGCCTGCATGAGGAAATTGTTGTTGTTCAGAAACCTTCAGGAAAGCTTTTTGCTAAATCCATAGGAAATGCTGTAAGTGATAAGTAGTATTTTTTTTTTTTCATTATGGATCTTTTGTTGATTATGTTTTTTGTTCAACTCATCCGTGTCACTTTGTTAATTAAAAACCGACTTTATTACTTTATGTGGTAGATTAGAATATTGTGTTTCTATGCTAAATAAATCAATTATAATGAATTACACTCCCACTGTTAGACTGTCCGTGCAGCTGTTTATGGGAATGGGGATTCCTTGATATGTGAAGCTTATGCAAAAATTGAAGTTGGAATTCCACCAGCAATGGGTTTGAATCTGCAAAGCGACCAACTTTGTGTTGGTTGCAAGATGCCAGTCTTTCCATCTTTCCCTGAGGCATGTGAACCTGAACAAGCATGCTACTTTTTTTTTAATGTGATCAGCTGTTACTAATTCATCAATGCTTAAACAGGGAGACTTATTTTCTTTTTATGAGGTCTGTCAAGAGTACAAATGGACAATAGGGAACGAGAAGGTGATTTTTTCACTGAATTGCTTGGTGTTTGTTTATGCTTTATGATGGTATACTGATGCCCTTATCCTGTATGCTAGGTGCTTAGCTTTCGAATAGACAGTTGTGAGCAAGATGGTTATCCATGCCATTCAGTTGACAGTGATGGTGCATTTATTAATGTTTTGACTGGAAGGTACTCACTTTGACTTGGATGCCAATGCGATTAGTTCAAGAAGTTTATATTTTTGGAATACACTTATCATGAACTCCAAATAAAGGGAATAGTTGGTTTATTCCCTTCAAATCTGCGGTGCTACCAAGTGCATGAGGCTCCTGCTATTGTGGGGTCCTGATAAAATCACTTTGTGAAGCCTATAGGTGGGGGGCTGTTTCCATGACTTGAACCCTTTTTTCTCCAATGGTACACTCTTTTGGCTAGTTTCTTATATGGTAATCAACCTTTCAGCCCATTTTATACTTTAACTACATAATCATTATATTGATATATAAAAGTTGACTTTTGCTGGTAAAAGCAGATTGTCTAATTCAACCACAGATTGGGTCTTATACTTGACAAAGTTGCAAGGTTGCATTCAATATATTAAATTATTGCATGAATCTAATTTTGTAAAAGTATACTATAATAAACCTCAAGTATATTGTTCCGTATCTCCAAGTTTCCTTTCCCATTCTGGTACCTGCTTATGCTATACTGAAACCAGAAGGTCCAGAACAACCGAAAATGAATAAAAAGTTGTTGTATAATAATTTCCATATTTAGTTCTATTCTATGAAAAGTAACTTAAGGAGGGATTGGTTCTTTAATTCTTTCTATAATTAAAGCATAGGACATTTTGAAAAAGTCCTTGCTAAGTGATTATCATTTATACAGCAATACTGTGAGTCTATGATACTTATCTGATTGTGGATTTGCTGAAACCTGGAGCTTGGAAGAAGAGATGTACAAAACTATGAATGGTGAGATGAACTAATTTTTAGTAAAGCAGTTTCTTTTTGCTATTAGGAATTCATCATGAATTTGTAACTCCCTTTAGATCCATATTTATGTGTCACAAAGAACTTGAGAACTTCTTATCCTAACTGAAAAATGGTTCTCAACTTCCTATTGTAATATCAGAATTTCAGTCAGAATTTTTTGTTTTTGTAGCATGGTTTCACAAATAGCACAAATATTGGGATATAATAACAAAGTGGTTTTTATATATTTCTGATTCTTAGACTCGACGTTTTGTCCATTACTTCTGTATTGACCTGACATTACATAATTATTGGCTTCGGTTCTACCCCTTTGATGCAGCCAATACAATAGGAACTAGGCAAGACTCAGTAGATACAAGTTGTAACTGATCTATATATGGATGATTTGTCAATACTTAGTTAAAGAATAGGTTCAAAAGCAAGGGTTCTTGTATCGCATACGAACCCGTATCAGTCCCTGGTTGAACTGATACATATCCGTTGGTACCTATGTATCGATACATGATATGGTACACTAGTACTGGTGTTTCGAAAATGAAGAAGAAGAAGGTACAGTGGAGGAAGAGGAGGAAAGAGGAAAAACGAAGAGTAAGGAAGAAGAGGTGGCAGAGGAAGGGGAAGCAAGAAGAGAAGGTCATGGTGGAAGAAGGAAGAAGAGGAAGCTGTGACGGAAGAGAAGAGAGGCGGAAGCCTCTTGGGGAGGTAAGCGGTGGTGAATGCAAGGATTGAAATATCGTACCGTATCGAGGTTTCGAGCTTGGCTTGGTACGGTATGGTGCCATGTACCGAGCGGTATGCCTAATTTAGGTGTAAAATCCTCTGAAAATACCTGAAAGTAAAAAAAAAAAGTTAGGATAGGGTTTCTAAGTTAGAAATAAATATAGTAATAGTATAAGTTTAGCAAAATCAATGTAAATTAGGTAAGAATAGTATCACATATTTTTTTCAGTCTTTGAGGAATAGTATTGTGCAAGGTTCGTATTTCAGTCCATTACGGATTGTCCTTATGTAAATATTGAAATATCTACAGAAAAATCATTTGAATTGTTAGATTATTTTGTTACAATATAAACTCTAAAATTCAAATAAATTAAATAATCATATATGTAGATATACTTGATTGCTGATTTTACCACTAAAACAAACGATTGACCTCCACGAGTGGTGGATCGGGGTCCTCGATCCTATACATCTGCATATCAATATGATATGTTTGTTGGACCCAATCAGGAAATTGATCCTACGACATAGTGTATTGACACACCGTATTCCATTGATGCATCAATGTGGTGATGATTGTAGGCTGATCGTCATGAATCACAATTGTCCGAGGCAGCTCCTGAGGAATATATTGGTGAATGTCAGAGCTTCTACTTTCGCTACTGATCTGCTGCTTTGTACTATACTGTTGCTCAGAGAAGGATGACCAACTATCACCGTACTGTTGTTGTCCATATAATTCTCCATAATATGACGATTGTGAATACGATGAGCTTCTTTCTGTGTCTACATCATGTAGGCTCTATCGCATCTGCTCAAATTCATCCACTGCCTTTCCCTTCTCCTTTCGCGCATAAACTTGTCCAGTACCTTGTTGAGTTCCATGATTTGAATCTTGGATGGCATGTGTAAAATATTGCTCCTCGGTTTATGTACCACCCTCAAGTTAGGTAGACGAGACCAACGATTGCCCGACATTATCGCCATCATCCGTTGAGGCACTACTGTCCGTGTTGCTGTCATGTATCTGGACCGAGCGAGTTGCTGAATGTGATTGTGAAGGTGTCTCGTCGCCCGACTCGATTCTTTCCAACAATGTGACTGATGGTACTACCTCCCCCTTTGCTTTTGCACGTTGGGCGGACGATTATGATCGTTGGGTGTCTGTAGTTCCTCGAGCAGTTTGACTCGATGTTGTTCGACTCCTGCCACGTTGTGATCTAGGGGGATTTTTCACCTGTTGGGGTTGTGCTTCTTCTTCTTTTATTGCCTCGGTGATAAAATGTGAAGGACGCTGAGGATCTCTCGCCTCATCAAGTAGAGGATCCTCTTGGTTCTCTGCTGCTTCAACCCAATCTAACATCGGCTCTGAATTTTCGTTGTAGAATTGGAGGTCGATGGGATCAATATTTGGTTCCTCTGGCTCCTTATCCAGCTCAGCACATCGCAATCTTAGTCGCATGTTATAATGGACATATACCAGTTTCTTTAACCGTCTGTAGGAGAGTTTGTTGTGGACCTTCGTGTGAATCAATGCAAACGTTGACCAATTACGTTTGCAACCACTAGATGTTGTCGTTTGTGAAACTACACAATTTACATATCACAATATTTTAAACATTATACAAATTAAGGAGGCTAGGACCACTTGTATGGTTCATAGGACATTATACAATATTTTAAACATTATACAATTATCCTCTGCCTGACAGATTAAGGAGGCTAGGACCACTTGTAATGGTTCATAGGACATATACATATCACAATATTTTAAACATTATACAAATTTTAGCTAAAAATAAGAATGATTTAGTTTGTTATTAAATTATAACATTAATTTTTTGGTCTATATTGATGTTGAAAAGAGTACTAATTTTGAGCACTGGATATTATAAACTTGAGGGTCTACAAGAGATCGATGCTGAAAACCTTGAAACTCAATATATTTTTTGTTTGTTTTTAATTGTGTTTTTTTTAGCTGTTTGGCCTTTATAGATGCACAAATTTAAGCTAAATCATAATCCTGTCATCTAGGTAAGATCTATGTCGACTAACTTCCTATAATATAACAATATACAATATACATTATCATTATTATTCTTTATTTAGATTGATATTACAAGGATTGCAACCAACTTATAGTTACTCATCTGCACTCCAACTTATTGATTTTGTAGCTGTTAGTGTAAATGTTTAATATAGATTTGGTGAACAACTTTTGTTACAGTTCATGTTCCTGAATTGTTTTTGTTTTTGTTTTCATGATGTATGATACTGCAGAAATTTATTGAACGCATGCTGAAAAATGCATGCAGAATGTATTCCTGTAAGTACGATGCAAATATCTTTAGTGCATGCATTTATATAGTTCTGTGTCTGTGAACCAGATCTGCTGGCAGATCAGAAGTATCCATTTTTATGTCGTGTGATGTTGTGTTATCTGGTTCTCCTCAACAATTATCTTACACTGCATCAAAGTCGTTGGAAGTGGTACCTAGTCCTCCTCTAGCCCTCGGAATACCCATTACTTGGATCTTGCCGCCCTTTTACATGACATCGGAGATTTTGCCTAGATTATCAGATTCATATGGACAATTAGACTCCCGGAAAAGTATTACATATTCTATCCTTAGGGTATGTGGAAGGAATGATGTTCTGAAACAGGAAGGTATGACTATTGACGGAGGTAAAATTAGAACAAAGCAAAGCAAAGAAAACATTTGTATCCAGGCAAATGACCATGCAACTGGAAGAGCAGAAATTGCATGTTGTATAAAGGTTGCTGAGGTTAGTTGTGTTCCAAACTATGCCTGAATTAAGAGTCTCAGTCTTTGAGCAGCATCTGTAATAATGAAATTTCTGTTCTGTTTGTATATTTATATTACTGTTTCTGGTCTGCATCCTCTAAATTTTTTTTCTGTGGTCTCACCCTTTCTGGAGCAAATGTTGAATCATCGACTGCTGGATCAATGTTCTAAGCTAGCTTCTCTTTTATCAGCATGAGTATCTTAGAATATATAGCTGATAGTTAATATGTGAGTTCCAAATTATCAAAAACCTGGCACATGGTGATTGTATGAAAAGTGGAAATACTAGAGTAGCTACCAATGTTACTAACAGAAACTATTACTCTTTATCTTTACTGCTATTGGAAATCATTTGAAGTACCATGCGTGCTGTTTGATCAATTGTGAATTCATCTAACCATTTGTTAAGCTGCTAGCAAGCACTTGCCTGTTTCTCATTGTACATGCAGCGTAACACATTATTGATAAAGCCTCTGATGTGCCTAAATGAATTGTGCTGGTAATTCTATTATTTTCTTCCCTAAATTCCTTAGCAGATATAATCTTACATAAGCTTCATTCTTGTTTCATTTCCCTTTCCTCTAAGTGTCTTAGATGTAGGAAATCTTACAAGGATATAATTTTTTTTACTAGAAAAAAAATCCTACTCCAAACTAGTTTCATCTAAGGGCACTTTTGAAGAATATAATTGATTAATTCTTAGGGATTACTGTAGAAACCACAATTAGAATTGTTCCTTCATTTTTCTAGTAAAATAAAACGTCTTCCATGAGTTAATTCTTATATTTTATCTAGGTTTGACAAAATGGTACCAGTAATAAAAACTAGTTCATATTGATCATGTGTTGTAGTATGCTTCAGTGCCAAGGAATCAATTAAATACTGCCAAGACTAGCATGTACTGACCAGCATTTGCCAGTTCAATCATGGACCAGTATTCTACCTGTTGGAATGGTGTACTTGGTACCAGTTGGTATTAGATTTTCATTTATTTCCTTGTTTTGGTGATATAATCTGGCAAGGTTTGCAATTTCGCACCATACCAGAGCATCGTGCTTAGCTCAATACAATACGGTATGAGTATACTGAGCAGTACGCTTTGGCTTACCGTTCAGTATATATATAATAAAAAAGAAAAAAATAAAAACAAGGACGACGTCATTGAGGCGACGTTGTCTCGTTTCTTCTCCCCGCGTGGGGAGAAGAAACCTTGTTTTCTTCTCCCCACGAAGCCTCGGCGATGTCGTCGAGGCGTCTCCCTGTGCTGTCATGAACGGTCGTCACGCACCCCTAACAACTTCGTACGACGAACTGTTCGTCGCTTTTGCATGCTTGTACCTAGACATAGCAGCATGTTTTGCCTTAGTTTTGTGTGGTTTGCTTGTAAAAATGCATGTTAGAACAGGTTGCAGCGCTGCAGTGCGACCGCTCGTCGCGTCGGGCCGAACTGCCCAAAACAGCTCTGTTTTCACGTGCCACAACTTGTTTTCTACAAGTCGCAGCTGCACGCGAAACAATGGCTCAGCACCCTGGAACCCCTCGGGTGGCACAGGGCTGGATAGGGCTTCGGTATATTGTCGGGCGTTGAAAAACTCGTCATAAGTTCGCACATTAACTTGACGGGAACTTGCCTTCATGCCCGACACCCGGTGAGCAGTTGTTTGTGGACTTGTAATTGTTCGTTCTACCTTCTAAAGTCCTTGATTCCCTACTCTTTTCTCCTGTGCACACAAGGTGCTTGTTGAATTGCTTGTAAAGCTTCCCTCTATACGAGACGTCGGGACTTGTCTGTCGCTCGTTTTCAATCTAATCAACTTTCTATTTTATAGGTCCTTCGAGACCTGTACGAGGTTGCAACTAGGCTGACCCTTTGCGGACGCGTATGTCGCAAGGGCGCCTCCTGACTTAGGCACTCCCAGCTACGTCCGAGAAGTTGGTGCAAGGGTGCTTCGCGACTTAGGCAACTCAAGCTAAGCTCGCGTCTTGGCTGCAAGGGTGCCTCATGACTTAGACAATTTCAGCTAAGTAAGTGACATTGTGGTATCAGTGCGGGCAAGCAATTCGAGCAAGCAGCGAAGGAACTTCGTAATTTCGCCATGGCAAAGGATCGTGGCGAATCAAGAAAGGCAAGGCAAATCGGGCCTTTGCCCTAAGCAGCCGCAGGTGGGCCGCAAGTGCAAACTCGCTCTCATGTCGTTGGAGTCGCTTTGGAGGATCATGATAGTGAGCATGATGAGCAAGAAATTGTTACTCTCCGCGAACGGAGGAGGCACAATTTGAAGCGCCAACAAGGAAGAAGAACCATAAGGAGATACTTATAGCGGCGGAAACCCGCTTGGACGTTCTTGAAGCGAGCTTGGAGGAACTCTACCAAGGCCAACGAAGGCTTCTTGGGGTAGAGAGCTCGCAAGAAGAAGCCGAATCCCGAAACGACAAGGTCGAGGCCTTAGTCGATCGACTGTTGGACGACACTAAAGACTCCGTGCAACATCTATAGGAAGTCGTGGTAGAACTTACTTCCAGGGTGACCATGCTCACAAGGGCACTGAATGCGGGAGGAAGCAACACCCGCGTTCTGCCGTCACAAAACTTGAGGGCACCCGAGCCGCATTGTTATGGAGGTGCCAGAATACTAAAGAGCTCGAGAATTTCTCGTTCGACATGAAACAATACTTTCGAGCTACGAGACCTGATTTTGAAGAAACCAAAGTTCCTATTGCAACCATGTATCTGAACGGAGATGCAAAACTTTGGTGGCGAACTCGTTGGGAGGAGATCCAACAAGGTTGGTGTCGAGTGGACACATGGGAGGACTTGAAGCGGGAGTTGAGAACTCAGTTCCTATCGGAGAACACAGAGCTCGTCGCAAGAAGGAAGTTGAGACAACTCCGCCAAAGTACTTCCATTCGAGACTATGTGAAGCAATTTTCTGCACTAATGCTGGACATACAGGACATGTCCGAAAAGGATAAGTTGTTCAGCTTCCTCGATAGTCTGAAGCCATGAGCTCAATAAGAACTGCATCGAAGAAATGTCACCGATGTGATCGGGGCAATTGTTGTCGTAGAAAGGCTCATCGACTTTGTTTCCTCTGAGGACCCGGGAAAAAGGAAACAATCTTCAGGAAATCATCCTCCAAAATATTCTCGAGGGAAGGAGCCCGGAGGCGAACAAAGGAAGAAGAGATCCCACAAAGGGCCAAGCTCAAAAGGCAAGGCTCCAAAACCTGGCGGATGCTTCTTGTGCGGAGGGCCGTACATGGTGAGGGAGTGCTCATAAAAACATACATTCAATGCTTTAATAGCTTTCATCCACCCCCCAAATCAGACAAGGGCAAAGCTGTCGCCCTTAGTTCAAGCAGTTCAGAATCTAGCAGTGACGATGAGGAGTCGCATGGTCTGATGTGGAGGGCCTTCTACTGCAATTCTTTAGGAACAAAGTACACAAAGGATTGATGCGTAAGTATGAAGGGCCCTTCCCAATTATTAGTAGGGTGGGCAACGTCTCCTACAGGTTGCAGCTATCGGCAACTTGAAAGCCTACCACTCAGATCCGCAAGATGCTTCCCGAAGTGTTCCAACTCGGCTACTCCCCACCAGAGCCTCTTACGAGAAGCAAGTTGAAACCATTCTGGTGGATCGCAAGATAAAGCTACCCAATGGAGCTGAGCAGACTGAATACTTGGTGAAGTGGCGAAAGCTTCCCCGAACTGAAGCCAGTTGGGAGCCCGTAGACGCCCTACAACATGAAGAAGCAATCATCAACAACTACCAACAAGCGTGGACGAGGGCGCCTCCTGACTTAGGCAATCCCAACTAGGTCTGAGAAGTTGGCACAAGGGTGCTTCGCGACTTAGGCAACTCGAGCTAAGTTCGCGTCTTGGCCGCAAGGGTGCCTTACGACTTAGGCAATTCCAGTTAAGTCTGTGACAGTGCGAATGAGAAGTCGTTGACGACGTTGAGGCCTCGTCGCCTTAGACGAGGAGGAGGCGACATCTCATCTATGGCGTTTGGCGAGGGAGGGTGGCGATGGGTTACGATCGTTGAGGGAGAGCGACGTCGAATTTCCAGGTTCTCCATTTTTTTCTCCCTCTTCTTCCTTCTCCCTCGGCTAATCCTACCCCGTAGCAGGCAGCGACAATTGAAATCAATCGTTACCGACCGATTTCGTGTAGTAACGGGGGGAAACAGCCCCAATCGACGGTAGCGGACGTCTGCGTACTGGTTTGCTGGCAGACTGATACATATACTAGGCGGTTTCATTCAAAATTAAAAACCTTACAATCTGGTAGGCTCGTATCACACTAGCCCGATTGGACACCAAAACTGATATTGGCTGAGATTTAAATCCTTGCTTAGCACAACAATAAGAAAAACCAAAAAATTGTTTGGTGTGGTTGGTGCAGTGCAGTATTTTATTAATATTCTACTGTTAATAGCATACCACATGAAAATTTTTTCTTTGTTAGAATTGGTCCTTCTTGTAGGTCTTTTAGGGATACTAAAAGAACATTTCACCTTAGTTAAGTTGCAATTTACCTGGAAATTCCGGACGACTCCCAGTGCTATAGTTTCATCATATCTTCAAATAGTTATATCAATATCTTAAGCTTTATTCGAGTTTGGAAAATTGCAGTTAATGCAAACAAAGTGACTTGTCAAAGAGACCAGCCATATTCTACAAGTGTCTCCAATAGAAATTTAGATTAAAAATCCATGAAGGCATGGCATTATCTTTCTGGAAATATGATATAAAATTTTACTGTGTTTGGTGTCTGCATCAAGCCATTGAGTCTTTCAATATCCAACACAACAATTCTTGTAGTACTAATATTTATATTTTATTATTCAACTTTGCCTCTTAACTTCATTTTTGCTTTCATCTATGTTTTTCATCTGTCCATATCATCTGTACATTGTCTTAAATCTTAAGAAAGCTAAAGCAAATCATATCTCCTTCACATATAACTTTCTGTTTTACTCCACTAATTTACATATTCATTATTGTTTTTCCTCTTTTGCCCATCCCTTCATATGCTGAAACTTAAGTATAGTTTTTGGTTATTTATCTTGATTTCCAATAACTTGGTCATTAGTACAATAATACAACATTGTGCTTTATTTCTTTTGTTGGATATTTACCTTTTTACCTTGTGAAAGGCCATTTTTCCCTTGTATAGCTTATCTGTGACATGTCTTGCTTAGTTAGTTATCATTTGCAAACATATCGATGTTCGTTAAATATATTCTTTCTAATTTTTGCTACTTGCAAGTCTTGTATTAGCTTGTAGAGTAAGCTATTTTAGGCAAATTAATGTGTTCTTTATTGCTCAGGTGTCACAAGTATGGGTAACTACAACAGAAGCTTTGTTACATGTTGCCTATCTTGCCGTCAATTCTAAACTTGAGTTAGATATTGGGTACTCAGATTATTTAGGTACTTTACCCACAGCTTAACTGAAGTACCTAGTCTATTCTTAGAACTTGAGGCTGGATCTGTCATTTTCTACTTAATGTTCCATTTTAGGTTATCCTTTTGCTGAAGCACATGGTGTGGTTCCACTGGAAGTTGAGACTAATCATCCTGATGTCCTCTCTATTTTCATGTCATCAAAGGATAATAACAGTACACATGGCAATGAACATGTCCTTATAGAGGTATGTCAGCTCTCTTTTACTATCACATTCAAGATATTTTATTATTTTATACTAGATGGCTTGGTCTAGGCTTGTTCTGATTGTTCACAACAGAGCATTCAACAGTGTCAATTTTTGTATCCTCCATGATTGACTTCCTGGTTGATTCTCCTCTTTTTTTTCCTTGGTGTTTGTTTCCTTATCATGTAGGCAAAGAAACCTGGTAATGCTCTTGTGCGGATATCCATCAATAGGAACCCAAGAAATGCGGACTTCATTCTGGTATTGATTTGCTTATGCTATCAAATTGATAGAAAATAACAGCAGCCAGCCTCAATTTCCAAACACTGGTTTTGGAAGTCAAACTAGTTTCTTTTTCTCTTGCTTGAACATATTTGTTGAACTCTTTGGTTTGGAAGAACCAAGTTCACTTGAAAATATCTTTGGCTTAGTCGTTTTCATCATGAAGATTAGTCAAGTAGCTTGACTTTTATGGATTGGTGCTTTGCACAAGCTCCAATATTCCAATTTTAGTGTTAAATTTGAACTGAGAATATCAACCTCGCCAGGTATCAGTTGGTGCACAATTGTATCCTAGGAATCCGGTTCTTCATGTTGGCCAATATCTGAACTTTACTGTAGTTGGTGATGGTAAGTGCCTCGCTTTACCTGCTTTTATTTCACTTTAGATTAATCTGATTCTTATCCTTAAAATACTATGCTTGCTCTACTATTTTATTTTTTGTTTCTGTTGCTAGAAAGTTCTTCATTGTTTGTCACATTCTTATGATATGCTGTTAAACAGTAGTCTCTGATGCATCTTGAAAGGCTGCTGTGCTGGCTGGATTGACTTAATCCAAAGAATTTAGGTTACCAGGATAGTGGCAGAAGATGCATTTCTTCTAAGATTTGTCTCATGTGTAAGTTGGTGCAAATGATCATCATGGATTGTTATGAGCATAAAATAGTGTCCCTGCAAGCATAAACAGCATGTCTGATTCTAGTTACTGACATGCTTTGTTGCACAAGAGGCAATCCTTAGACTGCAAAATTTCTTCTTCAAATTACGTCTTTATTTGCCATTTTTCTTTTGTATCCTTGAACCCACATACTTTCTTATTTTTCAGTTGTACTTGCCTGACCAAGGTTTGAGGGATCGAGATTGAAATTAAAATTAGCCATGGGTTTCATGATCAAGATCTGATCAGCTTGGCAAGACCAGATTCATTAATCATCTTCATGATGAACACATTTTCTAAAAATTCATACATAGGAAAGATTTTGAAAATCCCAAAATATTAAATAAATGGATAATGAAAATTAAGAAAAAATAGAGAACTTTGAGCTAAAAATCATTACATGGTTGAGAAAATATTCAACAGTAAGAATCACTATCTAGGCAAAATTGAAAGGTGAAGACTCCTTGGAAATAAAGGTTTTTGGGCTTTATGTGAGAAACTTCATTTGTAGTTTTCAGAATAACTTAAGATAGATTGGTATCAGCAGACTGGGAGTTTTGGGCACAGTTTGTCCCTTTCAATCTGAGAAATCTTGATCGTGTGGACTTTGGATCCATTCTCAAATTGCTGGTGAAGATGGCTAGAATCTATTGGAACTCACCTAGATAAGATGGTTGTAGAATCTTTGTCAGATTCTTGTGGATAAAAGCTGATTCCTTTAAGGAACTTGTGCTGATGATTGGAAAGGGTTAGCACTATTAGGGGTAAAGGATGCGAAAGAGATGAGAGGAGGATGATATGTTGGTATCCCTATCAGATTTGATCGTCCTTGGCCAAAATGGAAGAGAAGATTTGTCTGGGGCCCAAGAGAGAAAAAGAAAAGATTGGTATTATGGCTGGTTAAATAAGCTTTTTTTCTCTTTACCAAGAGAGAAAAAGAAAAGATGGTTCGGACCAGTGATTTCAATAGGCACTTGGGCGCTTTCCTAGGCGCTCGGGCGAGGCGAGGCGGGGCCCGAGTGCCTCGCTTCATTTCCAGGCGATGCGCTTCAAAGAGGCGTCGCCTGGGCGCTCGCTCGAGCTTAGGTGCCGGGCGCTTCGGGCGAGCGCTTGGGTTAAACCAGGTGACCGAACCAGCGTGTTAGGTTTGGTTCGGTCTCCGGTGCTTTAGTTGGTTCAATCGAACCAACTAAAGCACCGATATCAACTGTCGCTGCCTAACCCTAACCCTGCTCGCCGTTCACGCTGTCGCTGCCGTTGCTCGTTGCTGTTGTCTTCGCTCGTCGCTACCGCTGTCGCCGCTCTATCACGGACTTAGCTAGTTTTGCCAAAGTCGTGCGGCACCCTTGTGTGTCCGTCTGCAAAGGTCAGTCTCCCCGAAACCTCCCATGGTCCCTTAGGAACTACAAAAGATAAAACGGGTTAGAGAAAACGCCTTACTCGGGATCCACAAGCAAACATTTCCGAAAACACTTCATAGACAATGAAAATTACAAATAGACTTTACAAGCTCTGAACAGTTGCACAACAAAGGGTCGAAATTGTTCATTATAGATCGAATATCTCTCACAAGTGTCTACATGACACGACCTTTATTTACAAGCCTAAGAAAGCCACCAAACCTAACTAAAATGGGGCCGTTAAGCCTTCGATCGTTCCTCTACATGCTGTGCAAAGCATGAACAAACAGAAAGACACAGACATATATAAGTATTACATCAAACATCCTGTTTAGAACTTTGACCGTGACATTCTCCCCCACTTATTCCTTCGACATCCTCGTCGAAGCCTTTTGCCGACATTACAACTCCTCGCCTTTGCTGAGTCTTCAATCTTCTGCTCCAACTGCAATGCGCCTCTTGGCTCCCAATTGCTCTCCGTTGCTATTGTTGAGTAGTCGAACTTTTGATCCGCTATGCTATTTCAACTCGCCAATGACTTTGACTCTAGTGTGGAGTTGGCTGAGTTATGTTGATCCTTATTGATTCTTGCGGATCCTCTAGATGAAGGAAAAGATCATCCTTACTATGCGCTAGTCTCTCAAATACCATATGTTGTTTGAACTGGGTGGATGCTTGTTGGAGCTTTAACGAGCATCGCCTCGTAAACTTTCGAAGTTTTGGGTCCTTTCTCCACAAAATGTCCATCAACTCTTCTTTCATTTAGTTATCACTTCCAAGTAGATTCGCATCACTTTCGCTTTCGATTGGCATTCTGTTGGGAAATGAAGCGGATAATCTACTCTCAATAGCACTGATCACGATTGGTGAGGATTTGACAATTATTATCTTCTATTATCTTCGAAGGGTCTTTGAACCAGTGCAACACTCCTCTTACGAGTTGAGAAGGCAATGGTTACTTGACTTCGCTTGCCTCCTCGAGGGTTATACTCCATGCATCGGGTTGGTTACTGACCTTCGCCTGCTCTTTGCTCACACTTCTGAAGCACTCGAAGTGTTTGCACTCCTTGCAATGAGTTAGCTACTGTGATTCACCTTCTCAATGCCATTGAACTTCTGGAATGCAGGAAGTTTTCACCCCAACTTGGAGTAAGTCTCTAATAGTTTTGGTCGCCTCTGGGATTGTACCGTCTTCTCCATCAACCCGGCCGCTTACTCCATTGAGTAGCAAAGGTACAGCACCGCGTACTGCTTGCTTCGTTCCTTGGTCGTGCACTTTTGCATGACCCGAAGTCCTTCACTTTCGGCTATCTTAATGAGAAGCTCGTTGACACCGGTCTTACGAAGTTCCTTGGCCTCAACCCTTTAGCCTTATCTCGGTACTTGGAGTTTGCCTCTATATGCTCCACCTCCTCGGCCCCTTTCACGACCAAGCGCTCTCCCTCCATGAGAGCAAGGGATCAATGATTTTCACGGAAGTCCCGCCTCTACGGTACCATGGCGCTGCCATGCCCATGGCCCTACTATCCGTCGCCTCGCCTCTGTATCCCTTTTCTTCACAATCAGTAGAGATGTCTCCGTGGCACTCCTCTGAGTCCACCTCCATTCTAACTGATGCTTGATTTTGGGTAGCTAAGTCCCTCTGGACTCGTCGTCGCTTCCTCGCCCCTTTCGACCCCCCTGCTTCAACACCTCTGTGTTCTTCAAACAGCTCCCTTTGATCGATGGAAAGACAGACTGCAACTCCCATGCATGGCCTTTGCCATCACGTTGTAGGGTTTGCACCGATTCTGTTCTCCTTAGCTTCCTTAGTAGTAACGTTCGCTTACTCAATCTTGTCCTCTGACTTGTCGGGCTCCCTTAAGCGAATATGGGCTTTGGAGTAGTCCAACTCTCCAGCTGCTTCGATCATACCTCTGCATGATCAAGTCCCTCCCATGTCACTTACTAGTACTTGCATTCGAATTTTTCCCTTGGTGGAACATAGTTCCTATATGCTGATGACCAAGGCTTTTATCCGATGCAAAATTCGATGCACGCACGGAAGACTCGCCTTTGCGGTACCATGACCTTCACCCCTTGAATCCATAGCTCTTCTTGCCGTCGTGTTGTTCACCGAAGTGGAGCTTCCAGTAGCTCCCGATCATACCTCTGTATGATCTAGTCCCTCACGGGACAATGTCGTGTGTATCGTATTGCCACGAACTGTTCCACCACGATCCGCTGCACCATGTCGCCTCCTGGTGACATCTCAATTGCATTCTGATCCTTGTGGGATGAATTCGAATTGTGATCCCTTTATTTGTGGCCTCTGCCAATACATCGTAGGATCTCTTCCACCTTCGATTTTGTTCGCTCTTTTGACAATCGACCTTCATCCACCCACTCTTGGGTCACACCTAGATGAAGCACCGCTCTAGGACAATTTGTTGCCTAGTAGCTCTCGAAGTCCACCGACTTCGTTGCAATTAGTACACCATTGCCTGGATCCTGGGCCTCCGCCCCTACCAGCACAATCTCCGCTGTGCACCACTTCCTGCCTGGCAACTTGACTGGCAACACTGTGACATATTCTTCAAGAATACTCGCCTCTGCGTCCTCTTGCCCCGTGCCAAGGCCTTCTGAACCCAACTTTGCCTCCGCAAGTTGAGTCGCCTTAGTTCCTCCATCAAATGCTTCTCCGAGATAAGGTGCATGTGCCTAGAAGCTCCCTCCGTCTTTAGCACTATGCAAGATGAGTCCTCTCCGTCAGAATGAAGGACCCATGGAACAACATGATCCTGCTCTTGCCTCTGCAAGAGTTCATGTCCTTGACCTCTGTCCAAGGAAAGTACTGTGCCTCCGCTCCATTTTCCATCTTCTATGCTGGCTTCCTTCATGCGGCTTGGGTACTTCGTCAAGTTACACCCAAGTTGCTCCGTTCCTTGTATTTGCATTGAGTTGATGGTGGCCCTTGCGCCCACCATTCCCCGGGTCAGCCCTCCCTTGAGTCCAATCTCCATATCGACTCTAAATGTGCCTTCATTTGTGTTGCTTTGGGTCGCTCCCCCACTTGATCTCGCAATGCATCCACCAATACATTCTCTCAAGCGAGATCATGTGACGACTCCTCGCCGTTTCTCGATCCATTAAGCTTCGTGGAGTTATTGTTTGTTGAGGTACTCCTCAACATGTGCGGTTTGTTGCACATGATTCTCCCTCTGGAGAAACCAGGATCTATCCCTCTTGGATAACTGTCCCGTTGGAGCAACATCTCACTTCGTTTCGGAGACCACCATCCCCTTGGACTACTCCGATTTGTTGAGCAAACTGTGCATTGTTTTGCCTCTTACAAACGCACTTGCTAGATTGCGACTCCACGTCAATACAGCCCCCGCTGCACCACTCAAGGCCTAACGACATGTTGAACTCGCTGCACACTTCAACCTCCTACGGACGTATCCATCACATGCCGAAGAGAAAGTTTCAATGCTCTATGGCGCTGAGTTTCGGTCGCCTTGGGATGGCCGCGAACATTCCATCGTTCGTATACAAGCCCATGTATGAGTATCGAATTCTTCGAGTTAGCAATTCCCCTCACCTCTGTGAGCTTTGCACAACTCTTTCGGTCGCTGAGCAACTCATTCCACCTTGCATGGTCTTATCCTTTACCAAGCGCCTCGTTTGCCTTGAGCACCATCAAGTATAGTTGTCAACATCAAGCCGTAGCTCGAACTCAGCCATCCCAACGTTTGTGCGCTCCGCATTCTTCCAAGCTTGCTTGTTCTCGTGGTGCCTCTTGCGTGAAGGGTTGGCCATTCCTCTGAATGACAATCTCAGATGCTCGCTCCTCCGAGCGACTTCTTTTCCCTACATCTCCAAACGGTCGTGCGTGTGCTGACTGCCCTCAACACAGCCTCGCTAGGTCCCCCATGTTTGCATGCTAAGTGTTTCTGTGAGTGCTTGTCCCGCTCTGATACCATCTGTCATGGACTTAGCTGGTTTTGCCTAAGTCGTGCGGCACCCTTGTGTGTCCGTTCGCAAAGGTTAGCCTCCCCGAAGCCTCCCATGGTCCCTTAGGACATACAAAAGAAAAAATGGGTTAGAGAAAACGCCTCACTCGGGATCCACAAACAAACATTTCCGAAAACACTTCATAGATAATGCAAATTACAAACAGACTTTATAAGCTCTGAACAGTTGCATAACAAAGGGTCAAAATAGTCCACTACAGACCGAATATCTCTCACAAGTGTCTACATGATATGACCTTTATTTACAAGCCTAAGAAGGCCACCAAACCCAACTAAAATGGGGCTGTTAAGCCTTCGACCGTTCCTTTACATGTTGTGCAAAGCATGAACAAATAGAAAGATACGGACATATATAACTATTACATCAAACATCTTGTTTAGAACTTTGTCCGTGACAGCTCGTCGCTCCCGCTCCCTTTGCCGTCGCTCGCCGCTCCTGCTCCCGTTGTCGCTGCCGTTGCCACTGTCGCCGCTCTGTCACGACCTTAGCTGGTTTTGCCTAAGGCGTGCGGCACCCTCGCGCGTCCGTCCGCAAAGGTCAGCCTCCTCGAAGCCTCCCATTGTCCCTTAGGACCAACAAAAGAGAGAACGGGTTAAAGAGAACGCCTCAATCGGGATCCACAAGCAAACATGTCCGAAAAACACTTCATAAACAATGCAAATTACAAGCAGACTTTACAAGCTCTGAATAGTTGCACAACAAAGGGTAAAATGGTCCATTACAGATCGAAAAGCTCTCGAACGTGTCCACATGACACAACCTTTATTTACAAGCCTAAAGAGGCCACCAACCCAACTAAAATGGGACTTATAAGCCTTCGGCCGCCCCTCTACCTGCTATACAAGGCATGAACATGCCAAAAGACAACGGACAGACATAAGCATTACATCCAACATCTTGTTAAGAAGTTTGTTCGTTACATTCTCCCCCACTTATCCCTTCGACGTCCTCGTCGAAGCCTTTGTGAACACTGCAACTCTTCGCCTTTGCTGAGTCTTCAATCTTCCGCTCCAGCTGCAATGCGCCTCCTGACTCCCAGCTGCTCTACGCTGCTGTTTTTGAGTAGTCGACCCTTTAATCCGCCATGCTGCTACAACTCACCAATGACTCTGACTCTGTTGGGGGGGTTGGCTGAGTTGTGTTGATCCTTGTCAATTCTTGCGGATCCACCAAATGAAGGAAAAGACCATCTTTTCTGCGCCAGTCTCTCAAAATTTCCACATGCTGCTTGAACTGGGTGGATGCTTGTTGGAGCTTTAACGAGCATCGCCTCGCAAACTTCTGAAGTTTTGGGTCCTTCCTCCACAAAATTTGCTCATTGACTCTTCTTTCAGTTAGTTGTCACATCCAAGTAGGTTCGCATCACTTCCGCTTTCGATTGGCATTTCGTTGGGAAATGAAGCGGACGATCTACTCTCAGTAGCACTGATCACCGTTGGTGAGGATTTGACAACTATTGTCTTCCATTATCTTCGAAGGGTCTTTGAACTTGTGCAGAGCTCCTCTGCTGGATAGATAAGAGAACTGGGGTACTCGGTTTCGCCCATTCTCTTAAGAGTTGAGAAGGCAAAGGTTACTTTGACTTCGCCCGCCTGCTCGAGGTTGTACTTCATGCATCGAGCTGGTTACTAGTCTTTGCCTGCTCTTTGCTCACACTTCTGAAGCACTTGAAGTGTTTGCACTCCTTGCGTTGAGTTGGCTACTGTGATTCACCTTCTCAATGCCATCGAACTTCTGGAATGCGGGAAGTTTTCACCCCAACGTGGAGTAATTCTCTGATAGATGAGGTCGTCTTTGGGATTGTACCGTCTTCTCCATCAACCCTGCCGCCTACTCCACTGAGTAGCAAAGGTACAGCACCGCGTACTGCCTGCTTCGTTCCTTGGTCGTGCACTCTTGCATGACCCGAAGTCCTTCACTTACGGCTATCTTGATGAGAAACTTGTTGACACCGGTCTTACGAAGTTTCTTGGCCTCTGCCCTTCAGCCTTGTCTCGGTACTTGGAGATTGCCTCTGCATGCTCCACCTCCTCGGCCCCTTTCACGACCAAGCGCTCTCCCTCCATGAGAGCAAGGGATCAATGACTTGCACGGAAGTCCCGCCTCTGCGGTACCATGGCGCTGCCATGCCCATGGCCCTACTATCCGTCGCCTCGCCTCTGTATCCCTTTTCTTCACAATCAGTAGAGATGTCTCCGTGGCACTCCTCTGAGTCCACCTCCATTCTAACTGATGCTTGATTTTGGGTAGCTAAGTCCCTCTGGACTCGTCGTCGCTTCCTCGCCCCTTTCGACCCCCTGCTTCAACACCTCTGTGTTCTCCAAGCAGTCTGTTTGGTCGCTGGAAAGACAGACTGCAACTCCCATGCATGGCCTCTGCCATCACGTTGTAGAGTTTGCACCGATTCTGTTCTCCTTAGCTTCCTTGGTAGCAACGTTCGCTTACTCGACCTTGTCCTCTGACTTGTCGGGCTCCCTTAAGCGAATATGAACTCTGGAGCAGTCCAACTCTCCAACTGCTTCGATCATACCTCTGTATGATCAAGTCCCTCCCATGGAACTCACTGGTACTTGCATTCGAACTTTTCCCTTGGTGGAACACAGCCCCCATATGCTGATGACCAAGGCTTTCATCCGATGCAAAATTCGATGCACGCCCGGAAGACCCGCCTCTGCGGTACCATGGCCTTCACTCCTTGAATCCATAGCCCTTCTTGCCGTCGTGTTGTTCACCGAAGTGGAGCTTCCAGTAGCTCCCGATCATACCTCCATATGATCTCATCCCTCACGGGACAGATTGTGTGTATCGCATTGCCACGAACTGTTCCACCACGATCCGCTGCACCATGTCGCCTCCTGGGGACATCTCCATTGCATTCTGATCCTTGTGGAATAAACTCGAATTGTGAACCCTTCATGTGTGGCCTCTGCCAATACATCGCAGGGTCCCTTCCACCTTCGATTTTGTTCGCTCCTCTGGCAATCGACCTTCATCCACCCACTCCTGGGTCACACCTAGATGAAGCACCGCTCTAGGACAGTCCGTCGCCTAATAGCTCTCGAAGTCCACCGACTTCACTGTAATCTGTGCACCATTGTCTGGATCCTGGGCCTCTGCCCCTACCAGCACAATCTCCGCTGCGCACTGCTTCCTTCATAGCAACTCAAATGGCAACACTGTGGCATATTCTTCAAGAGTACCCGCCTCTGCGTCCTCTTGCCCCGTGCTAAGGCCTTCTGAACCCAACTTCGCCTCCGCAAGTTGAGTCGCCTTAGTTCCTCCATCAAATGCTCTTCCGAGTTAAGGTGCATGTGCCGCGAAGCTCCCTTCGTCTTTGGCACCATGCAAGATGAGTCCGCTCCGTCAGGATGAAGGACCCATGGAACAACATGATCCTACCATTGCCTCTGCAAGAGTTCATGTCTTTGACCTCTGTCTAAGGAAAGCACTGTGCTTCTGCTCCATGTTCCAACTTCTCTGCTGGCTCCCTTCGGGCGACTTGGGTACTTCGCCAAGTTACACCCAAGTTGCTCCGCTCCTCGTTTTTGCATTGAGTCGATGGTGGCCCTCGCGCCCACCATTTCACGGGTCAGCCCTCCCTTGAGTCCGATCTCCACATCGACTCCAAGTGTACCTTCATAAGTTGCTTTAGGTCGCTCCCCCACTTGATCTCGCAATGCATCCACCAATGTATTCTCTCGAGCGAGATCATGCGACAACTCCTCGCCGCTTGCTCAGTCCATCGAGCTTCGTGAAGTTGTTGTTTGTGAGGTACTCCTCCTCAACATGTGAAGTCCGTCTCACATGATTCTCCCTCTGGAGTGCCGAGACTTATCCCTCCTAGATAACTGTCCCGTTGGAGCAACATCTCTCTTCGTTTCGGAGACCACCATCCCCTTGGACTACTCCGATCTGCTGAAGAAACTGTGCATTGTTCTGCCTCTTGCAAACGCACTTGCTAGATTGCGCCTCCACGTCAATACAGCCACCACTGCACCCCTCAAGGCCTAGCAACATGCTGAACTCGTTGCACACTTCAGCCTTCTACGGACGTATCCTTTGCATGCCGAAGAGAAAGTTTTAATGCTCCATTGGCGCCGAGTCTCGGCCGCCTTGGGATGGCCACGAACATTCCATCGTCCGCATACAAGCCCATGCATGAGTACCAAATTCTTCGAGTTAGCAATTCCCCTCACCTCTGTGAGCTTTGCATAACTCTTTTGGTCGTTGAGCAACTCATTCCACCTTGGATGGTCTCATTCTTGCCAAGCGCCTCGCCTGCCTAGAGCACCATCAAGTATAGTTGTTAACGTTGAGCCGTAGCTCAAACTCAGCCATCCCAACCTTTGTGCGCTCCAAATTCTTCCAAGCTTGCCTGTTCTCGTGGTGCCTCTTGCGCGAAGGGTTGGCCATTCCTCTGAATGCCAATCTCAGATGCTCGCTCCTCTGAGCGACTCTTTTCCCTACATCTCCATGCCCGTTTTCCCTCAAACGGTCGCGCGTTGCTGACTGCCCTCAATGCAGCCCCGCTAGGTCCCCCACATTTGTATGTCAAGTGTTTCTATGAGTGCTTGTCCGGCTCTGATACCATATTGTCACGACCTTAGCTGGTTTTGCCTAAGGCGTGCGGCACCCTCGCGCGTCCGTCCGCAAAGGTCAGCCTCCCCGAAGCCTCCCATTGTCCCTTAGGACCAACAAAAGAGAGAACGGGTTAAAGAGAACGCCTCAATCGGGATCCACAAGCAAACATGTCCGAAAAACACTTCATAAACAATGCAAATTACAAACAGACTTTACAAGCTCTGAATAGTTGCACAACAAAGGGTAAAATGGTCCATTACAGACCGAAAAGCTCTCGAACGTGTCCACATGACACAACCTTTATTTACAAGCCTAAAGAGGCCACCAACCCAACTAAAATGAGACTTATAAGCCTTCGGCCGCCCCTCTACCTGCTATACAAGGCATGAACATGCCAAAAGACAACGGACAGACATAAGCATTACATCCAACATCTTGTTAAGAAGTTTGTCCGTTACAGCTCGTCGCTCTCACTGTCGCTGCTCACTTTTACCGCTGTCGCTGTACCCTCGGTCTTCCCTTACACTCCTCTTTCTTATTCTCTTTTGAAAGTATATTGTTAACAATCTACTAGTAACGGTAATGTATTTGTATTTATTAGATTAATAATAAATTATTTTGATTTTAATACTGTTAATTTTTATTTATTTGAAATTATTGTTAGGTTTCAGGATAAATGGCAAGTGTACAGAGCAGCTCAATAGCATAATATCTTAGATTTTCTTAATTTAATAGCATATTTTTATTTAAAATTTTAAATAATTATATTTATTAATTATATTATATATTTTTATATTTTAGTGTCTCGCTTCGCTCGGGCGAGCGCCTAGCGCCTCAGGTGTTTTTGAACCTTGGCGCCTTTTGATGCCTAGTGCTTTTTAAATCACTAGTACGGACAAGGCTTGAATGGGTCACCATATATGATTTTTTTTTTAATTTTTTACATTTATAAATCCATAGATATATGATATACGAAAAATATTATTAACTAATAATTGGCAAATAGAAAAAAAGGTGGTTACATGTGAATCGTATGATGTTGCTTGTTAACTTATATGATTTTGTCCAAATGATATATATTATTTGGCTTAAAAATGAATAGTATGATGCAAAAATACGATGATAATATTTTTATAATTATTTTCATAGTTGCTTTAGGTGTTGTGATTATATCATCCTTGGCTGATTTAACCATGACCTGTTTCTCAATAGACCTACTGACCAAATAACTTGGATTGAACATGCTTAGAAGTTAGAACTATAACATGAAATGCTTAATGAAAAATTATTAGTAGTAATCCACAAGCACCATATACCATCATATCCCTTCCAACCTCCAGTGTGGAACTGATTGGTTGATGCAAATCTTGATTCCAATCTTGTGAATTTTGCTTTCATTATGTTGAGGGCTTGGGTTTGATCCATATTGAGGCCATCACTCTACCAAACTTTGCTCATATTTAAGTCAGCCACGTCAAATATAATACTATTTATGGAGATCATTCACCATTCATCTATGACTCCATTCTGGAAATGGTGGTTCTTTTGGAAACTGATGTGGTTTTCAAGGAATGCTATTTCGTGTCGGATCCCGAGCTTTAATCCAAATATCTTAATTGTTGATTCATGCCAGATTTTCAGTAATCATTGATTAAGAAGATTAAACAAGTGAGTGTGAGGCAGTGATTGCAAAAGGCGCTCGGGCGAGGCGAGGCCAGGCCCGAGCGCCTCGCTAATGTCCCAGGCGGCGCGCTTCAAACAGGCGCCGCCTGGGCGCTCGCCCGAGCCCAGGCGCTGGGCGCTTCGGGCGAGCGCCTGGGTAAACCAAGGCGACCGAACCAGAATTTTAGGTCTGGTTCGGTTGTTAGTTGGTTCAATCGATCCAACTAAACCGATATAACCCCAACCCTAACCCTAACCCAACACTAACCTGCTGCCGCTGCCGCTCTCGATCGCGATCGCGATCTCGTCGCTCGCTACCGTTGCTCCCGCTGACGCTGCTCGCCGCTGTCGCTGCTCGCGCCTCCCGTGAGCCTTCCCGCTGCTCGCGCCTCCCGCAAGCCCTCTCGCTGCTTGCGCCTCTTGCGAGCCCTCTCGCTGCTCGCGTCTCCTGCGAGCCCTCCCGCGAGCCTTCCCGCTGCTTGCGCCTCCCTCGAGCCCTCCCGCGAGCCTTCCCTCTGCTCGCGCCTCCCGCGAGCCCTCCCAACTGCCGTGAGCCCTCCCTTTGCTCACGACTCCCGCAAGCCCTCCCGCTACTCGCGCCTCCCGCTCCCTTTCCTTTTCCCCCCGCCGCTTGCCGCTGCCGACGCTGCTTCCTTTCTCCGTCAAGCTCAGACTGCTCAGTATACTCTTAAATCTTAATATTAAGTTTATTTGAATTTTGAAATGATTAATTTTCATTAATAGATTAATAATATATTATTTTGATTTTAATGTTATTAATTTTGTGATTTTGTATCTTAGATTTTTTTAATTTAATAGCATATTTTTATTTAAAATTTTAAATAATTATATTTATTAATTATATTATATATTTTTATATTTTAGCGCCTCGCTTCGCTCGGGCAAGCGCTTAGGCGAGCGCCTAGCGCCTCGGGCGTTTTTGGACCTTGGCGCCTTTTGGCGCCTAGCGCTTTTCAAATCACTGGTGTGAGGAGTGAAAGTGAGAGTGAGCGAGAGTGAATGAGAGATGGAGAAAGGTGGTGGCTTTAAAAGGCCATAACAGGGTCCAATAGTCAATTTGATTGTTGGAACCTAGTTTGACTGGAGAGGAGACCGATATGGTTGAAATCCAACCATTACTGACCCATATCAGTTGGTAATGGTCGAGTTGGGTCCGTATGGACCGATATATGAGGAATACTGATCGGTACACCCACTATAAATACGTACCGCTAAAATGGGCTTGTCCACATACTAGTTAGCTGGCGGTACCACACATTTCATACTGTAATGGGCGGTATTCCAAAACATTATGGTTTTATGATGACATATGAAGGCTTCTTTCTGTTTTGTGTGTTTGTTATCTTTATTTTTCTTCGGTGGGAGTGTGTCAGGCATTTACTTGGTTTATCTACTTTAATGCCAAACATTTATTTGGATAACTGATGATAACATATGAAATCTCCATATATTCCTGTTGTAATATAGTAATATAGAAGCATATATAATAAAGCCAAATAATTGTCTTTAGGTAGCTGTTATAAAAACAGCATATGGCTGAAAAGGTAATTGCAAGAACTGGTTCTGACACCAATAGTTACTCTGCAAGGTTGTATCTATTATCTTAAACCTATTGAAAGATGGTACATGTTGACAAATAGAAAAGTAATGTCTAAATCGATATGAAAAAAAGATTGTAATCTAAATAGCTACATGAATAAACAGGTGTTTGAATGTGAAAATTGTCTTTAGGTTTTGTAGTACTTTTAGTTTAGTGCATTCACTTGTCTTACACAAAAGAGTCCTTTATCTTGTGATTCTACTTGTACCCTCTTAAGCATTTCTTAGGGACTAATGCTTCATGATTGGTTCACCCCACCCCATTATTATTATTATTTTTTCTGTAATTAAAACTCTTCTATAAAACAGTTCAGTTCATACATTTACACTCCATTAGTGTTGTAGCTCAATATATTGCATCACTCATTAGTAATTGTATCTGAAGTTGGCTAACCAGTCACTCACCTTCACTCGAGATATAGTTACAAGGTTTATTTAGGTACTGACAATTCTCTATACTTAAAAAGTAACTCTTTCAGATGAGGTGTAGGCCCAACTGAGCCCACCCTCATGGTCCGGCATTTTAGTCTGCCCCATCCCATTATGTTGATCAGATTTTATGTTGACAATCTGAAGACATCAGGTTTTCATGTTCTTTTTTCGTCTTCCTAGGCAAAAGCTTCCACGTGATTTTATTCTGTGTTGCAAATATGCAATTGTAAAAGTATTTTATGCTTAATTAAACTTATCTAATGAATTAATTGTTTTTTATATATAATGATGGTTAGAACCAATGAATTTATTTACAGAGCATATAATTATCGTATCTTAGCCTTTTGCTACAAATTCTTATTTTGATAGGAATTGATGGTCTTCAGTCTGGCAAGTGGTTAAGTGGTAATGGTAGTGTCCTATTGGTAAATAGGATCACTGGAGAAGGATATGCTCGCGGTGAAGGTGCAACTCAAGGTACTTAATTTGCCTTTTGACTGTTGATATAATTTTTGCTTGGGATGTTCACTAGATCCTGATGCTCTGTAATTATGATATTTTTCTAGTTATCTTTGTTGGTTCAAACTTAAAGTTGCAAACAACAGTAGCTGTGATGAAAGTTGGCCAGCTATCAGTTTATGCTCCAGCGAAGACCCTGACTAATATTCCATTTCCTACCAAAGGTTACATGTTCTGTGTAAAATTTAGGTTTGTATTTCTCTCTCATGCTCCCTCTCTATATTTGTGTACATAGTATATAACCAAATGTTGATGTTTATATAATTAGTTGAGCTATAATTCTATCTGGAGGATTTAGGTCTTGACAGTTCGATGAACTTAAAACTAACAGTGGGGACTCCAAAAAAGATCAACTTCATTGAGCATGATCTGTGTTATTCAAAAGTCCTAGAAAGAGAATTTATATGATTTTGATATACTGTGTATTCATCAAAGCAACACAAGATCAAGACTGTTATTAGCACTTGTATATGACAGTATGATCAAGGCCATTTCAATTAATGATCTGAACCATTGATCTCTGTTTATATAATATAGATGCTTGCGAACTTCATCTTGTTTTGATCAACTGATAAAGAAGTTCTATGGCTTCTAAACTATTTATTTTTTACCCTTTATTGGTCTCTGCTAAATAACTTGATCCACTGTGGAGACTGATCTTTCAAATTTTTTTTTTGTTATTTTTTAACAATCAAAAGAGAGTCTTTTAAAGCTATTCCCTCTCTTCTCCCATCTTATCTTGATGAACACATGGCTTTAGTGCCGTAATTAGAGACACCCTTGTAGGACCTTTTTGTCTCCCTTTTTGTAGGATATAACATTCTTCCATACACTAGGATCAGCATGTTCACTGACAAAAGTCTAGACCTCTGTGGATCAAGCTTCACCCTTATTCCATTTCTCATCTCTTCCCCTTGTTTCTTTCTCTTTCCTGTTGCTTCATCATGTATCCTCAGTCAATATTATTTTGTATGAATTCAATGCTATTTTATGTCATACTGTCTGCCAGAAAAGACAAGGTGAAGATTTTCATAATATCAGAATCCTGAAAAGTAAGAATAATACAAAAAAATTGAAAGGTGGTTGAATTCATCATCCAAAATTTCAATGGCATCATAGAGTGCCAACCAAATCTACCTTGAAATGAGTGGAAAGTGGAAACTACTCTTTAAGTTTTGGAACCTTCAGCATATTTGTAGTGGATTGCATTCCTGCTGAAGCAGCTTTTGCAGGACCCACTTGTGAAGTATCCACATGTTTAAGAAAATATTAGGGTAGAATAGCTTATAAAAAGGTGGTGATAAGACGACAAATTTGACATTATCAAAATTGTCACGTGACATGTCAACAACCGGAATTCTCACCTTATGATAATTGAGCCAACTCACTACCACCTAGGCTACAGTTATGCCACTTCATCCACCACCTCAGCTGCAGTTGGGCCTCTCCAACAACTGGAACTGCCACCTTGCAGCATTTGGACCATCTCACTGCCACCTAGGAAACAGTTACGCCACCATACCTGCCAGCTTGACTGGCGGTTGCACCCACTCAGCAACTGCTCCATCCACTTTAAACTCTGATAGTTACAGGTCTCGGAGTATAAATAGTCTCCCTCAGTATTTTTCTTTCTCTTCCACATCTTTTATTTGTACTTCAGATGTATTGCTGACTTGAGTGTCGGAGGGCCCGAGTCGAGCATTCTTGACATTGGTCTTCTTAAGGTACCCAGACGACATCCCGGGAATGGCAGATCTTCATCGGCAAAACATCTGGATTTTACCTTCATTGTTTTCTCTGGTTGACTTTGATACAAGAGAAACTTTTACCTTTGTTGTTTCATGTGTTTTAGAAAAAGCTATTCCGATATGACTAGTATCTTTTTCTGGATGTTTTGCGTGGTTCTCCCACAGCCTAGTTGAATCTGATATTCTTTCCTCTATTATTTTTTAAAGTGAACCTGTTGACTACAAGCTGGAAGCTACTGGAAATAATGAAGCCCCATTTGATTGTCGGGTTGACCCACCATTTGTTGGGTATGTTTTGTTCCGATTGTTGTCGCACAGATATGTATCTGCACAGATAATGAAGCCCCATTTGATTGTCGCACAGATATGTTTCTCTTTTTTTTTAAAATTTTTTTCTCCACGCTGTAGGTATTCAAAGCCATATATCAACAATGTTACAGGCTACTCTTATTGCCTCTTCTTCCCATACTCACCGAAGCATTTGTTGAGTGTAATGTCTAAATCAAGTATTAGACAGCAAGGAAATGCAAACAGTGAAGGATTAGTCTCTGTCTCTATTATTGCATCACTGAAAGAAACCCCAAATGTTATTGGATCTGCACATGCAGCATTTGTTGGCGGATTTGTTTTGGACACTGAGAAGGTAAATATTTACTTATAAGCCACTTTTCTTTTATATTGTGGAGATTCACATAAATGATTTCTTTCGCAATTTTACTAAGTAACACTACATATGTTTGGTGTAGTTAAACTTGACACCAAAGGTTAATAAAAGCATCATAGCAATAATGGGGAATACAGGTATTCAAAGATAAGCTAGTCATGTTTCTTCTGTTGACTTCATTTCAATAAGCTTTAGCATGACTTTAGTTGTTTTTTATTGCAGATGTTGAGATAAGTTGGAATGCCAAAGATTTATTGTCCGTTAATCCTCTAAATATAGTCAGTTTTGGTATGGTGGGAATTATTGAGTATGAGGTGGGTGATGTAGCTGCAGATATATGTGTGTATATATATATATATATATGTATACATATATACATATATGTATACATATGCATACACATACATATGTATATGCATACACATACATATGTATGCATATGCATACATATATATATATATATCCATACATATATATATACATATATATATACATATATATATATACATATATATACATATATATATAACAAACTGTTATGCATACATATGTATATGTATGCATATGCACACATATATACATATATATATACACATATATATATATATATATATATATATAACAAACTGCAAAACCTATGAAATTTGTATTAATGATTATTCGTGGATCATTCATTGCAGGTCAAAGTCCTCAGAAGCCAAAAATTTAAAGATAAGATTGCAATTGTTCTTCCTGCCACTGGTATGCCATCCTTTTATACTGACAAAGTTCAAGTATAATTTCATTTTAGAAAAGAAAGCTGAGCTTTACCGCTACTGGCTTGCTACTTGTTGCATCAAATATTTCTACTGGCTTGCTACTTGCATCAAATATTTCGTTGTAACGTATTTAAATTTCCCTGCACCAGTTGTCACTGTTACAATGTAGGAGCCTTGTAAATTGCCCCTTCTCAACGTATTATCAATGTTCTACCTTTCTCTATCAATCATGTAAACTAGTAGTGATTGATATCAGCTGCTTGTTTCAGGTCAGAGAACTGAGATTGATGTTACTTATGAGCCTGGAGAAGGAACTTCTGCATCAGGAGTGAGTAATATCACATGGACTGCAGTTTTGATCTGTGCTGCTGTGCTGATGGTCACAGTCGGAGTCTTCATGAGGTTGCTGGAAAGACCAGACAGGTCTTTACTGTCGAGGCAGGCAGGGCCGACATCGTCAGCTGTTGCAGGGCCTGTGACAACAGACTCTATATCCACTGGTAACTTTCAGTCCTCTCCTCGGACACCTCAGCCTTTTATGGAGTATGTGAGAAGGACGATTGATGAAACTCCATACTACAATCGGGAGGGGAGGAGGAGATTTGACCCGAGGTACACCTACTAGAATTCAAGATCTATATACCCAACAACACCACAATTGCTGACCATGGAAAATTTTAGCTGGATATGAATGTTAGAACACGGTGGCCACAAATTTCTTGTGCATGTAATATCCCTTGTTCCATCATGTGTGAAGGTGTTGACCCTGGTTGACTTGGAAATTAAGCAGGATACCTCCTTGTTCTTATCATTCACAGTGAGGTGGATGTGATGGATATCCTTTTGTGAGGTCGGCATTATTTGGATATTTTATTGAATAATGTTTGTGAAGGTGAGGCGAAAAAATTTGCTTATTTTTTGCTGAGAGGATCTTTGTTGATTTCTCGAATTTCTCATTGCATAATTAAGGTTATTTGGTCGTCTGCAAGTGAATTCCACCTGCAAACGTATAGTCGTGAGTAGTTAAACTATTATTACAAGCTGCAATGCTACTTGTGATCTAAAAGTATCGCATGTCACGCTTGTGGATACAAAATGGACGTGGATATTGTACCCCTCCTCGAAACTGTACATGTAAGCAACAAAATGGCTACCTCTCGAAGCCTATGTAACTTTGTGCTTCATGTCCGTATAGCTGGAGCTGACGAATGGCTCTCGGGAGCAGCTCGTCGAGGGAAGGGTGCCGTGCCACCGCTCTGCGGCGGACGGATTCCAGCGTCAGCAACACCCTCTCTCTTTCCAAAGCTTCATGTCTCGGCACGTGCGACGCCAGGCAGCAGAGCAAGACTAGCCCTGGCAATTGGCTCTTTTCACCCGGCCTCAGCAGCCTCATGAGGGGCCGCACGCCCTCCAACTCCACTATCGCCGCCGCGTGCGCCACGCAGAGGTAATTGTCCGGGCTCGCGAACTTCCCCAACGCCATGGCGGCCTCGGCAGAAACGTCCGAGTCCTGGTTGCCCAGCTGCGTCACCAGTGGCCGGAGCACACGGGCCTCGCGCGCCGGAAAAGTCCTTGCCAATGACCCTAGAGCCCTGATGGCGGCTGCTTGCACCGACGGGCTTCTCCCCTGCTGTGCCAGCCGGAGGAGCTGCTCCACCACCGACTTCGCTACAGAGGAGTTCTTCTTGAATGCCGACCCCCGGAGGTCGGCGTCGGACTCCGCGGCGGCCGCGATCTCCATCACCGTCCTGAGGCAGTTGAGCTGGAGCTGGTCCTCCTCCGTCTCCATGAGCTTGGCAAGGCAGAGCAGCCCGACGGTCTCGGTGACCTTGCGGCTGCTTTCGATGGAACCTTTGCAGAGCATCCACAGGGCTTCCGCGCACGCAGTTTTGAGCTCGAGCTTGGCTGCCGGGCTCTCGTCGACGTAGCCGCCGCCATGGGCGAGGGAAACGCGAGAGCTTCGAGTCGAGAGGGACGCTGTCATGGATGGGGGTGGCGCGGTGTTAACGTCGTCGCCAAGCGAGACATCGGAGGAGAGGAGCGCGACGAGGGGAAGAATGGCGTTCTCCCTCGCGAACTCCTCACAGGCGAGGGCGTCCAATGCCGCCATGCGGGAGATAAGGGACGCCAGCTGAGACTGGAGCCTCGTGGAGGTCGAATCGGAGAGGGTTTGGACGATCACGGGGATCGCGAAGGCGTCGGCGACGGTGGAGATGAGCTCACGATCGGTACAGAGGTTGGAGAGAGCCGCGGCGGCGGCGGATTGGGAGGCCTCGTCGTCGCGGTCCTCGAGGAGGGCGAGGAGCGGCGGCACCGCGCCCTCGTCGACGATGACCCACCTGTTGCGATGGCCATCGCGGGCGAGGTTCGCGAGGGATTGGGCAGCGTCCGCGCGGTCGGAGGGCCGGGATGCCATCTGGATCGCCGCGACGAAGGTCCAGACATAGGACAGGACGGGGTCGGTGGCGGCGATCGGGGGGAGGCTGAGACCGACGCCCACGGAGGCGGCGTCGCCGCCTTCGCCGTCGTCGTAGGGGTAGAGGGAGAGGAGCCAGCGGAGGTCTGCGAGGGAGGCGTCGAGGTGGGCGAGGGCGCGGCGAAAGTCAGCTGCACCGGTGGCGGCGAAGGGGATGAGGAAGCGGAGGAGCGCCGCGGGGGAGGGAAGGAGGAGACGGCGGCGTCGGCGGCAGCGGCGAGCAAAGGAGATGGCGCGATCGAGAGAGCGGTCTGCGGAGGCGGCGACGCGGCGGACGGGGGCAGAGTAGGGAGGCTGGTGGGGTAGAGAAGAGAGGCGGCGGGCCACAGCGCGGAGGACGGCGGCGATGAGGTCGGCCCGGTGAGTGAGTTGGGAGCACTCGGCCCTCCACGAGTCAGCGTCGGCGGCAACCTTCTTGAGGCGATCGGCAAGGGTGATTAGCCGGGAGAGGTCTTCTTCGACGGTGCTTTCTCGTCGACGTCGTCCTCCTCCTCCTCCTCCTCCTCCTCGTCCTCCTCCACCGGAGGGTCTGATTGCGCCGCCGGTGATCTTCCTCGTCTTCGTCATCTCTGTAGAAATTTCCATCCTTCTATATATATATAGGTATAGTATTTGGGTGAGAGGAGATCGGAGAACAACTTCGAGGAAACTTCGTCCTCGATCGAACTCCATTCCTTGGAGCTTTGTTTCTATTTCTTACGTTGACGTCTCCGTGTGAGGGGTTGGAATGGAAACCGAAAGTGTTGACGCGCAAAACGGAAGCACGTTGTGGTGACCGAATCACCCTGGTAAATTTGTTTAGCGTGACGTGGCTTTCTGCGAGACTGTGCAAGCGGGGCTCACTCTACTTCAAGGACGGGGACCCAGGTCAACTTGCCATCGTCGACCTTCTTCGTCAAGCGGGGCCCACAATACAATTCGTCATAAATATTGGGAAGAATAAGTGCATCATTCGATCGATCGGTCGTGTAATCATAGGTTTGAACGCAGAGATTACAAAATAATAATAATAATTTTCCCAAGTCGACCCTATGAGGCTGAGTTAAGCATTATCGTTGGTGCCATTCCTAGTTTTGTTCGTAAGGTCTATGTCCGTTAGCGGGAATGGTGGTCACATATTCAACGATTGTTTACGTGTCATATCTCTCATATTGTCTATCCCATCGTATTGAAACATACCAAGTGAGGTCGAGACATAATGTACCATATAGTAGGTTATCGACTATATTATCGAATGATGTTCTATGTCTAAACTAGTTACATCATTGTTTTCTTGTATTATGTAATTATCATAAGATATTTTGTGACTGATTCGATCACATCATTATTGAAGAATATTTCTAGACGGACTCGGTCTCGTATCATCGCAAGATACTTCATGATTGATCCAATCATGTCATTGTCGCAAGATGTTTCGTAACCAGTTCAATAGTATTATCATCGTAAGATGTTTTATGACTGATTCAATCGTGTCATTATTGTAGGATACTTCATGGTTGATTCAACCATGTTGTCATCGCAAGATGCTTCACTTTCGATCATGTCATCCTCTCATGATGGTTCATGACTTATTCAATTGTGTCATCATTGAGAGACGTCAAACATGACTCTTTGTTGCTTGTGCTACGCACATTATTCATTCTTGTCCTTTTAAATTCTAGTTTGTATAGCAAACGTGACGATGGATTAGATCTGCTCGTGTAAGCCTCATTAACACATCGATTTCCCTCGAGCCTATTGCTTCAACCACAAAGCCTGATTTGATTTGATCTGATTATTGGCACTCGCAATGATTGCCTAATAGATTATTTGCATGGCATAATGTTAAGAGTTTTAGGTAAGTTATCAGTCCAACCATTAAGGATTGCTGCTTAAGTTGATAGAGGATTTGGACAAATGCCGAAGTAAGCAAAATGTACTCAGAGTGAGCCAATTCGAGAATGCACCTTGACATCATGGTAAATACCAAAAATTGTTATGTGTATCATTCGACCATCAAATGGTCGTGTAATCATGTGTCCGATATATCAAATCAGCTTTTCCATCAATGTTGTATGATCACTCTCATAGGTTCGAGTTGACATCCTCATAGGCACACGTCATTTAGCTCGTAAAGACATCCCACTTGACGTGTTGATTGAGCGAGAATACAGTGTCGACCAAATGGAGGCTATGTATTAAGCATGTGAAAGTGACGTGTCAACAATATGTGGAGGACACGACATGTCGATAGTTACCGACATGTCATATCTCCTATATTGTATAACATACATGTTGATATAACCAACAAAAATAAATAAGATATATCAATGATATAGTTAACAAATTTGTATACATTTATGCTCAAAAGATTTTATACAGTAGAAACGTGGAAATATATTATCAATCAATCATCATTCATTTGACGAGTAGCCAACATGTGGAGTCCTTGGTGAGAGAAAAGAATCAAAGTTACCATTCACCAGTCTGCCCATGTTGACAAGAGTCCAAGATAGATAGTTCGGAGTTGTCTCCCACTTGTCACTCACGTGGATAAGACACCAAGAAGGGATCGTTAGGATGGTTATAGGCTGTCTCCCCTCCAAGGTCAGATATTAAAATATATCCCCAACACGACACTTCGGGGGTCTTTATTTCTTTTGATAACTCACGCCTGTATTCATTTCAGGTTATTAACTTGAGTGTCGAAGGAATCAAGTCAGGAAACCTTTCTTGACCTTGGTCTTCATGTAGGAAACACTTCAAGAGCTCGACGTTTCTACCTCGAAGGCACCGAACCCTATACATATGGATCTAGACTATGTCGGGTTGACTAAAATATTAACGACTCTTTCTTATAATATTTTTGGTACTAAAAGGAGGACATGATGTCATAGGAACATCCACTTACCAACCCTCTCAACGAACACTTGAGCGAGGAGATTTTGCCCCCGATCCATAGTACTATCACTTGGGGGGGTGTTCAGTAGCTACCCTTTTCGCACATAGATGTGTCCACCTTAGTGCAAAAATTGATGCGATACTCGCGTTTGTTCAATAACCCAAGCCCCTCTCGGCCCCCAAGGTGATCTCGAGCCACCTACTCATCCCTGCTAAGGTGTTCTTGAACCTCACTCAGTAGGTGCATATGCTAATGGGCATGATGCAAGTGTAGGGAAATCTAGCGACGACATCACATGTGTAGCAGAATAATATAAAACAAAAATTCTAAATTTCTCAAAAGATGTTCGTCGTCGTGTGAAGATTAATACGTAAAAACCCGTAAAACTGAAAACCATGTGTGAGATAGTTGTGTTACATAGGGAGATCGTATATTCCTGGATTCCTATAGATCTGTGGGAGAGGATGAAGGAGGTCAAGGGACCTCCTCTCTAGCGGTGATACACACGATAGGGGCTGTGAAGACGCTCATTGAATTACTATCCAAATCTACACACCTGCTATATGAGGAGGAGAAGGGGAGAGGAAAATAAGAGGTGGTAACCAACAAGCTTAACCTATGACCCTTTGGTTCTCTCTTATTTATAGAGGCTCCCTGTCAATTTAACTATAATAAATCCTTCCTTATTGAGTATTGGATATTCATCCAACTACCTAAGTCTATTAGATTAGTGGATCTTTATCCAATAATATCTTATTAGCTTTTATTGGATCTCATATATAAGATCCAATAATTCAGGGGCTTAATGGATATCCAATAAAATAAGGGATCTGGCGGATATCTCATATCTGACCTTTACTCGTAATAACATCTACCATATGTGTGACTCTCTAGGCCCAATATCGATCTGGCCGTGAGTGATACCTATCAGAACTCTTTCTAGCTCAGTGAAGTATTATCTTTATAATAATTCACTCGACTCATCAATTGCGGACGTACTAGGCCACTACGTTGTAGTCCCCAAATGATATAAGGGAATCCAATCCTTTGGACCTATTTGCCCTTAGTTACCGTCTACCTATAGCCTCTCATCTATCTAATATCCTAGAGACCATACACTGAGCATGGTGCTGTCAGGCCTATACGGTTTCTCCCCAAGTCTCGCTCTAATCGAATTCTCCCGGAGAACTCTTTCTCTCTCAATCCGAATGAGATTGACCAAGGATTTGTTTGAGCAAGAATATATGAGATATTCCCCTCATAATACTGAGAGCAGATAATCCTCTAACGACACTCAATAACCCTCGTGAGGTTGGCTACCACTCCCGATAATCAATTGTACTTGATCTGGAACTTCCAAACCTATAGGTTTGGTATAAAAAATTGGAGTACTCATACAGGATATCCTTAGTGTCTTAAGTCTAAGGACCATGTGCACTATTGGGATGACGGAATCGATGTTTGACAATGAGGTACCATCAACCATCCAACATTCCGTGAGCAGATCAATCAGTGAACTCATTCTCTAATGAGCACTTGCACTATAGCCCTAGTGTCCTCAAATGAGCAACTATGAGACCAGCTGCCTCTATCATATGGATGAGGATACATAACACAAGTCTGTCTGGTTTTCTCGATGTCCCTCTCGAATAACTTATGACCAGGATTATTTAGGGTTTATGTTTAGAGGTGAATCAGTCTCATTATCATGTTTTCATCATAATCTGATTCGCATTACACAAATCCATGGACATCATAATATATTTATACATCAAGTAATATAAGTAAAAATTATCATAAAAATAATAAGCGAAAAGATTGCGTGTCATGTCACACGTGCCATCATTCACGTGATTGGTTTGTAGGGCACCTATGACTAGCAATTTTCTACTTGACCTAAAGCCAATCACCTATGTGTCTAATCCCTATCAAACACTTGTGATGCTAAAAAATAATTTGAGACATTGGCTTTGTCAATGGATTTGCGATGTTATCTTCGGATGTAACTCTTTCTACTACTATATCTCCATAGGCCACGATCTCTCTAATAAGTTGGAACATTCTCAAAACACTTCTGATGAGACCCGAGTTCTCTTATTTGAGTAATCGCCTTATAGTTATCACATTATAAGGGAATCGTCTCCTCGTTGCTAAGAACGACTCCTAGATCTATGATGAATTTCTTCATCCAAACTCTCTCCTTTATTGCTTCTACCGTAGCAATGTACTTCGCCTCTGTGGTCGAGTTAGTAATAGTATCTTACTTGGAACTCTTCTAGCATATTGCTCCTCCATTCAGGGTGAACACATACCCTGAATTAGACTTGCTATCATTGACATCATATTGAAAGCTTGAGTCCATGTAGCCCTCAACCCTGATGTTACTTCCTCCATATACCAGTAAAAGATCCTTAGTCCTTCTCAAATACTTAAAGATATATTTTACTGCTTTCTAGTCCTCCAAGCTTGGATTCACCTAATACCTGCTCTTGACAGTTAGAGCATATGTAATATCAGGCTTAGTACATAACATAACATACATGATAGACCCTATCGTTGAGGCATAGGATATCTTATCCATGTTTGCTCTTTCTTCAGGAGTCTTTAGGGACATACTCCTAGAAAGTAATACCCCATGTCTCATAGGTATGAGACATCTTTTAGAATTTTTATGTCAAACCTTTTGACAATGGTGTCTATGTACATAGACTGGGACAAGCCAAGCATCATCTTAGATCTATATCTATAGATTCGAATCTCCAATATATAGGATGCTTCCCCTAAGTCTTTCATTGAGAACTGTCTAAATAGCCAAGTTTTTACTATGGAGAGCATTCATATATCATTCCCAATTATTAGGATGTTATCCACATATAACACCAAGAAAGTGATAGCGCTCCCATTTACCTTCTTGTACACACAAGGCTTATCTTCGTTCTTAATAATGTTATAAGATCTAATCGCCTTCAAATCTTATGTTCTAACTTTGAGAAACTTGCTTCAATTTATAGATGGACCTAAGCAATCTATACACCATATTTGGACTTTCTTTGAACATGAATCTCTTAGGCTATATCATATACACCTTCTCCTCGATGTTGCCATTGAGGAATGCAATTTTCACGTCCATCTATCAGATCTCATAATCATAGTGTGCTGGAATAGCCAATATAATTCAGATAGATTTTAGCATGGCTACGGGTGAGAAGATTTTATCATAGTCAACACCTTGCCTTTGACGATACCCCTTGGCCACTAACCTTGCTTTATAGGTCTCTACGTTTTCTTCTACTTCTATCTTTTTCTTAAAAATCCACTTGCAACTAATGAGTATAATACCCTCGGGTGCATCAACTAGGTTCCAAACATTATTGGAGAACATGGAATCCATCTTAAAATTTAGGGTCTTTTATCACTTCCCAGAGTTTATACTCATAATAGCCTCCTCGTAGGTCTAAGGATCAATATTCTCAACATCCTCTCCTTTGATATGTCTCACATATCTTTCAAGAGGATGGGGTACTCTATCGGACCTACGTAAAATTGGAACTTGTGTGTTAGGTACCTGAATAGACTTGGATTGTGGAGTAGTATTGGAGCTAGATTCTCCAACCTCTCTCAACTTTATCACGCTCCCACTGTCTCCGCCAAGAATATGTTTCTTCTCAAGGAACACTACTCCCTTCGTTACAAAGACCTTTTGGTCCTCAGGATGATAGAAATAATACCCATAAATTTCCTTAGGATATCCCACGAACTTACACTACTCCATCCTGGATTCCAACTTATCGGGGTTGTATCTCTTAGCATAGGCAAGATAGCCCCAAATCTTAACAACCTTAAGATCGTGCTTTCTCTCTTTCCATATCTCATATGGTGTATACACTATCGACTTAGTTGGAATTCTGTTTAAAAAGTAAGCTACGATATCTAGAATATATCCCCAGAATAAGAAGGGTAAGTCGACAAAACTCATCATCATGGACTGCATTACGTTTAACAGTGCATGTTTCCACCTCTCGGATATATCTTTGAACTGAGGTGTATAAGGAAGTGTCCATTGGGATAGAATCCAATGATTCTTAAGGAATTGGGTGAATTCTGTACTCAAGTACTCACCTCCTCAATATAATCAAAGAGTCTTGATGCTCTTTCCAATCTGGTTCTCCACTTTATTCTTATATTCTATAAATTTCTCGAAGGCCTTGGACTTATACTTCATCAAGTACACATGTCCATACCTTGAGAAATTATTAGTAAAAATAATGAAGTAGGAGTAACCACCTATGGCATGAGTTGACATAGGACCACATACATCACTATGTATGAGTTCCAACAACTTGGTGGCTCTCTCTCCAATTCCACTAAATGGAGAGTTGGTCAATTTTTCACGAAGGCAAGACTCGTAAGTTGTATATAACTCATAGTCGAATAGATCTATGTATCCATCCTTTAGTAACTTTTGAATTCTTTCCTCATGGATATGACCTAACCTATAATATCACAGGTATGCATTGTTCACCACATCTCGTTTCCTCTTAGACTCACTTACATTCATGATATGTGGAGCAATGTCTAGTATAAACAAACTATTATGAAATGCTCTTTTCGTGATGATCTTATCATCTAATTATATTGAAAAACCATTATTCTCAGAAACTAATTTATATCTACTAACTGTCAAACAAGGAATGAAAATAATGTTTTTGATAATAGAAGGAACAAAATAGCATGCATCCAATGCAATAATAACTCCACTAGGTAGACGTAGGATGACCTCTGCTAATCATAGGTGCCGTATAAGCCAATAATGTGAGTAATGACACGTGTGACATAACACAGTCTTTTTACTTATTATTTTTATGATATTTTCTCACTTTATATTGCTTGATATATAAATATATTATGATGTTTATGGATTTGTGTAATGGGAATCAGATTATGATACGATCACGATAATAAGGTTGATTCACCTCCAAGCATAGATCCTAAATAATCTCGGTTATAGGTTACTCGAGAGGGACATCGAGATAACCGGATAAACTAGTGTATTGTATACCCATCAATATGATGGAGATGGCTATAGTACAGGTGCTCATTGGAGAATGAGTTCACTGATTGATCCGCTCACGGAATGTTGGATGATTGACGATACCTCATTGTCAGACAATGATTCTCTATCCAATAAACTCTCATTGGATCTTATTGGATCTCTTCCATAGTATCCAATAATTCAGAGGCTTATTGGATATCCAATAAGATATGAGCTTCGATGGATGTCTCATATCCGAACCTCTATTTATTGCAACACCTACCATATGTGTGTGACCCTCTAGGCCCAATATCGAGCTGACCATGAGTCTTACCTGTCAGAACTCTTTCTAGCTCAGTGAATTATTATCTTCATAATAATTCACCCGACTCATCGATTGCGAACGTACTAGGCCATTACACTGTAGTCTCCAGATGATAAAGGGGAGTCCAATTAATTTGACCTGTCTATCCTTAGTTATCGTGTACCTATAGTCCATCATTCATCTAATACCCTAAAGATCATATACCAGACATGGTACTGTCAGGCCAATACAGTTTCTACTCGAGTCTCGCTCTAATTGGATTCTCCCGGATAACTCTTTCTCTCTCAATCCGAATGACTCTAGCTAGAGATTTTTCTGAGTAAGAACACATGGGATATTCCTCTCATAATAGCAAGAGTGAATGATCTTATATCGACACTCAATAGTCCTCGTAAGGTTCGATACCGCTCCCGATGGTCGGTTGTGCTAGATTTGAAATTTCTAGACCTATAAATCCGGTATCAAAGAATAGAGTACTCATATAGGACATCCTTGGTGTCTCAAGTCTAAGGACCAAGTACACCACTAGGACAACATAATCATTGTCTGACAATGATTTATCATTAACCATCCAATATTCTATGAGTGGATCAATTAATGAACTCATTCTCTAATGAGAATCTGCATTGTATCCTTAGTGTCCCCTCATGAGCAGTTATGAGACCGGTTGCCTCTATTATATGGATGAGTATATAGCATACCAGTATGTCCGGTTATCTTAATGTCCCTCTCGAGTAACTTATGACCAGTATTATTTAGGGTTTGTATTTAAAGGTGAATCGGTCTCATTAGTATGATCTCATCACGATCCGATTTCCATTGCACAGATCCATAGACATCACAATATCTATATGCATATATGCAAAAAGTAATATAAAGTAATAAAATATTAAATAATATAATAAGCAAAAAGAGTGTGTGTCATGTCACAGGTGCCATCACTCATGTGATTGGCTTGCGGGCACCTATGATTAGTAGGCTGTGGTACCACCTAGTATCAATGTGTTAGGTGATGGTACTATTAGACTATGCAGTGGTATCGCCAAGTGTCAAACTCACAGGCGGTGGTATCGCCAGTACCTCAGAAACCCGGGGTTTTAAATTTTGGCTCTAATTTTTTAAGCTATTTGGGTCTATAAATACCCCATAAATTTTTGCTTAGAATACACATAAAAGTAGAACAAAAACTCTATGATTCCAAGGTTATAATATCTTAAAGTGTAGACTTCCTCCTCCTAGAGCTTAGTGATAGTCTTAAGGGAGGTGTGTGAGGGAACACTTATAAAAGAGGGGTGTAAAGGTTCTCTCCCGAGTCTGTCAAAAGGAGAAAGAGTTGTAAGAGGGTAGTTAATCTTCGCCCATTGAAAGAAGATCGTTAGTGAATGCTGGTGGCCTCGATGGAAGAGGAATCAGGAGTGGATGTAAGTCACGATGACCGAACTACTATAAAACTCAATTTGCATTTATATTTCGTTGTTTACTTTTATTGCAAACTGCTTTACTTGCTTATTAAATTCTTATGAATATTTTCAAGTTAAACATATTTTCGATACGATTTTATCGAACGAGATTTTCATGAATTAGCATAACTTTTACGAAAACACTAATTCACCCCCCCCACCCCCCTTCTAAGTGTCGATTTCGGTCCTAACAACGAGCAGGTATTAGGCAGATCTAGGTTTGGAGCACTAAAAAATAGTAAAGTGTATCCTTAAGTACTTGAGAAGGACTAAAGATCTTTTACTAATATATAGAGGTAGTAGCCTCAGGGTTGAGGGCTATACGGACTCGAGTTTCCAATCTGATATTGATGACAACAAGTCGAATTCGGGGTATGTTGTAACAACCCATTAGTCCCACATCGGAAGTGGGCAATGTGTATGATTATCTTATAAGGGCCTGATGAGTGTACTACGTTAACTCCCGCTTAAGCATTTTGGTCCGTGGTTGAAGGACCAAAATGGAGTTATTGGCCAGTTGGCTCATCAAACTCGGGTCGTGACATTTGGCATTAGAGCCGACCTAGCATTTGGGTAGGGTGAGAGGGCTCGAGCAGGAAAGGGCTACCCGTGGATGCTTGACGAGGACGTCAAGCTAATTGAGTTGGGGATATTGTAATATCCTATTAGTCCCACATCGGAAGTGGGTAATGTGTATGATTAGCTTATAAGGGCCTGATGCTCAGGTCATGACATATGTATGATTAGCTTATAAGGGCCTGATGCTCAGGTCATGACATATGTATACTCCCTGGAGAAGCAGTATTCTGGAAGAGTTCCAAGCAGGATGTTAGACTCGATCACAGAGGCGGAATATATTACGACGATAACGGGATAACATGTCCACTAATAAAGTCGTTGTCTCATATTGGGAGATTGCTAGTTATAGGTGCCCTACATGTCAATCATGTGAGTGATGACCAGTGTTATAGGTACCCGCTCCTCTAAGTGACTCCCGCTTAAGCATTTTGGTCCGTGGTTGAAGGACCAAAATGGAGTTATTGGCCAGTTGGCTCATCAAACTCGGGTCATGACATTTGGCATTAGAGCCGACCTAGCATTTGGGTAGGGTGAGAGGGCTCGAGCAGGAAAGGGCTACCCGTGGATGCTTGACGAGGACGTCAAGCTAATTGAGTTGGGGATATTGTAACATCCTATTAGTCCCACATCGGAAGTGGGTAATGTGTATGATTAGCTTATAAGGGCCTGATGCTCAGGTCATGATATATGTATACTCCCTGGAGAAGTAGTATTCTGGAAGAGTTCCAAGCAGGATGTTAGACTCGATCACAGAGGCGGAATATATTACGACAATAACGGGATAACATATCCACTAATAAAGTCGTTGTCTCATATTGGGAGATTGCTAGTTATAGGTGCCCTACATGTCAATCATGTGAGTGATGACCAGTGTTATAGGTACCCGCTCCTCTAAGTGACTCCTTTTTCCTACATCTCCATGATCGTTTTCCCCCCAAACGGTCACGCGTGTTGGCTGCCCTCAACACAGCCCTACTAGGTCCCCCACATTTACATGCCAAGTGTTTCTATAAGTGCTTGTCCCGGTCTTGCGCAACGGAAGAACAAGAAAACAAAATCCCTGATTCCCAAAAAGATGTTCGTCGTCGTGCGAAGAGCGAAACATGAAACTGCATATAGAGTAGATTGTGTTACCTAGGGAGATCGTATATCCCTATTTCCTTGCAGATCCTTAGGAGAGGGTAAAGGAGGTCAAGCGTCCTCCTCTTTAGCGGTGATCCACACAGCAGGGTTGCGACGACGCTCCTCAAAACTCCAGGCCTGATTTGAGGTGGAGAGGAAGAGGAGAATAGGAAAGGCAAGCAAAGGCTCTAGCCTATGAGGCTCTGAATCCCTCCTATTTATAGAGGTCCCCTGTCAAACCCTAATGGGTCCTCCCCTAGTGGGTATTGGATCTGCATCCAATAAGACAAGGGCTCCGTCGGATATCTCATATCCGAACCTCTACTCATCACAATGCCTACCATATGTGTGTGACCCTCTAGGCCCAATATCGAGCTGTCCGTGAGTCATACATGTCAGAACTCCTTCTAACTCAATGAATTATTATCTCTGTAATAATTCACTCGACTCATCGACTACGGACGTACTAGGCCACTATGCCGTAGTCCCCAGACGATACAAGGGAATCCAATCCATTGGACATGTCTGTCCTCAGTTACCGTGTACGTATAGTCCCTCATCCATCTAATATCCTAGAGACCGTATATCGAGCATGGTGCTGTCAGACCCATATGGTTTCTACTCGAGTCTCGCTCTAATCGGATTCTCCCGGAGAACTCTTTCTCTCTCAACCCGAATGACCCTGGCCAGGGATTTGTCTGAGCAAGAACACATGGGATATTCCTCTCATGACGCCGAGAGTGGATGATCCTCTATCGACACTCAATAGCCCTCGTAAGGTCGACTACCACTCCCAATGACCAACTGTACTAGATCTGGGATAGCCAAACCTATAAGTCTGGTATCAAAGAGTGGAGCACTCATACAGGACATCCTTGATGTCTCAAGTCTAAGGACCAGATACACCACTAGGACTATGGAATCGCTGTCTGACAATAAGGCATCATCAACCATCCAGCATTCCGTAAGCGGATCAATCAGTGAACTCATTCTCCAATAAGCACCTGTACTGTATCCCTAGTGTCCCTACATGAGCAACTATGAGACCAGCTACATCCATCATATTGACGGGTATACAGCACACCAGTCTATCCAGTTATCACGATGTCCCTCTCGAGTAACCTATGACCGGGATTATTTAGGATATGTGTTTAAAGGTGAATCGATCTCATTATCGTGATCTCATCACGATCCGATTCCCATTGCACAAATCCAAGGACATCATAATATATATATATATATATATATATATATATATATATATATATATATATATATATATATATATATATATATATATATATATATATATATATATATATATATATATATATATATATATATATATATATATATATATATATATATATATATATATATGCACATATGCAATAGTTATAAAGTGATATACGCCAAAATATAATAAGCAAAAAGATTCTGTATCAAGTCACACGTGCCATCACTCACGTGATTGGCTTGCTGGGCACCTATGACTAGCATTAGCTAGTTTTGCCTAAGTCGTGCGGTACCCTTGCGTGTCCGTCCCCAAAGATTAGCCTTCCCAAAACCTCCTAGAGTCCCTTAAGACATACAAAAGAGAAAACAGGTTAGAGAAAACACCTCACTCGGGATTCACAAGCAAACATTTCAGAAAATACTTCATAACTAATGCAAATTACAAACAGACTTCACAAGTTATGAACGGTCGCATAACAAAGGATCCAAAATGGTCCACTACAAATCAAAATCTCCCACAAGTGTTCACATGATACAACCTTTATTTACAAGCCTAAAATGACCACCAAACCCAACTAAATTGGGGTTATTAAGCCTTCGATCGTCCCTCTACATATTGTGCAAAGTATGAACAAACCAAAAGACATGGACACACATGAGCATTGCATTAAATACCTTGTTTATAGTTTTGTCCGTGATAAGATGATATAGGAGAATATAATCTTTTGGACTTATTTATCCTCAATTACTATGTACCTATAGTCTCTCATCCATCTAATATCTCAAAGACCATATTCTGGGTATAATGTTGTTAGGCCTATAAGGTTTCCCCTTGAGTCTCGCTCTAATCGGATTCTCTCGAAGAACTCTTTCTCTCTCAATCTGAATGACTTTGGTCAAGGATTTGTTTGAGCAAGAATACATGAGATATTCCTCTCATGATATCGAGAATGGATGATCATCTATCGACACTTAATAGCCCTCATAAGGTTGGTTGTCACTCTCGATGATCAGTTATACTAGATCTGAAACTTTCAAATCTATAAGGCTGGTATCAAAGAGTGGAATACTTATATAGGACATCCTTAGTGTCTTAAGTCTAAGGACCAGATACACAACTAGGACGACGAAATCATTATTTGACAATGAGGTGTCATCAACTATCAAGCATTCTGTGAGTGGATTAATCAGTGAACTCATTCTCCAATGAGCACCTGCACTATAGCCCTGGTGTCCCCACATGAACAACTATGAGACTAGCTGCCTCCATCATATGAATGGGTATATAGTCTATCAAATGAGCACCTGTACTATAGCCCTAGTGTCCCCACACGAACAATTATGAGACCAATGTTAGGATCAAGAGCACTAAGAGAGAGGGGGGGGGGGGGTGGTGTGAATTAGTGCAGTGGAAAACTTTCGAGAATTTAAAACTGCGTTCGTATGATAAAATTGTTTCTGACGTAAAATCGTTTTCGGAAACTTAACTTGAAAGCGAGTTCGTAAATGAGTGCAGCAAAAGTAATGAGAAAGTAAAGCACATATGGAGGTTTGCAGTAAGGTAAGCAGCAAGAATAAATACAAACCAGAGAAGACAAGAGTTTATAGTGGTTCGGTCAATCGTGACCTACATCCACTCCTCCGATAACTCTTCCGTTGAGGCCACCGGCATCCACTAACGATCTTCCTTTACTAGGCGAAGATCAACCTCCTTCTTACACCCCTCTTCTCCTTTTACTAGGTTTAGGAGACAACCCTTACAAGCACTCACTCTCCTCTCTTAAACAGAATTCTAACACTTAAGCTAGAGGAGGGAAATTATAGAGATTATAGCAACATTTTTCTCTCTTTTAATCTCTCTGTGCTTGTGTGTTTTACCCAGGGATGGGAGGGGTATTTATAGGCTCCAAACTGGTTTGAATTTGGAGCTCAAAATTTTTATTTTCCGGATTTCCGAGGTCCTGGCGGTACTACCTCCTGACTGGGGCGGTACAACCATCTGGCAGCTCGGAGAATGAGCCTCTGGGCGGTGCCACCACCCAGTCTCACTCGAAGACTGAGCCCAGGCAGTGCCACCGCCTGACTAGGGCGGTTGCACTACCCAGTCTCGCTCGGAGACTGAGCCCAGGTGGTGCCATCGCCTGACTGGGGTGGTTGCACCACCCAGCTTTCCTGGGAGACCATCTCCTAGGTGGTGCCACCGCCTAGCAAGAATTCTGGTCCGAATAGGTTGATCCATTCGGCCCAATTTTGGTCTGTCAAGGGCCCAATTGCCCCTAGATTAAGTTAATAGGATTACCTCCCATTCCTAACTTAATATATATGCTAACTACGATATTTCTAAATGTTGGGAAATCATGGGGGGGCGACATCATATGCGCAGCGGAAGAACAAGAAAACAAAAATCCCCGATTCCCAAAAAGATGTTCGTCGTCGTGCGAAGATTGGTGCGCAAAAATCGGCAAAACAAAAAACTGCGTATAGAGATTGTGTTACCTAGGGAGATCATATATCCCTGTTTCCTTGCAGATCCTTAGGAGAGGGTGAAGGAGGTCAAGCATCCTCCTCTCTAGCGGTGATCCACACAGCAGGGTTGCGACGACGCTCCTCAAAACTCCAGGCCTACTCTGAGGTGGAGAGGGAGAGGAGAATAGGAAAGGCAAGCAAAAACTCTAGCCTATGAGGCTGTGAATCCCTCCTATTTATAGAGATCCCGTGTCAAACCCTAATGGGTCCTTCCCTAGTGGGTATTGGATCTGCATCCAATAAGACAAGGGCTCCGTCGGATATCTCATATCCGAACCTCTACTCATCGCAATGCCTACCATATGTGTGTGACCCTCTAGGCCCAATACCGAGCTGGCCGTGAGTCATACCTGTCAGAACTCCTTCCAAATCAGTGAATTATTATCTCTGTAATAATTCACTCGACTCATCGACTACGGACGTACTAGGCCACTACGCCGTAGTCCCCAAACGATACAGGGGAATCCAATCCATTGGACCTGTCTGTCCTCAGTTACCATGTACCTATAGTCCCTCATCCATCTAATATCCCAGATACCATATATCGAGCATGGTGCTGTCAGACCCATACGGTTTCTACTCAAGTCTCGCTCTAATCGGATTCTCCCGGAGAACTCTTTCTCTCTTAACCCGAATGACCCTGGCCAGGGATTTATCTGAGCAAGAACACATGGGATATTCCTCTCATGACGCCGAGAGTGGATGATCCTCTGTCGACACTCAATAGCCCTCGTAAGGTCGACTACCACTCCCAATGACCAGCTGTACTAGATCTGGGATAGCCAAACCTATAAATCTGGTATCAAAGAGTGGAGCACTCATACAGGACATCCTTGGTGTCTCAAGTCTAAGGACCAGATACACCACTAGGACTACGGAATCGCTGTTTGACAATAAGGCATCATCAACCATCCAGCATTCCGTAAGCGGATCAATCAGTGAACTCATTCTCCAATGAGCACCTGTACTGTATCCCTAGTGTCCCTACACGAGCAGCTATGAGACCAGCTGCATCCATCATATGGATGGGTATACAGCACACCAGTCTATCCGGTTATCACGATGTCCCTCTCAAGTAACCTATGACCGGGATTATTTAGGATATGTGTTTAAAGGTGAATCGATCTCATTATCGTGATCTAATCACGATCTGATTCCCATTGCACAAATCCAAGGACATCACAATATATATATGCATTTATGCAATAGTAATAAAGTGATATACGCCAAAATATAATAAGCAAAAAGATTCTGTATCGAGTCACACGTGCCATCACTCACGTGATTGGCTTCCTGGGCACCTATGACTAGCAATCTCCCACTTGACCTAAAGCCAATCACCTATGTGTCTGATCCCCATCAGAATCCTGTGAAGCTCAAAGACAATCTGAGACAATAGCTTTGTCAGTGGATATGCAATGTTATCTTCGGATGGAACTCTTTCCACTGCTACATCTCCTCGGGTTACGATCTCTCTAATAAGCTGGAACCTCCTCAGAACACTTCCGATGAGACTCGGGTTCCCTTATTTGAGTAATCGCCCCATAGTTGTCGCAATATAAGGAAGTCGACTTCTCACTATTCGGAACGACTCCCAAATCTGTGATGAACATCTTCACCCAGACTCCCTCCTTTGCTGCATCTGATGCAGCAATGTACTCCGCCTCTGTGGTCGAGTCAGCAGTGGTATCTTGCATGGAACTCTTCCAGCACACTGCTCCTCCATTCAAGGTGTACACATACCCTGAATTCGACTTGCTATCATCGACATCAGACTGAAAACTTGAGTCAGTGTAGCCTTCAACCTTAAGGCTATTACCTCCATATACTAGTAAAAGATCCTTAGTCCTTCTCAAATACTTAAGGATACACTTTACTGCTTTCCAGTGCTCCAAGCCTGGATCCGCCTGATACCTGCTCGTGACACTCAGAGCATGCGCTATATCAGGCCTAGTACATAGCATGGCATACATGATAGACCCTATTGTTGAGGCATAAGGTATCATATCCATGTTCGCCCTTTCTTCTGGAGTCTTTGGGGACATACTCGTAGAAAGCGATATCCCATATCTCATCGGTATGAGACCTCTCTTGGAATTTTTCATGCCAAACCTTTTGACAGTAGTTTCTATGTACCTGGACTGGGACAAGCCAAGCATCCTCTTGGATCTATCTCTATAGATTCTAATCCCCAAGATATAAGATGCTTCCCCTAAGTCCTTCATGGAGAAGTGTCTAGATAACCAAGCCTTTACTGTGGATAGCATTCCTATGTCATTCCCAATGATGAGGATGTCATCCACATATAACACCAAAAAGGTGATAGCGCTCCCACTTACCTTTCTGTATACACAAGGCTCATCTTCGTTCTTAACGAAGTCATAAGATCTGATTGCCTCATCAAATCTTATGTTCCAACTTCGGGAAGCTTGCTTTAGTCCATAAATGGATCTAAGCAACCTACACACCTTATCTGGGTAGTTCTTGGACACGAATCCCTCAGGTTGCATCATATACACCTCCTCCTCGAGGTTCCCGTTGAGGAATGCGGTTTTCACATCCATCTGCCAGATCTCATAATCATAGTGTGCTGCAATAGCCAATAGAATTCTGATGGATTTTAGCATTGCTACGGGTGAGAAAGTTTCATCGTAGTCAACACCTTGCCTTTGACGATACCCCTTAGCCACTAGCCTTGCTTTATAGGTCTCTACCTTTCCATCTACTCCGATCTTTTTCTTAAAGATCCACTTGCAACCGATGGGTACAATACCTTCGGGCGCATCAACTAGGTTCCAAACCTTATTGGAGTACATAGAATCTATCTCAGAATTCATGGCTTCTTGCCACTTCCCGGAGTCTATACTCATAATAGCCTCCTCGTAGGTCTGAGGATCAATATCCTCAGCATCCTCCCCTCTAATATGTCCCACATATCTCTCAGGAGGATGAGATACTCTATCAGACCTGCGTAAAGTTGAAACTTGTGTATTAGGTACCTGAACAGACTCGGGCTGTAGAGTGGTGCTTGAGCTTGGTTCTCCAACCTCGCTCAATTCTATCATTCTCCCACTATCTCCGTCAAGAATGTGTTCCTTCTCAAGGAACACTGCTCTCTTAGCTACAAAGACCTCTTGGTCCTCGAGATGATAGAAATAATACCCATAAGTTTCCTTGGGGTATCCCACAAATTTGCATCGCTCTGTCCTTGATTCTAACTTATCGGGGTTGTGTCTTTTAACATGGGCAGAGCAGCCCCAAATCTTAACAACCTTAAGATCAGGCTTCTTCCCTTTCCATATCTTATATGGTGTAGACACTACCGACTTAGTTGGAACTCTGTTCAGAAAGTAAGTTGCGGTTTCTAGGGCATATCCCCAGAATGAGATGGGTAGGTCAGCGAAACTCATCATGGACCGTACCATATCTAATAATATACGATTTCTCCTTTCAAAGACACCATTGAGCTGAGGTGTATAAGGAGGTGTCCATTGGGATAATATCCCATGGTCCTTGAAGAACTGAGTAAATTCTGTACTTAAGTATTCACTGTTAGGATCGAGAGCACTAAGAGGGGGGGGGGTGAATTAGTGCAGCGGAAATCTTACAGCGATTAAAAACCAAAAGCTGCGTTCGTTCAAAACTATTACGATGCAAAAGCAAATTCTCAGTTTGTATCTAAGTGCAGTTTGCGTCTAAGCGCAGATTGCGTCTAAGCGCAGTTTTGCGTCTAAGCGCAGTTTACGTCTAAACTCAGATTTACGTCTAAACGCAGTTTTACGTCTAAACGCAGATTTACGTCTAAACGCAGATTTACGTCTAAACGCAGATTTACGTCTAAACGCAGTTTTACGTTTAAACACAGATTTACGTCTAAACTCAGATTTACGTCTTAAACTTAGATTTACGTCTAAACGCAGATTTACGTCTAAACGCAGTTTTACGTCTAGACGCAGATTTACGTCTAAACTTTGAAACTCGTTTGTATACTCGCAGAAGGCAGTATGCAGTTGAAATCAAGACGTAAACGTGAACTGAGAACTGATGATTGAGCGAGGAAAGCCGATTTACGTCTGAATGCAGTTTTACGTCTAAATGTTAAAACTCGTTCGTAAAATTGTAGAGGACAGTTTGCAGTTATCAATAGGATCAAAATGTAAGTGTAAACTGCAAAGAAGCTCGTTCGTAAAGGCACGGAAAACAGTTCTGCAGAATCAAACGTAAACGTAAACTGTAATGTATGAAAATACGAATTTACGTCTGAATGCAGATTCGGAAGAACAGCACTTAGAACTTGTTCGTGAAAGCGCAGAGAGCAGTAGTAATGAAGGAGGTTTGCAGTAATGATAAAGTGCTCGAAAATAAATGCAAACCAGAGATTTAGAGTGGTTCGGTCAGCCTTGACCTACTCCACTTTTGGCTTCCTCCACCGACGAGGTTGCCGACGTCAACTAGGGGCCTTCCTTCAATAGGCGAAGGCCAAACTGCCCTTTTACAACTTCTCTCCTTTTGACAGGCTCAGGAGACAACCTTTACAGACCTTTCTCTCCTCACTTTACAACTGAAAACTTGAAGAACAGAAGGAGGAGACTTAAAGGCTTTACAACACTTTTGAGCTCTTAGAATCACAGAAAAGATCAAGATTTCGGTGTAGGTCTGTATCTTTTCAGTGCTGAATGGGTGGGGTATTTATAGGCCCCAACCCAGTTCAAAATTCGAGCTCAAAACCATCAAATCCCGGAATTCCGGGATCAGGCGGTTGCACCTCTTGACTGGAGAGGTTGCACCGCCTGGCAGAGCTCGAAGACTGAGCTCAGGCGGATGCACCTCTCTGTCAGGGGTGGTTGCACCTTCCTGCCAGAGCTCGAAGACCGAGCTCAGGCGATGCATCACCTGTCCAAGGAGGTTGCATCACCCTGCCAGAGCTCGAAGACCGAGCTCGGTGGTTGCACCTCTCGGCAGAGCTCGGAACTTGAGCTCTGGCGGTGCTACCTCTTGACAGAGGAGGTTGCACCGCCCAGTCTCACTTGGAGACTGAGCCGTGGGCGGTTGCACCTCCTGGCTGGAGCAGTTGCACCGCCCAGTCTCGCTGGGAGACTTAGCCTGGGCGGTTGCACCTCCCTGCCTGGGCGATTGCACCTCCCACAGCTACTTGGGTTCGAATGGGTTGAACCATTCGACCCAACTTGAGTTCTTCAGGGGCCCAATTGCCCCAGGATTAAGCTAATGGGATCACCTCCCATTTCTAACTTAATCACCGTGCTAACTACGATTAAATCTAAGACAATTTCTGCAGCTTTGCTTCGGTACGTCAATCGCTTCTTCCGGCGAGTTTCCGGCGAACTTCCGTCGATCATCCGATGAACCCTCGGTGATGCTTCTGCGGACTTCCGGCAAACTCCTGGACTTTGCGACGATCCACTTGGCGAGTTCCGACGAGCTTCGCTTGGCAAGCTTCTGGACTTCTTGGATCTGTTCTCGCTGAACCTCCGACGACCGTCCGAACTTCCGTCGAACTCTAGAACTCCCAACGTGATCATGATCTTGACTCCGGCGCAACACCTGCTGCTTGTCTAACTTTCATCGTAGTTAATCCTGCACAACAAAACAAAAACTTCGATCGAGACAATTAGTTCTAAGCAATTAACCAAGTTGTCCGGCATGTCATTGGTCTCTCGACGCTTCGTCCGATTCTTCGGCGCATCGTCCTCTTCTGCAGCCTATTGCCCAATCGGCCAGTCGACTCCGCAACTCCGATATCCTTGGCACAATACCCGCTCTTCTTGGCCCGATGCCCGAGTCCACGACCCGAAGCCTTCTGTCGATACGTCGACCGATCCACCGGCCCGATGTCCAATCTTCTGACATGTTCCTCCGGCACAACATGATGTTCCTGCTTTAATTGTCTCATCCTGATTGAAGCATCCTGCGTCACTCAAAACGCAGATTAAATCATAAACATATATCAAGTAGTTTCATCATTAAAATACGAGATTCAACAATCTCCCCCTTTTTGATGATGACAACCACTTGATGACGGAGTTAAGCTTAACTCCCGGAGTTTAAATAAACTCCCCCTATCAATATGCCATATTGATAGAACCTTGAATTCAAACTGAATTCAAGTCATTGCAATATTCATCATGAATACTTGCAACACGTAAATAAACTCCCCCTATCAATATGCCATATTGATAGAACCTTGAATTCAAACTGAATTCAAGTCATTGCAATATTCATCATGAATACTTGCAACACGTCAACATGAACTTATGCATAAACTTATGCATCACATGTCATGTCATCAACATACTTCTCCCCCTTTGTCATCAACAAAAAGGAGAAGTACTACAATCAAGTGTGTGTGATATTGGTTCAACTCATTGCATGAAAATCATAATGTCAAGTTTTATCATCATGCAAGTTTGCTAATATCAAATACCAACATGAAAAATTGCGATGTAAGCTTTTGATATCATGATGCAAACATTTCAAGTGTTTATCAATTATAGCATTTCATCACATGGTATAATACAAGTTTGGCAATCATAGCATCAATTCATATATTTCTCATCATGGCAGTGTTTATCAATTCATATGTTTCTCCCCCTTTGTCAACAACAAAAAGCATGATAGCATTATCAAGTACATAAAGGAAGTTATGACACATATAATTATTTGAATACCTCTTTATTGTTTGTTGCTTGAAGGAGAAAAGTCATTTTTCAAAAAGTTTTCATAAGAGTGTACAGGAACATCCCATTTTTAGCATACAAACCGAAAAATGCATTTGGTTAAAAATATTTGTCACATGATTTGCAACATGTAATAAACTAGTTTAAGTACTCGGACACATCAACATTCCTAATTCTCTTCTTATGTAATCAAATTGTTCTTCACATAGTGGTTTTGTAAAGATATCAGCTAGTTGATGTTTGGTATCAATAAACTCTATGGTTACATCATGATTAGTGACATGATCTCGTATAAAGTGATGTCTAATATCAATGTGTTTTGTTCTTGAGTGTTGTATAGGATTTTTAGTTAAGCATATTGCACTCGTGTTATCACATTTAATGGGAATATCTTTAAGATTCACTTTGTAATCTTCTAAAGTGTTTTTCATCCATACAACTTGTGCACAGCATGCACTTGCTGCAATGTATTCAGCTTCGGTTGTTGATAGGGCAACCGAGTTTTGTTTCTTAGATGACCAGGATACAAGGGCATGTCCTAAAAATTGACATGATCCTGATGTGCTTTTTCTGTCTAGTCTACAGCCAGCGAAGTCCGCATCAGCATAAGCTGTTAATTCAAAATTTTCTGATTTTGGGTACCATAATCCTAGATTGGTAGTTCCATTAAGATATCTGAGTATTCTTTTGACTGCTTTGAGATGAGATATCTTAGGGTCTGATTGAAATCTAGCACAAAGTCCTACACTGAACATAATGTCTGGTCTGGTGGCAGTGAGGTAAAGTAAACTTCCTATCATACCCCTATAGGTTTTTTGATCGAAGCTTTCTCCATTCTCATCAATTTCTAACTTAGTGGAGGTGCTCATAGGAGTGTCAATGGCTTTTGAATTATTCATTTTGAACTTCTTTAGCAAACTCACAGCATATTTGGTTTGACTAATAAAGATGCCATTGCTTAGTTGTTTGATTTGTAGGCCTAAGAAGAATGTTAACTCTCCCATTAGACTCATTTCGAATTCATGACTCATAGTTTTCGCAAAGGATTCACAAAGAGATTCATTTGTAGAACCAAAGATAATATCATCAACATAAATCTGAACAATGAGAAAATTATTTTCAAAATTCTTGATAAACAATGTAGTATCAACCTTGCCTTTTATGAAATTATTTTCAATGAGAAAAGAGCTAAGTCTCTCATACCAAGCCCTTGGGGCTTGTTTTAAACCATAGAGAGCTTTAGTTAATCTAAACACATGATTAGGGTAGCCATTATTTTCAAATCCAGGAGGTTGTTCAACATAAACTTCTTCGGAAATGAAACCATTTAGAAAAGCGCTTTTAACATCCATTTGAAATAACTTAAAATTATTGCAACTAGCGTAGGCAAGGAGCATCCTTATGGCTTCCAATCGAGCCACAGGTGCGAAGGTTTCTTCGTAATCGATACCTTCTTCTTGGTTGAAACCTTTGGCCACTAATCTAGCCTTGTTTCTAACCACGATACCATTTTCATCTTGCTTGTTTCTAAAGACCCATTTAGTACCAATTACTAAATGGTCATTTGGCCTAGGAACAAGCGTCCATACCTCATTTCTCTCAAATTGATTTAATTCATCTTGCATTGCGATAATCCATGAATCATCTTTCATGGCTTCATCAACACATTTGGGTTCAATTTGGGAGAGAAAAGCGGCGTTGGCACAAAAGTTTTTAAAAGACGATCGTGTTTGAACCCCCTTTGATGTGTCTCCTAGGATTAGCTCCTTAGGATGAGCATCTATATACTTCCAATCCTTGGGTAAGGATGTTTCGGAAGTGGATGCATCCAAGTTGCTAGTTGGAGACGGGGTTTCGTTTAAATTCAAGGAATCAAAATTAACATCATCATCAAGATCATTTTTCTTAATTTCTGAAATTTCATTGAAAACAACATGGATGGATTCTTCAATAATTAAGGTTCTTTTATTGAAGATGCGAAAAGCTTTTGAAACCGAAGAATAACCAAGAAAGATTCCTTCATCAGATTTAGCATCGAATTTTCCTAAGTTATCCTTTTCATTCAAGATAAAACACTTACACCCAAAGACTTTAAAATATGAGACATTGGGTTTTTTGTTAATTCATAAGGAGTTTTGGTGAGTAAGGGTCTTACTAGGACTCTATTTAAAATATAGCATGCAGTGTTTACAGCTTCGGCCCAAAAATATTTGGGTAGGCTATGTTCATTCAACATGGTTCTTGCCATTTCTTGTAAATTTCGATTTTTTCTTTCTACTACCCCATTTTGTTGAGGATTTCTTGGAGTAGAGAAATTATGGTTGTATCCGTTGAGTTCACAGAATTCTTGGAAGTCATGGTTTTGAAATTCTCCACCATGATCACTTCTAATTGACGAAATCATAGATTCCTTCTCATTTTGAACAAGTTTACAAAACTTGGTGAAATATCTAAAGCATTCATTTTTTTGTTTTAAGAAGTAGGTCCATGTATATCTGCTGTAGTCATCAATAATGACAAAGGCGTATTTACTACCTCCTAGACTCGATGTAGAGATTGGTCCGAACAAGTCCATATGGATCAATTGTAAGGGTCTAGAGGTGCTTATTTGATTCTTAGCTTTGAAGCTACCCCTAATTTGCTTACCTAATTGGCAAGCATCACATACACTATCTTTGATGAACTTGATATGAGGAATTCCTCTTACAAGTTTTCTAGATGATACTTGAGTGATTAGTTTCATGCTAGCATGACCTAATCTTCTATGCCATAGCCAAGCATCCTCATTCATAACGGCAAAGCACATTTCATCACATAAGTCATTGATGTCAATAGTGTATACGTTGTTTTGTTTTAATGCAATCATAGATATATTTTTGTGTGGTTTTTCAATGATGCAAGCATTAGATTCAAATCTTATAATATATCCTTTATCACATAATTGACTAATGCTCAAGAGGTTATGTTTTAAACCATCAACTAGTAAAACATCTTCAATAGAGAGGTTGGATTTGTTACCTATGGTTCCTTTGCCAATGATTTTACCCTTGTTGTTGTCTCCGAAGGTGACATATCCTTCGTCTATGCTAGTGAGCTTAGAGAATTGAGATGGATCTCCGGTCATATGCCTCGAGCATCCACTATCAAGGTACCATTTCTTGCTCCTAGCATGCGATTGTTTAGTTCTCTCCTCTTCGATGGCCATAAAGGCGTAATGAGCAACTTGCTCGGTGTTGGACTCCTCTTCCTCAGATGCGCTCGAATCATCCCATATTGCTTGGAGTGCCTTCTTCTTTGTTGTTCTTTTCTTGACTTGGGGACAATCATTCTTGTAGTGTCCCGGCTTTTTACATTCGTAGCAGATCACTTGGTCCTTCTTGGGTTCAAGTTTATTTTTCACATCGTTTTTAAACTTGTTTCTTTTGAAGAATTTCTTAAACTTTCTTGTCAAAAGTGCCAAGTCATCATCACAGTCCTCATCACTTGAGTTTTCTCTCAAGTGGCATTCAGAAGTTTTAAGTGCCATATCCTTCCTGTTCTTTGGAAGGATGTCTTCTTGCTCTTCATGAGCTTTGCAAGTCATTTCGTAGGTCATTAATGACCCGATTAGTTCTTCAAGAGGGAAGTTGCGCAGATCCTTTGCCTCTTGAATGGTAGTGACTTTAGGATCCCAATTTTTAGGAAGGGATCTTAGTATTTTATTTACGAGTTCAAAATCCGAAAAACTTTTTCCGAGTCCTTTTAGACCGTTGACGACATCCGTGAAACGGGTAAACATGTCGCCAATGGTTTCACTCGGTTTCATTCGGAAAAGTTCAAAAGAATGCAGCAACAGATTGATTTTTGACTCTTTCACTCTACTTGTGCCCTCGTGGGTCACTTCAAGTGTGTGCCAAATATCAAAAGCAGTTTCGCAAGTTGAAACACGATTAAACTCGTTTTTATCAAGTGCGCAAAATAAGGCATTCATAGCCTTTGCATTAAGAGCGAAAGCCTTCTTTTCCAACTCATTCCAATCGATCATTGGAAGAGAAGACTTTGAAAATCCGTTTTCAACAAGGTTCCACAGTTCAAAATCCATAGAAATAAGAAAGATCCTCATTCGGGTCTTCCAGTAAGTGTAGTCCGTTCCACTGAACATGGGTGGACGTGTAATCGAATGCCCCTCTTGGTTTCCGGCGTATGCCATCTCTCTTGGGTTTTAATCCTTTAGAGAGTTAACCTTGCTCTGATACCAATTGTTAGGATCGAGAGCACTAAGAGGGGGGGGGGGGGGGGGGGGGGGGTGAATTAGTGCAGCGGAAATCTTACAGCGATTAAAAACCAAAAGCTGCGTTCGTTCAAAACTATTACGATGCAAAAGCAAATTCTCAATTTGTATCTAAGTGCAGTTTGCGTCTAAGCGCAGATTGCGTCTAAGCGCAGTTTTGCGTCTAAGCGCAGTTTACGTCTAAACTCAGATTTACGTCTAAACGCAGTTTTACGTCTAAACGCAGATTTACGTCTAAACGCAGATTTACGTCTAAACGCAGATTTACGTCTAAACGCAGTTTTACGTTTAAACACAGATTTACGTCTAAACTCAGATTTACGTCTTAAACTCAGATTTACGTCTAAACGCAGATTTACGTCTAAACGCAGTTTTACGTCTAGACGCAGATTTACGTCTAAACTTTGAAACTCGTTTGTATACTCGCAGAAGGCAGTATGCAGTTGAAATCAAGACGTAAACGTGAACTGAGAACTGATGATTGAGCGAGGAAAGCTGATTTACGTCTGAATGCAGTTTTACGTCTAAATGTTAAAACTCGTTCGTAAAATTGTAGAGGACAATTTGCAGTTATCAATAGGATCAAAATGTAAGTGTAAACTGCAAAGAAGCTCGTTCGTAAAGGCACGGAAAACAGTTCTGCAGAATCAAACGTAAACGTAAACTGTAATGTATGAAAATACGAATTTACGTCTGAATGCAGATTCGGAAGAACAGCACTTAGAACTTGTTCGTGAAAGCGCAGAGAGCAGTAGTAATGAAGGAGGTTTGCAGTAATGATAAAGTGCTCGAAAATAAACGCAAACCAGAGATTTAGAGTGGTTCGGTCAGCCTTGACCTACTCCACTTTTGGCTTCCTCCACCGACGAGGTTGCCGACGTCAACTAGGGGCCTTCCTTCAATAGGCGAAGGCCAAACTGCCCTTTTACAACTTCTCTCCTTTTGACAGGCTCAGGAGACAACCTTTACAGACCTTTCTCTCCTCACTTTACAACTGAAAACTTGAAGAACAGAAGGAGGAGACTTAAAGGCTTTACAACACTTTTGAGCTCTTAGAATCACAGAAAAGATCAAGATTTCGGTGTAGGTCTGTATCTTTTCAGTGCTGAATGGGTGGGGTATTTATAGGCCCCAACCCAGTTCAAAATTCGAGCTCAAAACCATCAAATCCCGGAATTCCGGGATCAGGCGGTTGCACCTCTTGACTGGAGAGGTTGCACCGCCTGGCAGAGCTCGAAGACTGAGCTCAGGCGGATGCACCTCTCTGTCAGGGGTGGTTGCACCTTCCTGCCAGAGCTCGAAGACCGAGCTCAGGCGATGCATCACCTGTCCAAGGAGGTTGCATCACCCTGCCAGAGCTCGAAGACCGAGCTCGGTGGTTGCACCTCTCGGCAGAGCTCGGAACTTGAGCTCTGGCGGTGCTACCTCTTGACAGAGGAGGTTGCACCGCCCAGTCTCACTTGGAGACTGAGCCGTGGGCGGTTGCACCTCCTGGCTGGAGCGGTTGCACCGCCCAGTCTCGCTGGGAGACTTAGCCTGGGCGGTTGCACCTCCCTGCCTGGGCGGTTGCACCTCCCACAGCTACTTGGGTTCGAATGGGTTGAACCATTCGACCCAACTTGAGTTCTTCAGGGGCCCAATTGCCCCAGGATTAAGCTAATGGGATCACCTCCTATTTCTAACTTAATCACCGTGCTAACTACGATTAAATCTAAGACAATTTCTGCAGCTTTGCTTCGGTACGTCAATCGCTTCTTCCGGCGAGTTTCCGGCGAACTTCCGTCGATCATCCGATGAACCCTCGGTGATGCTTCTGCGGACTTCCGGCAAACTCCTGGACTTTGCGACGATCCACTTGGCGAGTTCCGACGAGCTTCGCTTGGCAAGCTTCTGGACTTCTCGGATCTGTTCTCGCTGAACCTCCGACGACCGTCCGAACTTCCGTCGAACTCTAGAACTCCCAACGTGATCATGATCTTGACTCCGGCGCAACACCTGCTGCTTGTCTAACTTTCATCGTAGTTAATCCTGCACAACAAAACAAAAACTTCGATCGAGACAATTAGTTCTAAGCAATTAACCAAGTTGTCCGGCATGTCATTGGTCTCTCGACGCTTCGTCCGATTCTTCGGCGCATCGTCCTCTTCTGCAGCCTATTGCCCAATCGGCCAGTCGACTCCGCAACTCCGATATCCTTGGCACAATACCCGCTCTTCTTGGCCCGATGCCCGAGTCCACGACCCGAAGCCTTCTGTCGATACGTCGACCGATCCACCGGCCCGACGTCCAATCTTCTGACATGTTCCTCCGGCACAACATGATGTTCCTGCTTTAATTGTCTCATCCTGATCGAAGCATCCTGCGTCACTCAAAACGCAGATTAAATCATAAACATATATCAAGTAGTTTCATCATCAAAATACGAGATTCAACATTCACCTCCTCGATCTGATCGAAGAGTTTTGATACTCTTTCCAGTCTGGTTCTCTACCTCATTCTTATACTCTCTGAATTTCTCAAAGGCCTCGGACTTGTACTTCATTAAGTACACATATCCATACCTTGAGAAATCATCAGTAAATGTAATGAAGTAGGAGTAACCTCCAATGGCATGAGTTGACATGGGTCCACATACATCACTATGTATGAGTTCCAACAACTCATTGGCTCTCTCTCCAGTTCTACTAAATGGAGATTTGGTCAGTTTTCCACGAATGCAAGGCTCACAAGTTGCATATGACACATAGTCGAATGGATCTAGATATCCATCATTTAGCAACTTTTGAATCCTTCTTTCATGGATGTGACCTAGCCTACAAAGCCACAGGTATACACTGTTCAACTCATCTCGTTTCCTTTTGGACACATTTACATTCATGATATGTGGAGTGGTGTCTAACATAAATAAACCATTATGCAATGTTCATTTCGTGATGATCTTATCATCTAATAATATCGAACAACCATTGTTCTCAAAAATAAATTTATATCCACTAACTGTTAAACATGAAATGGAGATAATATTTTTGATAATAGAAGGAACAAAATAACATGCATCTAATACAATAAAAGGTCCACTAGGCAGATGTAGGGCGACCTCGCCAACAGCTAATATAGCAACTTTTGCTCCATTACCCATCTTGAGGTCCATCTCGCCTTTCTCTAGTCTCCTAAGCTTTGCCAGAACCTGCAACGAATTGCATATATGATAAGCACTACCGGTATCCAATACCCATGTGTTATCATAAGAGTCTGACAAATGGAGACTGATCATGAATGTACCTGAAGCTTCATCAAGCTTTTGTTTCGCCCTTTCTGCAAGGTACTCTTTACAGTTTCTCTTCCAATGCCCATCTTTACCACAGTGGAAGCACTGGCCTTTGTCCTTTGCTGGGTCTTTCTTAGCAACCTTTGCTTTACCTTGTTTGCCCTTGCCCTTTCCCTTCTTAAGGGACCTTTCTACTTTCCTTTTCTTTCTGGTCTCACCAGTGTAGAGAACTGGCTTCTCTTTCTTAATAGTACTCTCTGCCTCCCTCAACATATTGAGGAGCTCTGGGAGAGTCTCCTCAAGCTTGTTCATATTAAAATTCATTATGAACTGTGAAAAGGAATCTGGTAGGGACTGAAGCACAATGTCCACACACAAGTTATCCTCTAGGACCATTCCTAGACCTATGAGTTTCTCTATCCACTCAATCATCTTAAGGACATGGTTCTGAACCGGTGTCCCCTCAGTCATCCTAGCGCGGAAAAGGCTCTTGGATATCTCATATCGTTGAGTCCTTCCCTGTTCCTCAAACAATTTGCGGACATGTAGGAGAATGGATCTGGCATCCATCTTTTCATGTTGTCTCTGTAACTCTGGAGTCATAGAGCCCAACATATAGCACTGAGCAAGAGTGGAGTCATCAATGTACTTCACGTAGCGAGCGATCTCATCCTGGCTTGCCCCTTCTTCGGGCGTAGGCATCACTATATTAAGGACGTACACGATTTTCTCCGCTGTGAGAACAATTCTCAAGTTACGGAGCCAATCCGTATAATTTGGACCAGTGAGGCGGTTGACATCAAGTATGCCACGTAAGGGATTTGAAAGCGACATTTTCTGAAAATAAAGATGTAGCAGAAATGAATAACATGCAGATTTTGCAAGAAATAAACTATCAAGATATGGACTTCTATCTTAATATGCTCCCACTATTTTACTAACGAGTCACGCGACACCCTCAGCACGTGAAACGGAAGTCTCCGACAGACTTCTAGTGGGGATCAAGATCCAATCAGCGTCTTAGTGTAACCTCGAGGGACTCGACCAATCACACTAAGCCTAAAAGGTAGGCAACTCTTGCCGATCACAACTCCTTGTGATTCCCGTCCTATTCGGCCTCCGAATCACCATGGCCTCGAGGGACTCGACCAAGATGCTCGGTTAAGTCAACACATTCGTTACAAGATGAGTCTGATTTGATGATATACCCTCGAGGGACTCGACCAACCATACCATGCCCTCAGGTCACCGGTGACATCTCTATGTCGTAAGCAAGATAGCGAATCGCGATATAGGTGAGTCTCGAGGGACTCGACCAACTCAACCTACATCGGGAATCGGTTCATACTCATAACGATGGAAGGCCACGTGGGTCAATCTAATTGCCTCACGTTTACCGACTTAATATTATCGAGAGATGTTTCTATAATTTGATCTCCTAATATGACATGTCACACATATACATATTTAATATATATCTACATCGCATGCAAATATATATACATATCTAGTATGTGTATAAGCAATCACATCAGATGATCATGGACCACAACCTAATATGATTAGGCCCGAGCCAGTAGGCCTAATCACTCACATCAAGATTTATGTGTGCAACGGTGCATCTCCATGCCCTGTGATCGTCCATCTCGTCCTCGTCGGTTCCGTCGACATCTTGATGCATCTCCATGCATCACGATCGTTCGTCTCGTGGGTCCCGCTATCGCATCCACGCTCCCGCTGCACCTCCTCATATGATTACAACTTAATCATAGGCACGCAGGCCCGACAATAAACGAGAAATATAATGGAGGTTCGCAGACCTCAATAATAATAATCACAAGTACACACATCACACGGTCCATGATCATTTGTCCACACATCATACATCACATGTATAAATAATCATCATCATATAGGACTACTAGATAATAATAAAAATAATAATCAACTAAATCTTTTAATTAATTAATATTTTTTTGAAATCAAGGACATGTAGGGAATTTCTCATTCCTAAGGGTATTTTCGTAATTTGGACAAAAGACAGAAACTGGAATTTCTCAAACTGGCGGCGATGCCGCTGCGGGTGGGCGCCCCCTTCGGGCGCCGTTGCCTCCGTAGGCGGTGTTGTACCGCCGGGCGGCCGCCCCTGTTGGGGGGTTTCGCCCGCGGGAGCAGCGGCGGCAGGCGTCGCGCGTCGTTGCCCTGCGGCGGCAGGCGCCGCTTCCTTTCGGCGGCAAGCGCCGCTTCCTTTCGGCGGCAGGCGCCGCTTCCCTGCGGTGCCTCTGCCCGTGGGTTGCCAGCCCCGCCGGCAGCAAGCCTGCTGCAAGCAGGCCGCCGGCCGGCTGCTGCAGACGCAGCCCCTGCGCTGCCCGCCTTCGGCTGCGCTGCACGCACGCAGATCGAGGGCAGTAACTGTTGCTGCCCTTTCTCGCTTTTGCATCAACGATTTTGACGTCAATATTCTTCCTAAACACAACACACGCAGTTCAAAACCAATCATTCGCACGAACAACCTTGCTCTGATACCACTGTTGGGAAATCATGGGGGGGCGACATCATATGCGCAGCGGAAGAACAAGAAAACAAAAATCCCCGATTCCCAAAAAGATGTTCGTCGTCGTGCGAAGATTGGTGCGTAAAAATCCGCAAAACACAAAACTGCGTATAGAGATTGTGTTACCTAGGGAGATCGTATATCCCTGTTTCCTTGCAGATCCTTAGGAGAGGGTGAAGGAGGTCAAGCGTCTTCCTCTCTAGCGGTGATCCACACAGCAGGGTTGCGACAACGCTCCTCAAAACTCCAGGCCTACTCTGAGGTGGAGAGTGAGAGGAGAATAGGAAAGGCAAGCAAAGACTCTAGCCTATGAGGCTGTGAATCCCTCCTATTTATAGAGATCCCGTGTCAAACCCTAATGGGTCCTTCCCTAGTGGGTATTGGATCTGCATCCAATAAGACAAGGGCTCCGTCGGATATCTCATATCCGAACCTCTACTCATCGCAATGCCTACCATATGTGTGTGACCCTCTAGGCCTAATATCAAGCTGGCCGTGAGTCATACCTATCAGAACTCCTTCCAACTCAGTGAATTATTATCTCTGTAATAATTCACTCGACTCATCGACTACGGACGTACTAGGCCATTACGCCGTAGTCCCCAGACGATACAGGGGAATCCAATCCATTGGACCTGTTTGTCCTCAGTTACCATGTACCTATAGTCCCTTATCCATCTAATATCCCAGATACCGTATATCGAGCATGGTGCTGTTAGACCCTTACGGTTTCTACTCAAGTCTCGCTCTAATCGGATTCTCCCGGAGAACTCTTTCTCTCTCAACCCGAATGACCTTGGCCAGGGATTTGTCTGAGCAAGAACACATGGGATATTCCTCTCATGACGCCGAGAGTGGATGATCCTCTGTCGACACTCAATAGCCCTCGTAAGGTCGACTACCACTCCCAATGACCAGCTGTACTAGATCTGGGACAGCCAAACCTATAAGTCTAGTATCAAAGAGTGGAGCACTCATACAAGACATCCTTGGTGTCTCAAGTCTAAGGACCAGATACACCACTAGGACTACGGAATCGCTGTCTGACAATAAGGCATCATCAACCATCCAGCATTCCGTAAGCGGATCAATCAGTGAACTCATTCTCCAATGAGCACCTGTACTGTATCCCTAGTGTCCCTACACGAGCAGCTATGAGACCAGCTACATCCATCATATGGACGGGTATACAGCACACCAGTCTATCCAGTTATCACGATGTCCCTCTCGAGTAACCTATGACCGGGATTATTTAGGATATGTGTTTAAAGGTGAATCGATCTCATTATCGTGATCTCATTACGATCCGATTCCCATTGCACAAATCCAAGGACATCACAATATATATATATATATGCATTTATGCAATAGTTATAAAGTGATATACGCCAAAATATAATAAGCAAAAAGATTCTGTATCAAGTCACACGTGTCATCACTCACGTGATTGGCTTGCTGGGCACCTATGACTAGCACTTAAGACATTTACTACAACTTACTCCGATGCATCAATCGCTTCTTCCGGCGAGCTTCCGGTGAGTTTCCGGCGAACATCCGACGAACCTTGGACGATGCTCTGGCGGACTTCCGGCAAACTCCTTGAGTTGCGACGATCCACTTAGCTAGTTCCGACGAGCTTCTTTGGCAAGCTCCTGGACTTCTCGGATTTGTTCCCGCAAAACCTCCGACGACCGTCCGGACTTCCGTCGAACTCTCAAACTCCCAACGTGATCATAGTCTTGACTCCAGCGCAACTCCTGCTGCATGTCTTACTTCCATCGTAGTTAATCCTGCACTTGTAAAACAAAACTTCGATCGAGACAATTAATCCTAAGCAATTAACCAAGTTGTCAGGCATGTCATTGGTCCCTCGACACTTCATTCGATTCTTCGACGCATCGCCCTCTCCTGCGGCCTATTGCCCAATCGGTGAGTTGACTCTGCAACTCCGATATCCTTAGCACAATACCCGCTCTTATTGGCCCGATGCCTGAGTCCACGGCTCGAAGCCTTCTGTCGATACGTCGACCGATCCACCGACCCAACGTCCAATCTTCTGACATGCTCCTCCGGCACAACATGATTTTTCCTGCTTTAATTTTCTCATCCTAATCGAAGCATCATGCGTCACTCAAAACGCAGATTAAAACATAAACACATATCAAGTGGTTTCATCATCAAAATACGAGATTCAACAACCAGTTGTCTCAATCATATAAACGGGTATACAGTTTGTCCGGTTATTTCGATGTCTCTTTTGAGTAACATATGACCAAGATTATTTAGAATTTGTATTTAGATGTGAATCGATCTTATTATCGTGATCTCATCATGATCCAATTCTCATTGCATAGATCTATAGACATCACAATATATTTATATATTAAATAATATAAAGTGAGAAAATACCATAATAATAATAAGTGAAAAGACTACGTGATGTCACATGTGTCATCACTTACGTGATTGACTTGCAGAGCACCTATGACTAGGTACACACATACTAGACATAGTAGATGTGATTGTTTATACACCTACTAAACACACACACGTGCAAACACACGCACGCACACACATGCGCGCGCGCGCATGTGTGTGTGTGTGTGTGTGTGTGCGCGCGTGTGTGTGCGTGCACGTCCGTGCGTGCATGCATGCATGTGTGTCTAATAGGTGTATAAGCAATCACACCTACTGTGTCTAGTGTGTGTGTATGTGTGTGCATGTGCACGCGTGTATGTATGTCTAGTCGGTGTATAAGCAATCACACCTACTGTGTCGAGTGCGTGTGTGTGTGCATGTGCATGCATGCATGTGTGTGTCTAGTAGGTGTATAAGCAATCACACATCACATAAGTAATCAAACCAGATGATCTTGGACTATAGCCTAATGTGATCTAGCTCGAGCCAATGGCCCAATCACTCACATCATGATCTATTTGTGCATTGATGCATCTTCATGCCATGTGATCATCCATCTTATCTTCATCGATTCTGCCAGCATCTCAATGCGTCTCCATACGTCATGATCGTCCGTCTCGATCTCGTCGGTCTCGTTGTTACTTTCACGCTCCCGCCGTGCCTCCTCATGTAATTACGACATAATCATAAGCACGTAGGCCCTAGAATAAAAGAGAAAATATGGAGGCATGTAGGCCCCAATAATAACAATAATCACATCACATACATATATACATCACATCACACGATATATGATCATCCGTTTGCATCATATATCACATGTATACATCATCATGTAGGACTACTAGATAATAATAATAATAATAATAATAATAATAACTATTTAATTAATTATTTTATAGAGTTTTGGGTTACCTTACCCTAGTGTGTCCCATGCGGCCAGGAAACCTTGGCTGCTAGGGTCACCCCTATAGTCAGGAATCCCTAGTCGTAGGATAGTGTTGGGTCCCCTCTACAGCTAGGAAACCGTGGCTACAGGGCAGCCATGGGTGGCCAAGAATCCCTAGCCGCTAGCTTGCTCCATGCGACCAAGAATCCCTAGCCGTATGGACATCTAAGCGACTAGGAAACCCTAGCCGTCAGGGGTTCCCCTTGTAGCCAAGAATCCTTGGTTGTAGGGGCTCTACCCTGCTTGGCCGAGAGCAGCATGGCTACTTTTGGTCTACTGCAGGTGGCCAAGCCGAGACCCTCTTCTAGGGCTCTTGGCCAAGGCTACAAGCAGCCTTTGGCTGACCTATAAGGCTACAACAGTTGCTGCACTTTCTCCTTCTTTTGTGTTAACAATTTTGACACCAAAAGGTCTCTCTAAAACACCTTTTAACAAAGAAAAGAGGTGCAGTTTCAGATTTAAAAACTACGAGAAAAAATCATAGTGATCATGCAAAAACAATTCTACGCAATTTATCAACACACGTAGTTTAAAAACCAATCGATCGCACAAGCAACCTAGCTCTGATACCATTGTTGGGAAACATAGACAGAGCATCAAATGTGCAATAGAAGAACAGGAAAAAAAAAAATCTCAGATTTCCCAAAAGAAAAAGGTTTTGTCATCATGTGAAGATTGGTGCGTAAAACAAAACGAAAAACCAAAATTGCACATATCAAGTGAGATTTGTTATATAGGGAGATCGTATATCCATGTAAAATCTCATATCTGTAGGAGTGGATGAAGAAGATCAACTATCATTCTCTCTAACGGTGATCCACACGATAGATACGACGAAAACGCTTCTCAAATTACTACACGATCTTTCTCTCCGCACATGCGTGCACACACACTTGCAATATCAGTCTAAAAGATCATAAATATGTTGGTCTTCTATATTTCTTATTTAAAGGGTCAAAAATTTTTAGTAAGGTTGCTCGTCTGCAAGCTTTTTTGTATTTTTAATATTTAGAGGTTCAAAGAATCCGACATAGATTTTGGTAGATTAGCCAAAGTAAGAGTGTATAAGGTCATCCATATTTCTTTACAATGTCGATCTCATCAGTGACAGCTTCGTGCATAATTGCGCATCATTAAGCTAGTCATAATCCAGCAGGTTGAATATGATAATTTAGGATAACCACTCTTCATTTTGTATCTTGCAAGACAACCCTTCACCATCAGCCGGATATGTTACAATTTTGTTAGATATAATAGATGACCGACTAATAAATGAGTGTGCACATGATAAGACCTAAGGTCTTATCGTAAAAGAAAGAAGAATGAGATGATCACTTCGAGAGGATCGACCTCCTTGATCACTTCAAGGGGATCAGCCTCCTAGGGTTTATTCACAGACTAGAATAATATTTCATTGATTGATTGCCAAAAAGAAAGGGTTACATCACTATTTATAGAGTTCCACCTAGGGTCCACCGGGACTTTTAATTAAAAATAAATATTAAATAAACCTCTACTTGACTCTAATTGAACTAAACAAACTCAATAAATATTATTTAAATGCTCAGAAAAAGGGTCCAAACAATTCCTCCCTCTTCAAATCAGTCTTGTCTTTAAGGCTGAGCAACATCAAACTCGGGGAGCTTTTCTTTCAGCACTTCAACCATAGGCTATCTGCAGCGCATCACAGCCCATTGATCAAGTAAATATAGTCTTCACGTTTTGATAATGTAAGCAACAGGTCGATCTTTCAGTGTAGTAATCATTGTAAGAAACTCCTGCCCCTATATAATCAATTTTATCTTTGAACATTTGCTATCACAAGTTAAAATTCGTCCATTAGTGATCTTTACTTCGAATCTATCACAACTTTAAACGTGGTAGGCTAATCGGTCAACAGTCTCACTGCCCATAAAATTGTTAGTGCTATCAATATCAATTAAAACTATAACATACTGATGTTCCAAAGTTCCGCCAACTTTTATAGTTTGTGGGTTAGAGTAGTCGGTTAATGCATGCATTGTATATATGGTAGGTTCAACATCTTCATTAGAATCTATACCTTCATGATCGGAGTCCACATTCTTAGCTTTCGATTCCTCTCCAATTGGTTCAATCATCAGAAGTTGCCCTTGTTTACATCGGTGCTCCATACTTCATTTTTCATCGCAAAAACAGCACAAACCCTTCGCTGATCTTTCTTCGAGTTCTTCTCGGGTTAGTCTGCGAATGTTATGATTTCGATTAGGAGTAGATGGGGTGGGCTGCTTGCTAATCACCTATTTATTGGCACCTCTGTTTCGACGATATTCCATGCTGATTTTTTCCTCATGCAAGAATGCAAATGAAATCGTAGCTATCATAGTGCGAGGTTAACGAGCCTTAACTTCACACCAGATCTCTAGAATAAGCCTTTCAATAAATGTACCCAAAAGTTATCATTCTGACTAATCTCTAGCTTGATTTGATAATATTTCAAACCTACTCTGATATTCTAACACTATAGAAGTCTGATGAATTTCGACAAACTGTCCATCAATATTCTCATATTTGGATAAGCCAAAGCAAACAAGAAGCCCTCTTTTGAATTGCTCCCACAAAGGAACTTCGTGGCAAGTTTCATACTAATAGTATAACTGGATTGCATCGTCATCGAGTTGGATTGAGGCCACTTCTACCTTGGATTCTTCTGGGGTTCTGTGAAAATGAAAAAAAAATTCCGCCCTAGAGATCCAACTGGTCGGATCTTCATCTTCCCATCTCAGAAATTCTACCTTAATGCGTGGATAGTTTGTGTCACAATCTTGGGGCCCTTTTCCTGTATTTCCATATTTGTGCAACGTAGAACTTGAGCTCCCATCTTGTTGAAATTTGCTGAGGCTCTCCAGTAAGCTCTTTTCAAAATTATTAAGTGTTTCTTATAGTTGGTTCTTAATTCTGATTTCCAATGCTTCCATTTATGCTTTCATTGAGTTATGGGTGGCCATTGCATAAGACTGCAAATCTGTAATTCCAGCTCCTGCTTCTGGTGTCGGTCAAGGGCATCAGCACTGTCGATGCAAAGTTGCCAAGGAGGTAGACATCGAGGGCAGTGCTGCGATCGCTGCGTTGGAGGAAGAGTTGCTGCCATATTTTTGTCGCTGCGTGGGGTGAGAGCACCAGGACCGGAAAGCAACTGCGTCGATGTGGCTGTAGTTTCTACGACCCAAGGGGGCGATCGCCAAGCAGCGGGGTTGAGGCTACGGTGATGGCAACCTATGGTTGTGGTAGAAGATGCTAAGCAAGGGGGAGGCGGCATTGAAGCGGCCGAGGTTGAGAAGAGGAATTGATGGTGCGTGCGTTGTTGGGGTTAAGGCAGGGCAATGTACTTACTACGGTTGTTGCATGCACTATTGGAGGGTGGCTGCTACAGAACAAGGGGTTGGTCGTTGGCCGGGAGCAACAACAGTGGTGGTTGCTGGCCGGGAACTACGGTGATCGGTGGCTGCGACAAAAAAATGCAAAGTTGCTCTGTTCTAGTCGCCACGATGTCACGGACAAACTTCGAAACAGGATGTTTGATGTAATGCTTATGTATGTCCGTGTCTTTTGGAATGTTCATACTTTGTACAGCATGTAGAGGGACGACTGAAGGCTTAATAGTCCCATTTTAATTAGATTGGCGGTTGTTTTAGGCTTGTAAATAAAGGTTGTGTCATGTAATGGATCATTTTACCCTTTGTTGTGCAACTGTTCAGAGCTTGTAAAGTTTGTTTGTAATTTACATTGTCTATGAAGTGTTTTAAAAAATGTTTGCTTGTGGATCCCGAATGAGGCGTTTTCTCTAACCCGTTCTCTCTTTTGTGGGTCCTAAGGGACATGGGAGGCTTCGGGGAGGCTGACCTTTGCGGACGGACAGGCAAGGGTGCTGCACGAATTAGGCAAAACCAGCTAAGTCCATGACAAATGGTATCAGAGCGGGACAAGCACTCATAGAAATACTTAGCATGCAAATGTGGGGGACCTAGCGGGGCTGCGTTGAAGGCAGTCAGCACACGCGCGATCGTTTGGGGGAAAACGGGCATGGAGATGTAGGGAAAAGGAGTCGCTCGGAGGAGCGGGCATCTGACAATGGCATTCAGAGGAATGGCCAACCCTTCGCGCAAGAGGCACCACGAGAACAGGCAAGCTTGGAAGAATACGGAGCGCACAAAGGTTGGGATGGCTGAGTTAGAGCTACGGCTCAATGTTGACAACTATACTTGACGGTGCTCAAGGCAAGCGAGGCGCTTGGTAAAGGATGAGACCATGCAAGGTGGAATGAGTTGCTCAATGACCAAAAGAGTTATATAAAGCTCACAGGGGTGAGGGGAATTGCTAGCTCAAAGAATTTGGTACTTATGCATGGGCTTGTATGCGGACGATGGAATGTTCGTGGCCATCCCAAGGCGACCGAAACTCGGAGCCGTGGAGTATTAAAACTTTCTCTTCGACATGTGAAGGATACATCTGTAGGAGGCCGAAGTGTGCAATGAGTTCAGCATGTTGCTAGGCCTTGAGTGGTGCAGCAGGGGCTGTATTGACGTGGAGTCGCAATCTAGTAAGTGTGTTTGCAGGGGGCAGAATAATGCACAGTTTGTTCAGCAAATCGGAGTAGTCTAAGGGGATGGTGGTCTCCGAAATGAAGAGAGATGTTGCTCCAACGGGACAGTTATCCAGGAGGGATAAGTCCTGGCTCTCCAGAGGGAGAATCTGTTGGGAAATCTTGGGGGCGACATCACATGCGCAACGAAAGAACAAGAAAAACCAAATCCACGATTCCCAAAGAGATGTTCGTCGTCGTGCGAAGATTAGTGCGCAAAATCCGCGAAACTTAAAACTGCGTATAGAGTAGATTGTGTTACCTAAGGAGATCGTATATCCCTATTTTCTTACAGATCCTTAGGAGAGGGTGAAGGAGGTCAAGCGTCCTCCTCTCTAACGGTGATCCATATAGCAGGGCTGCGACGACGCTTCTCAAAACTCCAGGCTTGCTCTGAGGTGGAGAGGGAGAGGAGAATAGGAGAGGCAAGCAAAGGCTCTAGCCTATGAGGCTTTGAATCCCTCCTATTTATAGAGGTCCCCTGTCAAACCCTAATGGGTCCTCCCCTAGTGGATATTGGATCTGCATCCAATAAGACAAGGGCTCCGTCGGATATCTCATATCAGAACCTCGACTCATCGCAATACTTACCATATGTGTGTGACCCTCTAGGCCCAATATCGAGCTGACCGTGAGTCATACCTATCAGAACTCCTTCTAACTCAGTGAATTATTATCTCTGTAATAATTCACTTGACTCATCGACTACGGACGTACTAGGCCACTACGCCATAGCCCCCAAACGATACAGGGGAATCCAATTCATTGGACCTGTCTGTCCTCAGTTACCGTGTACCTATAGTCCCTCATCCATCTAATATCTCAGAAACCGTATATCGAGCATGGTGCTATCAGACCCATACGGTTTCTACTCGAGTCTCGCTCTAATGGATTTTCCTGGAGAACTCTTTCTCTCTCAACCCGAATGACCTTGGCCAGGGATTTTTCTGAGCAAGAACATATGGGATATTCTTATCATGACGCCAAGAGTGGATGATCCTCTATCGACACTCAATAGCCCTCGTAAGGTCGACTACCACTCCCAATGACCAGTTGTACTAGATCTGGGACAACCAAACCTATAAGTCTAGTATCAAAGAGTGGAGCACTCATACAGGACATCCTTGGTGTCTCAAGTCTAAGGACCAGATATACCACTAGGACTACAGAATCGCTGTTTGATAATAAGGCATCATCAACCATCCAGCATTCCGTAAGCGGATCAATCAGTGAACTCATTCTCCAATGAGCACTTGTACTGTATCCCTAATGTCCCTACATGAGCAGCTATGAGACCAGCTGCATCCATCATATGGACGGGTATACAGCACACTAGTCTGTCCGGTTATCACGATGTCCCTCTCGAGTAACCTATGACCGGGATTATTTAGGATATGTGTTTAAAGGTGAATTGATCTCATTATCGTGATCTCATCACGATCCGATTCCCATTGCACAAATCCAAGGACATCACAATATATATATATATATATATATATATATATATATATATATATATATATATATATATATATATATATATATATATATGCACATGTGCAATAGTTATAAAGTGATATACGCCAAAATAGAATAAGCAAAAAGATTCTGTATCAAGTCACACGTGCCATCACTCACGTGATTGGCTTGCTGGGCACCTATGACTAGTAATCTCCCACTTGACCTAAAGCCAATCACCTATGTGTCTGATCCCCATCAGACCCTTGTGACGCTCAAAGACAATCTGAGACAACGACTTTGTCAGTGGATCTGCAATGTTATCTTCGGATGGAACTCTTTCCACTACTACATCTCCTCAAGTTACGATCTCTCTGATAAGGTGGAACCTCCTCAGAACATGCTTAGATTTCTGATGAGACCTGGGTTCCTTCACTTAAGTAATCGCCCCATTGATGTCGCAATATAAGGAGATCGGCTCCTCGCTACTCGGCACGACTCCCAAACCTGTGATGAACTTCTTCACCCAGACTCCCTCCTTTGCTGCATCTGATGCAACAATGTACTCCGCCTCTGTAGTCGAGTCAGCAGTAGTATCTTGCTTGGAACTCTTCCAGCATACTACTCCTCCATTCAAGGTGTACACATACCCTGAATTCGACTTTCTATCATCGACATCAGACTGAAAACTTGAGTCCGTGTAGCCTTTAACCTTAAGGCTATTACCTTCATATACTAGTAAAGGATCCTTAGTCATTTTCAAGTACTTAAGGATATACTTTACTGCTTTCTAGTGCTCCAAGCCTAGATCCGTCTGATAACTGCTCGTGACACTCAGAGTATGCGCTATATCAGGCCTAGTGCATAGCATGACATACATGATAGACCCTATTGTTGAGGCATAAGGTATCATATCCATGTTCGCCCTTTCTTTTGGAGTCTTTGGGGACATACTCGTAGAAAGCGATATCCCATATCTCATCGGTATGAGACCTCTCTTGGAATTTTCCATGCCAAACCTTTTGACAATGGTTTCTATGTACCTGGACTGGGACAAGTCAAGCATTCTTTTGGATCTATCTCTATAGATTCGAATCCCCAAGATATAGGATGCTTCCCCTAAGTCCTTCATAGAGAAGTGTCTAGATAACCAAGCCTTTACTGTGGATAGCATTCCTACGTCATTCCCAATGATCAGGATGTCATCCACATATAACACCAAAAAGGTGATAGCGCTCCCACTTACCTTCCTATACACACAAGGCTCATCCTCATTCTTAACGAAGTCATAAGATCTGATTGCCTCATCAAATCTTATGTTCCAACTTCGGGAAGCTTGCTTTAGTCCATAAATGGATCTAAGTAACCTACACACCTTATCTGGGCAGTTCTTGGACACGAATCCCTCAGGTTGCATCATATACACCTCCTCCTCAAGGTTTCCATTGAGGAATGCGGTTTTCACATCCATCTGTCAGATTTCATAATCATAGTGTGCTGCAATAGCCAATAAAATTCTGATGGAATTTAGCATTGCTACGGGTGAGAAGGTTTCGTCGTAGTCAACACCTTACCTTTGACGATACCCCTTAGCCACTAGCCTTGCTTTATAGGTCTCTACCTTTCCATCTACTCCGATCTTTTTCTTAAAGATCCACTTGCAACCGATGGGTACAATACCTTCGGGCGCATCAACTAGGTTCCAAACCTTGTTGGAGTACATAGAATCTATCTCAGAATTCATGAATTCTTGCCACTTCCCGGAGTCTGTACTCATAATAGCCTCCTCGTAGGTCTGAGGATCAGTATCCTTAATATCCTCTCCTCTAATATGTCCCACATATCTCTCAGGAGGATGTGATACTATATCAGACCTACGTAAAGTTGAAACTTGTGTATTAGGTACTTGAACAGACTCGGGCTATAGAGTGGTGCTTGAGTTTGGTTCTCCAACCTCGCTCAACTCTATCATTCTCTCAATATCTCCGCCAAGTATGTGTTTCTTCTCAAGGAACACTACTATCTTAGCTACAAGGACCTTTTGGTCCTCGAGATGATAGAAATAATACCCACAAGTTTTCTTGGGGTATCCCACAAATTTGCATCGCTCTGTCTTTGATTTTAACTTATCGGGGTTGTGGCTTTTAACGTGGGCAAGGCAGCCCCAAATCTTAACAACCTTAAGATCAGGCTTCTTCCCTTTCCATATCTCATATGGTGTAGACACTACCGACTTAGTTGGAACTCTGTTTAGAAGGTAAGCTGCGGTCTCTAGGGCATATCCCTAGAATAAGATGGGTAGGTCAGCGAAACTCATCATGGACCGTACCATGTTTAATAGCGTACGATTTCTCCTTTCAGAGAAACCATTGAGCTGAGGTGTATAAGGAGGTGTCCATTAGGATAATATCCCATGGTCCTTGAGGAACTGAGTAAACTCTGTACTTAAATACTCACCTCGTCGATCTGATCGAAGAGTTTTGATACTCTTTCCAGTATGGTTCTCCACCTCATTCTTATACTCTCTGAATTTGTTAAAGGCATCAGACTTGTACTTCATTAAGTACACATATCCATACCTTGAGAAATCATTAGTAAAGGTAATGAAGTAGGAGTAACCACCAATGACATGAGTTGACATGGGTCCACATACATCACTATGTATGAGTTCCAACGGCTAAGTGGCTCTCTCTCCAGTTCCACTAAATGGAGAGTGGGTCAGTTTTCCACGAAGGCAAGGCTCGCAAGTTGCATATGACACATAGTTGAATGGATCTAGATATCCATCATTTAGCAACTTTTGAATCCTTCTTTCATGGATGTGACATAGCCTACAATGCAACGGGTATGCACTGTTCATCTCATCTTGTTTCCTCTTAGACACTTACATTCATGATATGTGGAGTAGTGTCTAGCATAAACAAACCTTTATGCAATATTCCTCTCACTAATCTCCCCTCGGCTTTGCTAGAATTTACAATAAATTGTAGATGTGATAAGCAATACTAGTATCCAATACCAATGCACTATCACAAAAAATCTGACAATTAGAGATTGATCATGAATGTATTGAAGCTTCTCCAAGCTTCTATTTCGTCTTTTCTGCAAGGTACTCTTTACAGTTCCTCTTCCAGTGCCCATCTTTACCATAATGGAAGCACTGACCTTTGTCCTTTGTTGGGTCTTTCTTAGCAACATTTGCTTTACTTGATCTGCCCTTTCCTTTCTTAAGGGACCTTTCTGCTTTTCTTTTCTTTCTGGTCTCACTAGTGTAGAGAACTGACTTCTCTTTCTTAATAGTACTCTCTGCCTCCCTCAACATATTGAGGAGCTCTGGGAGAGTCACCTCAAGCTTGTTCATATTAAAATTCATTATGAACTGTGAAAAGGAATATGGTAGGGACTGAAGCACAATGTCCACACAAGTTATCCTCTAGGACCATTCCTAGACCTGTGAGTTTCTCTATCCACTCAATCATCTTTAGGACATGGTTCTGAACCGGTGTCCCCTCAGTCATCGTAGCACGGAAGAGGCTCTTGGATATCTCATATCGCTGAGTCATTCCCTGTTCCTCAAACAATTTACAGACATGTAGGAGAATGGATCTGGCATCCATTTTTCATGTTGTCTCTGTAACTCAGGAGTCATAGAGCCCAACATATAGCACTGAGCAAGAGTGGAGTCATCAATGTACTTCACGTAGCGAGCGATCTCATCCTCGCTTGCCCCTTCTTCGGGCGCAGGCATCACTGTATCAAGGACGTACACGATTTTCTCCGCCGTGAGAATAATTCTCAAGTTACGGAGCCAATCCGTATAATTTGGACCAGTGAGGCGATTGACATCAAATATGCCACGTAAGGGATTTGAAAACGATATTTTCTAAAAATAAAGATGTAGTAGAAATGAATAACATGTAGATTTTGCAAGAAATAAACTATCAAGATATGGACTTCTATCTTAATATGCTCCCACTATTTTACTAACGAGTCACGCGACACCCTCAGCACATGAAACGAAAGTCTCCGGCAAACTTCTAGTGGGGATCAGGATCCAATCAACGTCTTAGTGTAACCTTGAGGGACTCGACCAATCACACTAAGCCTAAAAGGTAGGCAACTCTTGCCGATCACAACTCCTTGTGATTCCCGTCCTATTCGGCCTCCGAATCACCATGGTCTCGAGGGACTCAACCAACCATGATGCTCGGTTAAGTCAACACCTTCATTACAAGATGAGTCTGATTTGATGATATACCCTCGAGGGACTCGACCAAGCATACCATGCCCTCAGGTCACCGGTGACATCTCTATGTCGTAAGCAAGATAGCGAATCGCGATATAGGTGAGTCTCGAGGGACTCGACCAACTCAACCTACACCGAAAATTGGTTCCTACTTATAACGATAGAAGGTCACGTGGGTTAATCTAATTGCCTCACGTTTACCGACTTAATATTATCGAGAGAGATGTTTCTATGATTTAGTCTCCTAATATGACATGTCACACATATACATATTTAATATATATCTACATCGCATGCATATATATATATATATATATATATATATATATATATATATATATATATATATATATATATATATATATAGTATGTGTATAAGCAATCACACCAGATGATCATGGACCACAACCTAATATGATTAGGCCCGAGCCAGTAGGCCTAATCACACACATCAAGATCTATGTGTGCAATGGTGTATCTCTATGTCTTGTGATCATCCATCTCATCCTCTTTGGTTCCGTTGACATCTTGATGCATCTTCATGCATCACGATCGTCCGTCTCGTGGGTCCCGCTATCGCATCCACGCTCCCGTTGCGCCTCCTCATGTGATTACAACTTAATCATAGGCACGCAGGCCCGACAATAAACGAGAAATATAATGGAGGCTCGCAGACCTCAATAATAATAATCACAAGTAAACACATCATACGGTCCATGATCATCCGTCCACACATTATACATCACATGTATAAATAATCATCATCATGTAGGACTACTAGATAATGATAAAAAATAATAATCAACTAAACTTTTTAATTAATTAGTATTTTATGAAATCAGGGATATATAGAGAATTTCAGAATTCATATGGGTATTTTCATAATTTAGACAAAAGAGAGAAATTGAAATTTCTCATATTTCGAGGGGCAAAACTATCTTTTGCCTAGAAAACCCAAATGCCCTACTCCCCTTTGCTGCTGCCGCCGCCGCCACCCTGCTGGCGGCAGTCTGTGCGACGGGGCGAGGGCGCTGCCCTCACCTGCAGGCGGCACGCCCGATGGCGGCGCTGCCGCTGTGGGTGGGCGCCCCCTCAGGCGGTTCTGCTGGCGGGGCAACGCCCGCAGGTGGTGCTGCCCCTGTAGGTTGGCGCCCCTACGGGTGTCGCCGCCTCCGCAGGCGGTGTTGTCCCGCCGGGTGGCCGCCCCTGTGGGGGAGGGGGGGGGTAGGGGGGGGGGGGGGGGTGGGCGGGTGCGGGGTTTCGCCCGCGGGAGATGCGGCCGCAGGCGCCTCTGCCCGCAGGCTGTCAGCCCCGCCGGACGCAAGCCTGCTGCAAGAAGGCCGCCGGTCAGCTGCTGCAGACGCAACCCCCGTGCTGCCTGCCTGCGATTGCGCTACACGCACGCAGATTAAGGGCAGCAATTGTTGCTGCTATTTCTCGCTTTTGCGTCAACGATTTTGATGTCAAAAGTTTTTCCTAAACACAACACACGCAGTTCAAAACCAATCATTCGCACGAACAACCTGGCTCTGATACCACTGTTGGGAAATCTTGGGGGTGACATCACATGCGCAGCGGAAGCAGAAGAACAAAAAAAATAAAATTCCTGATTCCCAAAGAGATGTTCGTCGTCGTGCGAAGATTGGTGCGCAAAATCCGCGAAACTTAAAACTGCATATATAGTAGATTGTGTTACCTAGTGAGATCGTATATCCCTGTTTTCTTGCAGATCCTTAAGAGATGGTGAATTATTATCTCTGTAATAATTCACTTGACTCATCGACTGCGGACGTACTAGACCACTACGCCATAGTCCCCAGACGATACAGGGGAATCCAATCCATTGGACCTATCTGTCCTCAGTTATCGTGTACCTATAGTCCCTCATCCATCTAATATCTCAGAGACCATATATCGAGCATGGTGCTGTCAGACCCATACGGTTTCTACTCGAGTCTCGCTCTAATGGATTCTCTAGGAGAACTCTTTCTCTCTCAACCCGAATGACCTTGGCTAGGGATTTTTCTGAGCAAGAACATATAGGATATTCCTCTCATGACGTCGAGAGTGGATGATCCTCTATCGACACTCAATAGCCCTCGTAAGGTCAACTACCACTCTCAATGACCAGTTGTACTAGATTTGGGACAGCCAAACCTATAAGTCTGGTATCAAAGAGTGGAGCACTCATATAGGACATCCTTGATGTCTCAAGTCTAAGGACCAGATATACCACTAGGACTACGGAATCGCTGTCTGACAATAAGGCATCATCAACCATCCAGCATTCCGTAAGCGGATCAATCAGTGAACTCATTCTCCAATGAGCACCTGTACTGTATCGCTAGTGTCCCTACACGAGCAACTATGAGACCAGCTGCATCCATCATATGGACGGGTATATAGCACACCAGTCTGTCCGGTTATCACGATGTCCCTCTCGAGTAACCTATGACCGGGATTATTTAAGATATGTGTTTAAAGGTGAATCGATCTCATCATCGTGATCTCATCACGATCCGATTCTCATTGCACAAATCCAAGGACATCACAATATATATATATATATATATATATATATATATATATGCAATAGTTATAAAGTGATATACGCCAAAATATAATAAGCAAAAAGATTCTGTATCAAGTCACACGTGTCATCACTCACGTGATTGGCTTGTTGGGCACCTATGACTAGTAGAATCATATGGGACAGACCTCACAAGTTGAGGAGGAGTACCTCAATAAACAACAACTCCACGAAGCTCAATGGACTGAGCAAGCGGTGAGGAGTCGTCGCATGATCTCGCTCGAGAGAATGCATTGGTAGATGCATTGCGAGATCAAGTGGGGGAGCGACCCAAAGCAACTCAAATGAAGGCACACTTGGAGTCGATATAGAGATCGAACTCAAGGGAGGGCTGACCCGTGGAATGGTGGGCGCGAGGGCCACCATCGACTCAATGCAAAAACGAGGAGCGGAGCAACTTGGGTATAACTTGACGAAGTACCCAAGCCGCATGAAGGGAGCCAGCATAGAAGTTGGAACATGGAGCAGAGGCATAGTGCTTTCCTTAGACAAAGGTTAAGGACATGAACTCTTGTAGAGGCAAGAGTAGGATCATGTTGTTCCATGGGTCCTTCATTCAGACAGAGCGGACTCATCTTGCATGGTGCCAAAGACGAAGGGAGCTTCTGGGCACATGCACCTAATCTCGGAAAAGCATTTGATGGAGGAACTAAGGCGACTCAATTTGCGGAGGCGAAGTTGGGTTCAGAAGGCCTTAGCACGGGGCAAGAGGACGCAGAGGCGGGTACTCTTGAAGAATATGCCACAGTGTTGCAAATCAAGTTATTAGGCAGGAAGCGGTGCGCAGCGGAGATTGTGCTGGTAGGGGCAAAGGCCTAGGATCCAGACAATGGGGCACTAATTGCAGCGAAGTCGGGGGACTTCGGAAGCTACTAGGTGACGGACTATCCTAGAGCGATACTTCATCTAGGTGTGACCCAAGAGTGGGTGGATGAAGGTCGATTGCCAAAGGAGAGAACAAATCGAAGGTGGAAGAGACCCTGCGATGTATTGGCAGAAGCCACACATGAAGGGTTCACAATTCGAGTTCATCCCACAATGATCAAAATGCAATAGAGATGTCACCAGGAGGCGACATGGTGCAGTGGATCGTGGTGGAACAGTTCGTGGCAATGCGATACACACGACATACTCCCGTGAGGGACTAGATCATATGGAGGTATGATCGAGAGCTACTGGAAGCTCCACTTTGGTGAACAACATGACGGCAAAAAGGGCTATGGATTCAAGGAGTGAAGGCCATGGTACCGCAGAGGCGGGTCTTTCGTGTGTGCATCGAATTTTGCATCGGATGAAAGCCTTGGTCATCAGCATATGGGGGTTGTGTTCCACCAAGGGAAAAGTTCAAATGCAAGTACCAGTGAGTTCCATAGGAGGGACTTGATCATGTAGAGGTATAATCGAAGCAGATGGAGAGTTGGACTGCTCCATAGCTCATATTCGCTTAAGGAAGCCCGGCAAGTCAGAGGACAAGGTCGGGTAAGCGAATATTGCTACCAAGGAAGCTAAGGAGAACAGAATCGGTGCAAACCCTACAATGTGATGGCAGAGGCCATGCATGGGAGTTACAGTCTATCTTTCTATCGACTAAAGGGTGCTGCTTGGAGAACACAAAGGTGTTGAAGCAGGGGGTCGAAAGGGGCAAGGAAGCGACGACGAGTCCAGAGGGACTTAGCTACCCAAAATCAAGCATAAGTTAGAATGGAGGTGGACTCGGAGGAGTACCACAGAGGCATATCTACTGATTGGGAAGAAAAGGGATATAGACGCGAGGCGATGAAGAGTAGTGCCATGGGCACGGCAGCGCCATGGTACCGTAGAGGTGGGACTTCCGTGAAAGTCATTGATCCCTTGCTCTCATGGAGGGAGAGCACTTGGTCGTGAAAGGGGCCGAGGAGGTGGAGCATGTAGAGGCAAACTCCAAGTACCGAGACAAGGCTGAAGGGTAGAGGCCAAGGAACTTCGTAAGACCGGTGTCAACGAGCTTCTCATCATGATAGCCGAAAGTGAAGGACTTCGGGTCAGGCAAGAGTGTATGACCAAGGAACGAAGCAGGTAGTACGCGGTGCTGTACCTTTGCTACTCAGTGGAGTAGGCGACAGGGTTGATGGAGAAGACAGTACAATCCCATAGGTGACCAAACCTATGAGAGAATTACTCCAAGTTGGGGTGAAAACTTCCTGCATTCCAGAAGTTCGATGGCATTGAGAAGGTGAATCACAGTAACTTACTCAACGCAAGGAGTGCAAACACTTCAAGTGCTTCAGAAGTGTGAGCAAAGAGCAGGCGAAAGCTAGTAACCAGCTCAATGCATGGAGTATAACCTCAAAGAGGCGGGCGAAGTTAAGTAACCTTTGCCTTCTCAAGCCTTAAGAGAATAGGCGAAACCGAGTACCTTAATTCTCTTATCTATCTAGTAGAGGAGCTCTGCATAAGTTCAAAGACCCTTCGAAGATAATGGAAGATAATAGTTGTCAAATCCTCACCAACGGTGATCAGTGCTACTGAGAGTAGATTGTCTGCTTCATTTCCCAACGAAATGCTAATCGAAAACGGAAGTAATGCAAACCTATTTGGATGTGACAACTAAGTGAAAGAAGAGTCAATGAGCAAATTTTGTGGAAGGACCCAAAACTTTAAAAGTTTGCGAGACGATGCTCGTTAAATCTCCAACAAGCATCCACCCAGTTCAAGCAGCATGAGGCATTTGAGAGACTGGCGCAGTAAGGATGGTCTTTTCCTTCATCTGGAGGATTCGCAGGAACCAACAGGGATCAACACAACTCAGCCAACCCCACACTAGAGTCAGAGTCATTGTTGAGTTGAAGTAGCATGGCGGATCAAAGATTCGACTACTCAAAAGCAACAGCGGAGAGCAATTGGGAGCCAGGAGGCGCATTGCAACTGGAGTTGAAGATTGAAGACTCAGCAAAGACGATGAGTTGCAGTGTCGACAAAGGTTTCGATGAGGACGTCGAAGGAATAAGTGGGGGAGAATGTCACGGACAAACTTCGAAACATGATGTTTGATGTAATACTTATGTATGTCCGTGTCTTTTAGTATGTTCATGCTTTGTATAACATGTAAAGGGATGGTCGAAGGTTTAATAGTCCCATTTTAGTTAGGTTGGTGGCCGCTTTAGGCTTGTAAATAAAGGTTGTGTCATGTGGACACGTGTGAGAGATTTTCGGTCTATAATGGATCATTTTACCTTTTGTTGTGCAACTGTTCAGAGCTTGTAAAGTATGTTTGTAATTTACATTGTCTATGAAGTGTTTTCGAAAATGTTTGGTTGTGGATCCCGAATGAGACGTTTTCTCTAATCCGTTCTATCTTTTGTGGGTCCTAAGGGACATGGGAGGCTTCGGGGAGGTTGTCCTTTGCAGACGGACACGCAAGGGTGTTGCACGACTTAGGCAAAACCAGCTAAGTCTGTGACAACGAGGAGGGGAGGTCGAGCGACTACGACCGAAGAGGAGGCGGGTGACGGTGGAGGAGGCAGTGAGGGTCACGACTAGGAGACGTTGGCCGGGAGCAGCGGTAGGGGAGGGCGGTATTGAAGCGACCGGGGTTGAGAAGAGGAGTCGGTGTGATCGTCGAACAGCCGGGTTGAGGTTGTGGTGATGGCAACTAGCGGTAGCGGCAGTGGAGGAAGAGCAAGAGGGAGGTGGCATTGAAGTGGCCGGGGTTGAGGTTATAGTGGAGAAGAGGGATCGACGATGGCACTACGGGAACAAGGGCAATCGTTGATTTGCCCTATTTCTATCACTAGAGCAAGGGGGAGGCTACGAGGATCACGGCCGGGCGACGAGCGACGTCGTCGCAGGCTGTGCAATCACGACGACAGTGGTGGCAATTGGCGTTCGCAGCAGCAACGGGACCAACGACTACTGCAGTAGAGGTGATTGCTCTATTTCGGTTACCAAGGATGCATACCAAGGGGGAAGTAGCGGCTGGGTATTATGGTAATTTCATCATAACCATATCTGATACCTAAGCTTTCTATCTGCACATCATCTGATCCATGGGTGTTAAATCTTACTCCAGCTATGCTGAACCACTCTAATTTTTCTCTTTCATGCAGCATCAGCCATTAAAGAAAGGGCCAGGTAGGAATGACCTACAAAATAGGGTGAGAAGATACAAATGATGGCATGCCATTATGGTCCTTAGCACCGAGGCATATCCTATCGTGTGCACCTCTTAGGGTTCGGATCCCCATCACAATCATCAAACCTTCTTGCTACGTATCCTCCCCGGGACTGATGCTTTGACTTCATCTTGCAGATGCAAACGCACACCCACCCCACAATAAAGTTCACCGAACCAGACACAACGGAATCGGTGAAAAGGGTGATCCATCAGGAGATGGGAGAAGAATCCCGCGGGGGCGCTGCTGCGCCGAACCAAGGGGGTCCCTTCCGCCACCACGTTGAGCTCGCCGGTCGCCGAGGCGTAGCGGGCGAGCGGCGCCGGCGGCCCATTCGATCTATTGTCGCTTCCGAAAGAGAAAAGGTTGTCGCATCCCATCCGGATAACTATGAACGCGCTTGCAATGATATTTGCGATGGCCATCTTCACGCATTGATGGTGTGAGCGAGAAAGTGACAAAGAGACGACGTGGCGCCGGTAAACTAATGATCGACGTAGATAACGTCAGCGCGCATCGCAAAGGTAAGTTTGGCAGCGACTCACCCCCAACCTGATGGCTGACTCCCGTGGAGCGATTGGTAAGGCGGAAAACCGACCCCAAGTGACTCGCGATCTGTAATACCATACACACATGTGACTGGGTCCCGCAATTCACTCCAAAGTGTTTGGAATTTGGCGTGTGCGTGGGTCGGTTAGGATGTGGATACGAAAACCAGGAGAAAACGTATCCAAATATAATTTGGGATCAACAACAAAACTAAAATGACAGAAGCAATTCATTCGAGGAAGAAAATAATATTTTTTGGAAGGGGTAATTAATTAAGTAGGTGTTGTATCTTCTAATTCTTTTAATTGCCTCGGTTCTCTGATGCATCTCATCAGCACTTGCTGTCGATTCTTCCCATTTGATAGTATATCTTGAATCGATCCAAGGTGTGATCGCAGATCATGTAAGTAAAACAAATTATGATATCCGATCGTGATATTAATTGTTTAATTGTTTAAGAACAAAACATAAATATAACAATAAATTTGACGAAGATTAAATGGACGATTATGATGCAGGGCAGGCATCATTATGCCTAGAATTTATATTCATTATTGGTGAACAATATTCATTCCAGTGATAATAATAAATTTGTTTTGTGAAAATAAGATTGTACCTGTTGTTTCCAAGGTTACGTATATCGCTTCTCTTGTTTGGACAGGATGACGATTTTGGCATGCTCAGAGAATTTTTTGTTCGTCTTTCATTGCCAAATGTCAATGTTTGGGTGGGTCCCATGACACAGTTATGCTCCCATGACAATGGCATGGTGCAAGTTGGAAAGTCACGTCGGTGACAACTTGCATTTGGGTATAGCAGCCATGAGATTTTTATTTTTCTTTTTTCTCTTTTCAGGAAGCACAACTAAGCTGTGTGCAAAGAGAGGAAAAGTGACGTGTGGATATGTTTCGGTCGTTACAAGGTGCTGCTGCTTGAAAACCAAATCCCGGTTTGACGTTGGCTATATTTAGCAACCGGAACCGAACACCATGCTCCTCATGGTTTCCAACCAAATCAAAACCGACGTGATTCAATTTGGTTCCAGTTCTTGAATGAATATTGAAATCAGTATCGACGGTTCTGATTCAGTTCTAAACCAGAATCGGTTCCGATTCTATTATGATCTGACTAGAAAAATAAAAAAATATAAATATCTCTGTTATTTAGTCTCCGGTTAAGAAGTATGAAAACCAAGGACTCATGCTTTTTGAAGTTCACAAATTCTGAAAGGACAAAATCGTATGGGTAATTCCTCGTGAACCTACAAGTCGTATCAATGACCAACTAACCAAATGAACTCGTCTCATATCAATAACCAATTTATTCTTTTAATAGTTAAATAAATAGTTAATTTTTATAAAGATAATTTAAAAATAATTAATATTAAAAATTAAAATAAACGATTCTGATTCAGAATCGAAACCAAAATCAGAATTGATTCGATTCTAATTTTAAATTTTAAATTTGACTAAACCAAAATCTGTGGATTCCGAAACCCTAAAATCTTATATCAATATTTTAAAATACATGGTTGAAGATATTGAAACCCTAAATCTTGAGATCTGAGAGTTCCATGCATACCGGTGGAACCTAATCCAAGATTCATGTATCCGATCTCAAACCTTCTTGGAATACTCAGCAGACATTTTGGACCACAAAAGTCTAGTCTCTTATATTATACCTAACAAATTATATTGACTTCCAAGTTTACCATACCCTCCAAAGACACAATTAGACAACGGAGAGGAAGCAATGTCAAATCAGGTCTCCTAAGAACTCTGTAGGCACTCTTATGTGCCCGGCCAAAAGCACACCGTATCGTAAATCAATTTTAGAGCATATATCTCTCCCACAGGTCCCCTTCCCATTGTATCATACTTATCCAACGGAAGCTAACATGGTTTGACCATTCCATGCCACCCACCCCTCCTCCGTGTTTATTACACCCACCTCCCCTTCTCTTCTTTTTCTTCTTCTGTCCTGTATAACTCATTCTTCTCGTCTCTCCTCCCTTTCGAACACCTCAAAGATGGCCGACTCCGGCGAAGGCCTCATCGTGAGCTTCGGCGAGATGCTCATCGACTTCGTGCCGACGGTGTCGGGGGTGTCGCTGGCGGAGGCCCCGGGGTTCCTTAAGGCCCCCGGCGGCGCCCCGGCCAACGTGGCGATCGCCGTGGCCCGACTCGGCGGGCGCGCTGCGTTCGTCGGCAAGCTGGGCGACGACGAGTTCGGCCGCATGCTGGCGGCGATCCTGCGGGAGAACGGCGTGGACGACACCGGCGTCACGTTTGACGCCGGGGCCCGCACCGCCCTCGCCTTCGTCACGCTTCGGGCCGACGGCGAGCGTGAGTTCATGTTCTACCGCAACCCCAGCGCCGACATGCTGCTCACGGAGGCCGAGCTCAACCTTGATCTCATCAGAAAGGTCGATCCTTTATGTCTTTGTTCTATAGGATCTGCTCATCTTTTCTTGGTGCATGGATTCTTGTGATGAGCATGTGATTCGTCTCCGCCAAGAAATCAAAAGAGTCTAATTCTCTTTCCTTTTATTACTCATAAATTTGGATGGATGGATCTGCAGGCTGCAATCTTCCACTACGGATCGATAAGCTTGATCACGGAGCCCTGCAGATCGGCTCATCTGAAAGCCATGGAGGTGGCCAAGGAAGCCGGGGCGCTGCTGTCGTACGACCCCAACCTCCGGTTGCCGCTTTGGACATCGCCTGAGGAGGCTCGCAAGCAGATCCTGAGCATCTGGAACGAGGCAGACATCATAAAGGTCAGCGACGTCGAGCTCGAGTTCCTCACCGGCCATGACTCGGTGGAAGACGAGGTGATCGCGCAGCTCTGGCGCCCAAGCCTGAAGCTCCTCCTGGTGACGCTCGGTGAGAAGGGCTGCAAGTACTACACCAAGGTATAGAACACATCTCTACTTGCTTAGAACTACTCTACCTCAAACGCCAGTGAGCAGGCCAAGCTAAAAAACGAACTCTCTTGCTCTGACCAACTCCAAGGATTTCCATGGCGCCGTCGCGTCCTTCACGGTGGAGCAGGTGGACACGACGGGGGCCGGAGACGCGTTCGTCGGCGCACTGCTCCGGCGGATCGTCGAGGACCCGTCTGCGCTGCAGGTGAGTGACATCCCATCACCAGTTTGCTTCAGCACTTGTCCGCCACCAGATACTTACCGTACGGAGATGCGTGTTGGGCTGCAGGATGAGAAGAAGCTGAGGGAGGTGCTGAGGTTTGCCAATGCGTGCGGGGCGATCACCACCACCAAGAAGGGTGCAATCCCCTCGTTGCCCAACGTAGCAGAAGCAATGCGACTCTTTGAGAGCGCATAGAACATGATTAGATCTCGAATTGATCCATAGCTACCCTTTTTTTCTCACAAGCTCTTCTTGTGGCCTTGGTACTGCAAGGCCATCATCAATCCCTTTCTTGATAACCCTTAGCAACCTGTTACAGATCGAGTTGGTTTCTTGTCGAATGGACTCTACTACCTCTGGTAGTGGGCAAATAATAAATCCATTTTAATCAAAATGTTCATGGTTTCACGATATATGTTTCAGGGAGCAAGAAATGCTTCAACCCTTCCTAACATCTGACGTTTGATAGCAGGAAGCTATATTGTCTGCCACCTATATGATGAAATGTGCATGTTCCTGTGCGGTGTTCTTCTTCCTTCTTTTACCTCCTCGGAAAACAGAGGGGATGAATCCCTATCTAAAGATTCTTCCATATCATGTATCAAGAAGGAATATTAGAGGGAAAAGGTTGACGAAATAAAAAAGCGGCGTTTCTGGATGGGACGATGCAGATACATTCACCGATTTCTCTCCAATTACGAGCGAGAGGAAGCGCGAGACAACATATGGGGGGAGGGGAAGGGGAGGCTTGCCTGAAGCAACCAGCGGCGACGACCGTGAGAGGATCGAAGTGACAGGATCAGGAGGAAGCAGGAAGCAGGAAGACGAAGCCAAGGACTGCTTACTTGTTCAAACCCTAACGACAAAAGGGGCTGCGAGGAAGAGGCGAAGACGCAGTGCGTACTGACGTCTCCACCGAACCCAGAAATCTGTTGTTTACCGCGCGGGGACGGCTACGGCGTATGGGCATTTATAGTTATTAGCCAGTTTAAAATCTTGAGAATTCTAATTATTTAGGGAGTGAAATATACTTAATAAAAAAGATTTCTTATGTTTATATATCATCTTTTTATTACTTACCACCAAACACACAGCAATTTGTGATGTTAGATAAACATATAGAGAGGCTTTTTAGATATAGTGCAAGGTTTGTACCAAGCATGATTTGACATTGTAAATTTAGTATGACTTAATCCCTCCAAATATTAGGATCCTCCCTTATCCCATGACATTAATATACATTCAGAAAGCCCAGATTCAACCATGATTCCTAAGATATAAAATGCCCTTTAACATTCCTAATATTTTCAACATCATAATAAGTTTTTAAATAGTAAAGACATAAATGTGTCCTCATTTTGTTGCAGTTTTATTTAATATCCAAAGGCTTATATTTCAGCTGTCTAAAAGTGTTGGAAATAAATACCTAGTCATGATCATAAGAGCAATTAATGTCCTATAAGAAATCAATGCTGGTGATAGTGGCAACAAGGAAGAAGACATACCAGGTACACAAAAGTTGCCTCCAACTTGGTTCCAATACTATCCTTTCAGGGGAAAACTGGAAAAATAATCAGCAATTTAGACACCTATTAAGTAAACCTCACCGATCAGTGAATATAGATAGCATTTTAAACGTGAAACCCAAGTTTGAGATCTAAGGCACAAAGAGGAAACAAAGCAGAGGATATATATATACTCCGAGAGCCAATTTTTACAGTCCTTTCGTGTTAGATCTAATAAGGTCTTTCAACATCACAAAAGCTAGAATATTTTTGTCAGTTTTGCTTGCCCAAGTCAGGCATCATCCACTCCCAATTGTAGCAACCATCAGCTATGAACATGAGAAGATCAACAGACATTCGTCAGCAAGATCAAGACAAAATATCACAGCAACATGAATGATAGATAAATCCAGACATTACCAGGTCCATGGCTGACACTTGAGTGATCCTGGAGCAATTACTTTTAGTACCTATCATGACGCCTGCAGCAAGAAGACAAATATTTTAACATGTTAAATTGAGATAGCTGTCTTTTTTTTTTTTTAATAAATGAAAACAATATATCTATTATAAGCAAGACAATGTTCACATAGGACAAAAGCAGGTTTGATTATGAAAAACAAGCCTTTGATATAATATAGAAAATATATCTGGATTCCTCTTTAGTTTTTTACTTGCAAATTAGTGTTGCACTAGCATAACAAAATAACCTCTAAATATTGCCAATCACCTGGTGTTTGATCTCAACTCAATAGACATCAATCAGCTACAATTCCAGTGATAACATTGCAAAGAGAAGAACATAATTAATTCACGATATTGAAAAACCAATTATTAACAAACAGGGCAAGAAAAGTGTGGTAGGCTGAAGATTACAGGGACCATAGTGTTGACTATCTAGAACCTTAATAACACAAGGATTGAAAAGAACTTACTACCTAGAGTCTAATAGCAGGCAATGCAATATGGATGAAAAATGAATCTGCCTTTACATAATATTTACCCTTGTAGAAAAAAGGGAAAAAAAAAATCATAATGTGTTCTTGAAGACCTGGTGATGACCACCAAAGACTAATATCTGCCGAGCATACCAAATCTCTCACCACAACCAAGGGAAGGATCTAATTCCATATTCACACTCTCAACTACTATTGATATGAACAAGGTCAACATCAGTTGATGCACTTTTTAGACTAAATCATGTTAAATTAACAATAATTTTAAACATATTCTACGTCAATGCCCTTCAACACCGACAATATCTTATGTTTAGCTACACAACTCATGACATACAACAAATTCTAAATGATAGCTCTTGAATTGTGATAGCTAGTGAAAATAGACAAACGGAACAGTACAAACTTTAAAACAAGTATATATAGCAGTACCTATGTCGGTCATAATCTTTGGCACGATCCCTGGAGCGAGAACGTGACCTCCGACTTCTCGAATCATAGTTGCGAGATCGATCAGAACCTCTATCTCGGTCTCTATGACCTCTATCATAATGCCGATCATGGTCCCTGTTTCGTCGATCATGTTCCCTGCCTCTATCTCGGTTATCACCTCGAACATCTCTATTTATATCTCGATCTCTGCTTCCTGCCCTGTCATGATCCCTACTCCGTTCTTTTGACCTAAATCATCAATTTAGAAATATAGTTGTAAATTGATGGCATTACCTAGTTTTTCAAAGCATGAGAAGCAATGAGAATACCTTCTATCATCTTCAGATCGATCAATCTTTCGTTTCTTGTCCCTCTCTTCCTGGAAAACTAAATTGTGAAGACATTGACATTTTAAGAAAAAACAAGTGGACCATATCCAATGAATCTCAACAAAATCATGATGTTTCAATATGGTCAAAAGTAACAGAAGCAAAGAAATTCAAAATAAATAATCTTCAAAAAAATGCCCTTGAATTTGCTCCACATACATTGTAAAAGTTTAAAACATGCATATCACTTTAGGCATCGATAAAACCATATATGTAAAAGGATTATTTTAACTAGTTCCCAGTGATACATCATTTGAAATTTTATCAGAGAAATGAAGATTCACCCAATTAAGAACACACTAATAGCCTACTTGAGAAAGTCCTCATAGCAAGACACAAGGTGAATAAAGATTACAGAAGTCTTAAAATCAATTGTCAACCAGAAAAATGAAGCCAATGACAGATTTTGCTTGAAATCAAAATTGTCATTGAACTAATGCATTCAAAAAGAGACTTTCAAATTTCTACTAAGAAATGTATTTAAAAATCTAGATGCCAGCATTTGGGCAAACACATAACATTGAGAATAAGCATTTCTTTGTATCACATAATCATTTATTATTCATAACAAGGTGAAGGAAGTGTCAAAATTAAAACAGGTGCTCATTAAAAACTGTAAATTCTAAAAGTTCACCACCAATCAAAATAGGTGCTTCAGAAACACTTAAACCAGACAGACAGTGACAGTTAAGATGGCTCATAAGTTACCTAACAGGTGTTAAGAAGCTTCTGCTTTCAAATCAGACCCCAAATCACAAAATAAAAGCCAGGGTCATGAAAAAATAAGCAATTTCTTTAAAGTGGAACAAACAGAACATTTTGCTACCAATTTTAATATGCATCACATACAGCTCATCTGCTTACAGACTTTCATTTATTGCAGTTGTCCAGGTAAGGAATAGAACTGATTCTCTGAGTCCATATATGGCCACCTTTGGTACTTCAAAGGATCCCTCCCAGTTCACAGTGTGCTAGCCAAGTAAAAGAAGTGAAGACAGAAACTCAACATAACCACATGGTGATTTTTCAATGGAGGTAAGAAAACTCACTGATGCCAAATTTAAGTGTAACTCTTTATTGCAGAATGTGAAACATTATACCAGCACCTGAACAACATGTTCAGAATTTGAACTTCATGGACATTTAGCAAGAAGACAAACTGAATCGACATGGAAAATAAAGGCAAAAAATGTAACTGTACATCATGTTCAGGATTTAGTGTACATCTGCAACATCTACCTAAAGAAGGTGAATAGTTATTCTAAGAATCAGTAAGGAATAAAATCCAGTAAATAAAAAATTGTACAAAATTGTACACAAGGAGATAATTTGCAAAGGTTACCTGGAGTTCTGCTAGTTTCTCACGGATTTGCATATATCCCAAATGAAGTTTCCCTCCAAAATGATCAGCCAGGCGACGATCACTGAGCATACAATAACAACTGACTCATTAGCATATACAAAAATATTAATATCTCTTAAGTTCCTAATATACAAGGACCAACGAAACATATATTCTTTTGACTACAAAAGAATATTTGTTTTGCATAATACAATGCAGACAGCCAGTATGTAACAAGGAGGTAGTGCACTAGTCATAAATACATCAAAATCTAGCTCAAAGTCCACAAGGGTTTCAAGTTTTTAGGAGCATGATTACAACTTTTATATGATCAAGTGAGAGGATTACTTGTCATAGACACTCAAGAATGCTCCACAAATATCGCATACACGCAACTTCTGATCGGTCTGCAAAAGAAACTCGCATGGTGTTACAATTCTTATATTTTTGATTTGATAAAGACAAGGATTATAGGTTAAATGATCATCTAAATGCAAATAAATTTTCCAACAATAGTAACAGAGAAGAGGTGTTGAAGCTGAAAAGCAACTCTCTTAACTAAGAGAAATAAAAGCAACAACTAAGAATGGCAAAGCTAAAATACATCTGACATTTGACAATTAAATATTGAGCACAGATAATAAATGAAGCCCTTAAAATGAAGCAATAGAAAGTTTAAACCAAACAATTTGTAATTGTTAACTGATGTAGGACAACCTAAAGGGTGGTCAGATTGAAGGGTTTGAGGAGGACAGTTGGTAAGGAAGGGAAAAGAAAGGCCAAAAAAGAGAGGATATGAATAACATGTTGGTTCTCAGAAATTTTAATTTAAACAACAAAAAAAATATAGAAGATTCAAAGAAAACTGGTTCTTAGGAAAGGAGAGAAACACTGGACCGCCCTTTTGATTAGTATGACTTAATTGAATAGTTGATGTTGATCCATGTGTCTTCAATGCAGGGTAGTTCCACAAACGGTATGCATCCACGAGTTTGGGATTCAGAAGACTTGGCAATGGTGGATGTTAAATTGTAAGCTAGTGGGGAAGAGGAGAAAGGGAGAGAGAGAAAATCTTGAACTCGTTCCAAATCCTTTGAACTCAAGTTGGAAGAAAGAACATATTGACACATCTTATGGAATAAGTCATTTATTAAAAAAACAAATGATCACATTACAAGCCCTTTGGCCCTTTTAAATGCCCCAAGTACGAGAAGATAAGAAAACTAAAAACAAAAAAATACAATCATATCAAGATTAAATTATTTTTTTCTTTGGGAAACCAGTGTCCAAACTCATCTTGGCAAATAATCTTGCCTTTCTTTTTTTTTTGTGGCTAGGTAATTCTTTTCCTCGTTTTATTCATTTACTTTCTCTTTCTTCTTTCTTAATCAATTTAGAAAATCAAGACAAAATTGTATGAGGGTGTTGTCATATAGAAACCCAAGTACTCCAAAAGACCCATCTTATCATACTAACATTATTCCAAAAACAAAAAAATAGATTAAAATTAGAATATGATCAAATCCGAACCTGAGTTCATAACTGATTTGGAAGGATTCAGTTTGACTCTTCTTTCCCTTCCTAGTATGGACGTGGAAAAGTATCTCACTTTCCATCATTAACCACCAACAAACCCATGATTTATTCACAGTCTTTTCCTGGCTCCGATAGAATACAGTCTCTCATCCCACCGACTCACAAAGCCAATCTTCTGTTACCTCATTGCTTTAATGGCCATGACCAAGCAAGCTCCAAATATCTTATGCTCTTGCATTACTTAGTACAAAATCATACCAATACCGTACTCCTTACAGTGATATTTGGACTATTTGTCAAATTATACCATACAATTATCCACTGGAGTTTTTGTTTCATTTAATGCATGAATCCATTAACATGAGCATTAACTCCATCTATGCATACATATTGAAATTTCCCTCTACCGAAACCATACTTGTAAAAAGGACTACATCAGTAGTTAATGGAAACTAGATTGATTGCAAGGTTAGGTTACATGTGACTTGTCTTGAAGTTAAACTTATTGGGTCTAATTCAGGTCTCTTTATCTATTTTTCTAGTTATTGGAGCAATTATCATCATTTTAATTGAGAAAAGAAAAAGATAACAATTCAAATTCCATGAATCATAGGCAAGTTCTAGTCTAGGAAGGAGAAATATCAGTCAGGTCCAGATTTGGTACTCTTTTCATTGATTATTTGTATCATTTTTTCCTATATTAATGAGAACACAGAACCCATCTTTAATGCATCAAAAAATTGATTGTTCTCTCTTGTTAGGGAATGAATGATTTGAAACTGGGAAAGAAAACAGTGATTTCTCTTGGCAGCAGGTCCTCAACCTCTCTTGGGTGTGCATCTCCTTCCCTCCCTCCCCCCTCTCTCCTCTTCGTATCTTTATCTACCTTTCTGCAGGAATAATAAAACAAATTGTAATCTTCTTTTCCCCCCAGAAAGTATTACAGCTTCTCATTATATTAAATCTCCTTTTCTCCTCTCCTTGGAGGATACCATATAACATCAAAGTGATCTTAATTGCTTATTCAAAATTTTGGAACCACAAATGGCACATTAGTTATCCCATCTACATAAAGTCCCAAGCATGGCCTGCCTTTTTGACATCCTGAAAACCAACTTCAAAATATAATAACTTTTTACTTCTCAATTCTAAAGGCTTGACTAAGACCAAGCCTACATAGCAAAGTTGTAGCTGCACAACTTAAGATAATTGACATTACATTGATAATAATCAGAAAAAAAAATTTGTTTAATCTATCCACGAAGCTCTTCATCTTAGATGCTGAGCAGGATGACAATATGCATACTGATACTTGGTTTGCAGAGATCTCAATGAGCCAGGTACAATCAGGATAATTGGAATATAAAGTTTATTGAAGACAAACACAAAAGGAACAAGTACCTATAACCAAGGTCTTTAAATTCCTACAATCATATGATAGAGCCTGTTTGTAGCTCAACATAAAAAAGTATAACTACACTGAGGCATATATCTACATGTCTAAATACAGAAAACATATATATTAAAAATATTAAATATCAGTTCATGTTTCAAAACGAAGATAATAGAACAGCTTTCTCAGTTCAGTTGAACTCACTATTCGAACATCAACAGCACTATACTTTGAAGGTTCTATAACAGGCTCTTGCCGTCCACCCAGCTGAAGAAAAAGGTACTCATAGTTGTAATGAAGCAAGTTTAACATAACATAAGACATAGTTTTCACAGGTAGACAAATTAAACAAGATTATCACAGGTTGACACATGTAAGGGTCATAATTCAAGTGACGAAGGTGGAAAAACCTTTTTCAGAGCCTCTGCCTCTTCTAGAGCTTTCTGGGCCTCATCTATCATTCCCCTCTCACCTGTTATTTCAAGGGGGTAAAACAAACATTAATTGAAAAGGGAAGAAAATGTAATTTTTCTACCTGTGATTTCCTCAAAAAGTGTCACTTAAATTATACAATTTGCTCCACTGAACATTTGGCGATTGTTGCCACACAACTAACTGAAATTAGCTCATGACAGAAAAAAGCCCATGGTTTTTTAATCTTATGCTATATAAACAGAGGGCAAACCAAGCATTTACTGGTAATATTAATACTTCATTGATATGCTGGCACCTATAGAACACTAACATGGTCCAGGCTCCAGACACTGTTCGTTGAATGGTTTAAACAGAGCACATACCACCCAGTTAGAGACCCATATTGGTCTATTTGTGTTGCCCTGTCAGTCCACATTACCACATGTCAACAAAAAATTTATGTAATATCCAGTGGGCCCACATGGATGTTACCTGCATACAAGATTTGCAATACTGCCGAGTACAGCATGGTATGGACGGTGTTTACGGCTCCAATCGCCTATCAGCACGTGAACCAAGGTAAACCTGGCATGCCCATCTGGTACAGGGACTGTACCATCTTGTCATGGACAAACTTCTAAACAGGATGTTTGATGTAATGCTTATGTATGTCCGTGTCTTTTGGTATGTTCATTCTTTGCCTAGTATGTAGAAGGACAGCCGAAAGCTTAATAGTCCCATTTTAGTTGGGTTTGGTGGCCGCTTTAGCCTTGTAAATAAATGTTATGTCATATGGACACTTGTGAGAGATTTTCGGTCTATAATGGATCATTTTGACCCTTTGTTGTGCAACTGTTCAGAGCTTTAAAGTCTGTTTGTAATTTGCATTGTCTATGAAGTGTTTTCGGAAATGTTTGCTTGTGGATCCCGAATGAGGCGTTTTCTCTAACCCGTTCTCTCTTTTGTGGGTCCTAAGGGACTGTGGGAGGCTTCGAGAAGGCTGACCTTTGCGGACGGACACGCAAGGATGCCGCACGACTTAGGCAAAACCAACTAAGTCCGTGACAGATAGTATCAGAGCGGGACAATCACTTATAGAAACACTTAGCATGTAAACGTGGGGGACCTAGCGGGGCTGTGTTGAGGACAGTCAGCACACGTGCGACCGTTTGGGGGAAAACGGGCATGGAGATGTAGGGAAAAGAGTCACTCGAAGGAGCGGGCATCTGAGATTGGCATTCAGAGGAATGGCTAACCCTTCGCGCAAGAGGCACCACGAGAACAGGCAAGCTTGGAAGAATGTGGAGCGCACAAAGGGTGGGATGGCTGAGTTTGAGCTACGGCTCAACGTTGATGACAATACTTGATGGTGCTCAAGGCAAGCGAGGCGCTTGGTAAAGGATGAGACCATGCAAGGTGGAATGAGTTGCTCAGCGACCGAAAGAGTTGTGCAAAGCTCACAGAGGTGAGGGGAATTGCTAACTCAAAGAATTCGGTACTCATACATAGGCTTGTATGCGGACGATGGAATGTTCGCGGTCATCCCAAAGCAACCGAAACTCAACGCCATGGAGCATTGAAACTTTCTCTTCGGCATGTGAAGGATACGTATGTAGAAGGCTGAAGTAGCAACGAGTTCAGCATGTTGCAAGGCCTTGAGTGGTGCAGCGGGGGCTATATTGACGTGGAGTCGCAATCTAGCAAGTGCATTTGCAAGAGGCAGAACAATGCACAGTTTTTTCAGCAGATCGGAGTAGTCCAAGGGGATGGTGGTCTCCGAAACAAAGAGAGATGTTGCTCCAACGGGATAGTTATCCAGAAGGGATAAGTCCCGGCTCTCCAGAAGGAGAATCATGTGGGACGGACCACACATGTTGAGGAGGAGTACCTCAACAAACAACAACTCCACGAAGCTCAATGGACCGAGCAAGCGACGAGGAGTCATCGCATGATCTCGCTTGAGAGAATGCATTGGTGGATGCATTGCGAGATCAAGTGAGGGAGCGACCCAAATGAACACAAATGAAGGCACACTTGGAGTCGATATGGAGATCGGACTCAAGGGAGGGCTGACCCGTGGAATGGTAGGCACGAGGGCCACCATCAACTCAATGCAAAAACGAGGAGCGGAGCAACTTGGGTGTAACTTGGCGAAGTACCCAAGCCGCATGAAGGGAGCCAGCATAGAAGATGGAACATGGAGCGGGGGCACAGTGCTTTCCTTGGATAGAGGTCAAGGACATGAACTCTTGCAGAGGCAAGAACAGGATCATGTTGTTCCATGGGTCATTCATTCTAACGGAGCAGACTCATCTTGCATGGTGCTAAAGACGAAGAGAGCTTCTGGGCACATGCACCTTATCTCGGAAAAGCATTTAATGGAAGAACTAAGGCGACTCAATTTACGGAGGCGAAGTTAGGTTCAGAAGGCCTTAGCACGAGGCAAGAGGACGCAGAGGCGAGTACTCTTGAAGAATATGCCACAGTGTTGTCATTCAAGTTGCCATGAAGAAAGCGGTGCGCAGTGAAGATTGTGCTGGTAAAGGCAAAGGCCCAGGATCCAGACAATGGTGCACTAATTGCAGCGAAGTCGGGGGGACTTTGAGAGCTACTAGGCGACGGACTGTCCTAGAGCGGTGCTTCATCTAGGTGTGACCCAAGAGTGGGTGGATGAAGGTCGATTGCCAAAGGAGCGAACAAAATCAAAGGTGGAAGAGACCCTGTGATGTATTGGCAAAGGCCACTCATGGAGGGATCACAATTCGAGTTCATCCCACAAGGATCAGAATATAATAGAGATGTCACCAGGAAGCGACATGGTGCAACGGATTGTGGTGGAACAGTTCGTGGCAATGCGATACACACGACATAGTCCCGTGAGGGACTAGATCATACAGAGGTATAATCGGGAGCTATTGGAAGCTCCACTTCGGTGAACAACACGACGGTAAGAAGGGCTATGGATTCAAGGAGTGAAGGTCATGGTACCGCAGAGGCGGGTCTTCCATGCGTGCATCAAATTTTGTATCGGATGAAAGCCTTGGTCATCAGCATACGGGGGCTGTGTTTCACCAAGGGAAAAGTTCAAATGCAAGTACCAGTGAGTCCCATGGGAGGGACTTGATCATGCAGAGGTATGATTGAAGCAGCTGGAGAGTTGGACTGCTCCAAAGCCCATATTCGCTTAAGGGAGCCCGGCAAGTCAGAGGACAAGGTCGAGTAAGTGAACGTTGCTATCAAGGAAGCTAAAGAGAACGGAATCGGTGCAAACCCTATACTGTGATGGTAGAGGCCATGCATGGGAGTTGCAATATGTCTTTCCATCGACCAAAGGGATCTGCTTGGAGAACACAAAGGTGTTAAAGCAGGGGGTCGAAAGGGGCGAGGAAGCGACGACAAATCCAGAGGGACTTAGCTACCCAAAATCAAGCATCAGTTAGAATGGAGGTGGACTCAGTGGAGTGCCACAGAGATATATCTACTGATTGTGACAAAAAGGGATGCAGATGCGAGGCGACGGATAGTAGGGCCATGGGCATGGCAGCGCCATGGTACCGTAGAGGCGGGACTTCCGCGAAAGTCATTGATCCCTTGCTCTCATGGAGGGAGAGCACTTGGTGTGAAAGGGGCCGAGGAGGCGGAGCATGCAGAGGCAAACTCCAAGTACCGAGACAAGGCTGAAGGGCAAAGGCCAAGGAACTTCGTAAGACCGATGTCAACGAGCTTCTCATCAAGATAGCTGAAAGTGAAGGACTTTGGGTCATGCAAGAGTGCATGACCAAGGAACGAAGCAGGCAGTATGCAGTACTGTACCTTTGCTACTCAAGGGAGTAGGCAGCAGGGTTGATGAAGAAGACGGTATAATCCCAGAGGCGACCAAATCTATTAGAGAATTACTCCAAGTTGGGGTGAAAACTTCCTGCATTCCAGAAGTTCGATGGCATTGAGAAGGTGAATCACAGTAACTAACTCAACGCAAGGAGTGCAAACACTTTAAGTGCTTCAGAAGTGTGAGCAAAGAGCAGGCGAAGGCCAATAACCAGCTCGATGCATGGAGTACAACCTCGAAGAGGCGGGCGAAGTCAAGTAACCTTTGCCTTCTCAACCCTTAAGAGAATGGGCGAAACCGAGTACCCCAATTCTCTTATCTATCCAGCAGAGGAGCTCTGCACAGGTTCAAAGACCCTTCGAAGATAATGGAAGACAATAGTTGTCTAATCCTCACCAACGGTGATCAGTGCTACTGAGAGTAGATTGTTCGCTTCATTTCCCAACGAAATGCCAATCGAAAGCGGAAGTGATGCGAACCTACTTGGAAGTGACAGCTAAGTGAAAGAAGAGTCAATGGGCAAATTTTGTGGAGGAAGGACCCAAAACTTCAAAAGTTTGCGAGACGATGCTCGTTAAAGCTCCAACAAGCATCCACCCAGTTCAAGCAGCATGAGGCATTTGAGAGACTGGCGCAGTAAGGATGGTCTTTTCCTTCATTTGGAGGATCCGTAGGAACCAACAGGGATCAACACAACTCAGCCAACCCCACACTAGAGTCAGAGTCATTGGCGAGTTGAAGCAGCATGGCGGATCAAATGTTCGACTACTCAAAAACAATAGCGGAGAGCAGTTGGGAGCCAAGAGGCGCGTTGCAGCTGGAGCAGAAGATTGAAGACTCAGCAAAGGCAAGGAGTTGTAGTGTCGGCAAAGGCTTTGACGAAAACGTCGAAGGAATAAGTGGGGGAGAATATCATGGACAAACTTCTAAACAGGATGTTTAATGTAATGCTTATGTATGTCTGTGTCTTTTGATATGTTCATTCTTTGCCTAGTATGTAGAGGGACAGTCGAAGGCTTAATAGTCCCATTTTAGTTGAGTTTGGTGGCCTCTTTAACCTTGTAAATAAAGGTTGTGTCATGTGGACACTTGTGAGAGATTTTCGGTCTGTAATGGACCATTTTGACCCTTTGTTGTGCAACTGTTCAGAGCTTTAAAGTCTGTTTGTAATTTGCATTGTCTATGAAGTGTTTTTGGAAATGTTTGCTTGTGGATCCCAAATGAGACGTTTTCTCTAACCCGTTCTCTCTTTTCTGGGTCCTAAAGGACCGTGGGAGGCTTCGGGGAGGCTGACCTTTGCGGACGGACTCGCAAGGGTGCCGCATGACTTAGGCAAAACCAACTAAGTCCGTGACAATCTGATACAAGGTCTATACCACCTGGTATGCCCAGAACAGGGTCTGTGCCATCTGGTATAGGTCGGTATATGTCCAATACCAGGCAATTTCTTCTCTTTTATTTTTCATTTTATTCATGGTTTTTTTTTAAACTTGATAAACATCGAATTTTGATGCTTGTACACTGGTACAATACCCGTCTGAACCCTGACCGATTACATAAATTTGTGAACCTTGCATGTATACCACATCAGTGGAATGTCATGACAATCTTGGACAAGTATCTATGATATTTTGACCTGAGTTGAGAAACAAAACTATAATTTAAAGTAAAACACCAATCAATTTTCACTTTTATAGCTATGGTTGACGTTTTGAATAAGACCACCCAAAAGGAAGTAAGCATTAATCCCTGAAATAAATTTACTGCTGTTAGATATTATTATGTAACAGTGAACTTTCTGCCTCAAATAGCCTGTGAAAACTTAGGTTCTGTAGCCATTACTGAAATTTTCCCAGTATCTCTGACAGCTAAAGCTATGAAATGGCAAGTGTGAAGCCATAGTTATCCAATCGAATATGTCAAACCAATCAAAAACTTCACTATGCCAAGAACAAATGCCTGCATTCTAGAGAATGGTTTTCCTATAGTAAGATAGGATGAGCTTGGAATGTCAGGGCATCATAGTCTTCCAACAGATTGTTCCCACCAACCAAGTGGTAGTGGAAGGCTGTAAATATACTCAAAAGCCTCTGATTTCAAAAACAGATAGCAAAGCTTGAAACATGGACAACTTGCAGTAGCACATTGACATTCCCCTCTAAACTTCTTTCTAGGTCACATTGAGAACTATCCATTCATACTGAGAAATGCAATATGAGCCATCCAAACTTAAAGTACATGTTGAAAAATAGCAATTCAGCATCAGTAACTAAAGAGTGATTTACCAAGATCTTCTGCCTTCTTAAGTTTTTCATTGATCATTTCTTGTGTACGAGGATCTGGAGGATTGAGAACAGACAGAGTTGCTAATTGAGGAGGATTTTGATTTGGCTGCGGCAAAGAAGCCCTATCTTTGTTAAAAGCATCAAGTAGAAGAATTGCCTGCACTGAAAACAAGAAGTTATCACTCCATTGCACCAAAATTAATTAGCTTAAAAAATAAGTAATCAGAAACATCATAACCTAGTACCGCATAACACAAAGTTACTACAGATTGACTTTGCAGAATAATGCCACATAAATCTATTATGGAATGACTCTGGAATCATACCTGTTTGTCAGCTCTCTGGGCTTTGAGCTCCTCCACCACTTCTAGAACCCGTATTTTACTATCAGTTTTTCCTTCAAAATCTGGAAACAAAACCCTATTATTTAACTTAAGCAACATGTAACAACAATTATTAATCTATATGTTATATTAGTAAGCAATATGGTGTTAAGCATAAGCTACATTAGGAATAACAAGAGAATGAAAAGCATCAGAAAAAGTGTCATTCTTTGACAATTTATCAAAAACTTGAGAGCACAGGCGTACAAGAAAAAGAAAAAGATAAACATCGCAATGTTATTTGCAATGAAACAATTATAAAATGACTTTGTAGAGCAGAGGAAAACAATTTTTATGAATTTCATGTCAAAGATGACAGGTTAGCCTAGATTCAATATGAGACAACCTGCTGCAAGCTGGGCCTATTCAAGATATCACAAAACTTGGGTTGCAAAATCCTGACACGAGCTGAATTTAGTTGGGATTCATCTAAGGGATAGGGCAACCTGACACAAACCAAACTTGAGGAACCCAACGAAGCTCACAGAGTATTAGCATATATATGCAAAACTTAAAACTTCAACCAGTGTATCAACCCAACTTTGTTACAAATTTTATCTGAAGCTAATTTCTAAATGCCTACCCCCCACCAAACAACCCACTAAAAAAACAAAACACCAGTCTCCCTCCATCTCTTTTCTCTCTCGCAATCAGTTTGCCCAATTCGGGTGGGGCAAAAATGGGTAATGAGTCATGGTAGGAAGATGATTATACAAATGTATCATTGGCATTTTTAAATCCATTCCTATTTTTATAGTTTTTTATATCTAATATTATTTCAGAAGATCCATACAGTGGCATAATAGATATTAGACAAACAAACAAGGCCCTCTGGATCTGTAAAAAGAGATCAACATGTTACAACAGAATGGTTTACAACAAGACGGCATGTTTGTGCCAACATGTCCATGACAGACCTGCTCAACTACCAACTAGGCACCCTAGTTGCCTCCACCACATAAGATCAGCACAAACCAGTAAATACCATGGTCCAGACTGGTTCAACTGGTGTTTGAAACCATGGTCTAAAGTTTAGCCTCTAAACTACTCAAGTTTTGATTATAAAATTGTTTGTTACATTTCATACCTGAAAGCTGACAAGATATTCCGAAGTTAATAACTACATCTCTAAATGGTGGAATAAATTGTTTTACAAATAAAATAAAAGCATCATAGACAAGATTTAAACAAGTTACTATGGCTTCTTTGGCTATAACTAATAAGCAGCAAATGTACTCTACAAAGGCAACCATTAATCCAATAACTGAAGTAACTAAAATTACAGCATAAGTTCTACAAAAAGATAGATTCAAACACAAATTACAGAAATTATTTTCTATGGACAGTAAAAAACAAAATTACCAAAAGCATCAGCTTCTTTTAATTTCTCCTTTATATGTCTTGACAATTCCATGACTTCAGGTGTCTTCAATTTAACAGGATAAAAATCATTAGAGAAACTTATGCCAGATGCTAGAGATTATCATTATGCATATAAAAGAAATAAATAAATACCTGAGTAACATTGGATACAGATATTGCTATAGCAGCCTTAGCATCCTCCTCCTCAAGACGCTTGAGAGCTCTTTGAATTTTCCTTTCGCATTCAACAATGAGTCTTTCAATCATATCTTCAAGTTCTCGATCAAAATTATGATCGCCTTTTGCTTTTGCTTCTTCATATCTATGGGGAATTTAGGAAGACAATACAAGTGTAGAGCTTCTGTAGCAAACAGAAAAAGGAATCTAATAATCAAAGTTTCTAATTAATGGTGGTTCTGACCTTCCAGGAACACAAAAATTTCCATATATTTAGAAAAGTATGCATGTATGCTAGTATGTGTATGCATACAATAGTGTAGAATTTTTATATTTAGGACGAAAGACTCATATATGCAATATGCATGTATGCATAAGAACAGGATACAAAAATGAAAAACCTATTGACATACGTATGTACATACATACATATACATATATATATACATACATATCAAGGTATACAATTTCAAATAATACTGTCCGTACCGGGCGGTACGTACCGGTCCGTCAGTTGACCGGTACACGGACTGCCCATTATCAGACGGTATATATATATATTCTTTTTTTAAAGCGACGTCACCATGTGTGGGAGAAGGAATATATACATATATACATATATACATATATATATATATATATATAAAGGTGACGTCGCGTCGCCTCGACGTTGTCCACCAAAAGAGCCATCAGGAACTCATAATTCAAGAACTGCTTCTCAAAATACAGCTTCATAATGTGATTCTCCAGAGAACAGATAAGAAACCTATTCATAACCCCGTCTCTTTTTTCCTTTTTCCATCCAAAGCTAAGAATGCTAGATGTTGTCCACCAATATGGTTTTGCATAAAAGTGAAAGTTACCAAGAAACCCCTTCAGCCCACAAGGATTACCTGCCTGACAGATGACTGCATCCTGCCAACTGAAGGTCTTCAATAAAGAATATAAGGATACTTGAGAATTTTTTTTATCAAAATTATGTTTCATATAAGCAAATATACATGTTCAGGTCGTGAATCCTACGAATCCTATAGAGGATTACATATATAGATAAAGCAGCAATAAACAATAACTGAGAAAGACAAACAGGGGATATGACTGTTTAAAGTTGTGTTGACTGTCCAGAATAGGTGTAAGAATGATGGAGAGAGATTAATCTGATAGTGGATGATTGAAGGATGAAGCATGACGAAGAAACAGTCACTGATCAGCTATATAAGGAGTTAAGAACCTTGCCTGGTGACACTAGCATAATATTTAACACACATACAAGGAGGTTAGTAAGGTAAATTAGAAAAAGCAAATGCAAAGAATCCGCATTAGACCTATAATCTCTAACATAACACCTACAATATATGACAATAGTATTAACTATTAACTATCAAGAATCATATCCGAGGCAGGACAATTGGTTACCAATGCTTGATAAACAATCACCAGCAAGCAACACTAAAAGCACACAAAGTGAATGTTGCATAAGCATATTAAAGCAGGTATTTTATCTTGTATGGAAGTTCACAAACTTTTGTTCAACAAAAAATGTGTTACTAAATGGTTTTTTGAGATCATATAGCCAATCTGAAATTAATAGTTATGGACACTCTGGTTCTTTGTTTGGTAGAATTCCTCGTTCTACATGAATCAGTGCTGACGAATCTAAAGTAAAAGAAAATATAGATATTTAATAAGAAAAAAGGATACTCCTTCCTGAGCTGCAAAGAGTGAATCTTTGGGCAGGGACCCATATCCATTTTCTGATGCAAATTGGTACAGCTTTATTAGTGAAAGAACATATATAAGTAGTTTTAAATTTCAAAGCCTTAAGTGCAGGCATAAAAATCAGCACTCAGCAGTACACCTTGGAAGGTAAACCAAGTTAAAAAAGATCGAGATAATACCAACTGCCGCTGTGAACAAGCCATGACATCGCAATCATGGAAATGGAATATCAGAAGACAGAAAACAAATCACAATATGATAGACATCATGAAAGTCAAATAGGGCTACGATTCTCTCATCTTAAGTCATCATATCAACAATACACACCGAGCTAGAAAGAACTATAAGCCCCACATAGTTCCTCTCCCAGAAAGGAATAGAGACGGAGAAACTTTACATTTGCCAAGTTAGCAACATCAATATTGTACACGACCGGAAATGTGAAAAAAACACCAGCTAAAATAAACCAAAAACCAAGCTCAAAGTACAAGTTGTATTCTTCAGATCTTTGGAAGCACCTGACGACAAGATAGGATCACAAAAGAGGGGCAAAAGCTTGAAACTTAACTAGTAACGAACATTCATAAAACACAAAATCAAATGGAAACAAAGGATTTTTGACACCAAAATGGAAGGAAGAAAAATCATCCAAGAACAGTCAGTAAACAGAGCTTGCACTTCATTTCGCTGTTAACATAACACCAACAGCTCCAGATTCGGAATCCATATTTGAATGTACAAGCATCCAAGAGTAGGGTTTCAGGAAGGTGAGGTGAGGCACCGTGAGCTGGAAGAGGTCATGGGGGCAGAGGCCGGCCAAGAAGAGGCGGCAGATGTCGCGGTCGTAGTACTTGCGGCTCACCTCCGTCACGTCCCCGTTGCGGTTAGCGCCCATGAGCACGTCGAGTTGCTTCCTGATGGCGTCCATCCTATTTATCTCTCTCTATCTACCTATCGAGGGCTAGGGCTTCGATGAGGGTTCTGGATTTGCCTCTCTCCTCTGCTCTCTCAAATTCGCGACGGAACTTCCTACAAGGATCGCCGACGAGAGTGAGAAGCCAAGAGATGAGGAAGGGAGTTGTTGCTTCGAGAGGGCTCTTCTTCGGCGGAGGAAATGCCCTCTTAAAAGGCAGCCCTTTTCCGTCCCCTTGGTTGAGCTGTGGCGTGGTTTTCAGAAGGGGTTGTTTCTGGGGAACTCACAATTGACAAGGAGGAAATTGCAAATATTGGAAAAAAAGCATATAAATTTGATTTATAATTTTTTTTATTACTGAAAATAAAATAAAATACTGTAACTCCATTTAAAAATACTATAACTGGAAAACATCTATTTTTTTATCCACATTTCTCCATCATATATGATTATAATTATTATAATTTTTTTAAAATATTTAGACCTAAGATAAGGTTAAAAAAATAGAATTGTATCATGTTTTATTTGAAAGATATCAAGATCTTCCTAATTATCATCCAAAATTATTAATTGAAGGCATTATAATATTATTATTTAGCTTATAAAATTTAAAATTCGAAGATCTTATAAAATTGTTAACTATTATAAAATTTAAAGTGTGGAGGTTTAGAAGCACTCGGGTGGGTGATTGACAAAAGACAAAATAACAGTATCTGATGGTGAAATTTTGGTTGACAGATTTATTTGAAGCTTGGCTCATTAATACCATGCAACTCTCAGATCGTCATTCATTTCTGCTACATATTAACAAAGTCCACATGGCCTTATAATTAATTTTTTTATCCTCCATATAGAACAATACAAGAGCATGTGCACATGCTAGTAAGTTGTTTTCATTGTACAAACTCCTCATAATATCCTAAAAACAACAAATTGTAATGTCATCGAGTTCTGCAGAAAAAAATAATATTCTTACTCAAATCAAGAACATTCAAATCACTGGATGGAACCCATGAAATCGAAACAACTATGATAAGGAATGGGAGCTTAAGGTAGGGAAAACGAAAGAGAACGATGGGATATTAGCTAGGACAATTTATTGTAATGTTGAAAGTAAATTGGATTTAGGAAATGAAACGACAACAAATAATCAAAAGCTCAGAATATGGGAAGATATACAAGAGGACAACGAATTCATTTCATGTCAGAAAAACATTTACTCTGAATGATATCTGAAAAGTGATGAATATCTCATATAACCAAAAGCATATTACACACAACTAGGCAACATTACAGAGATCTTGAAAGAATATTAGTTTCCAAATAATACAGACCTGTGTTTATTACAGAAAGAACTGCATTAAAAGTTATCCTTGGCTCGACGAATGATACCCAAGGCTTGTGCATCACTCGCAGAAAGGGGGATATTCAACTTTCGCCGGATCTCAGGACTGGAGGTTCGCAGAAATGGATTACACTGTTTTTCTCTTTTTATTGTTGTCGGAATCTAGAACATCACAGTATGTCAATGATCAAATTCAACAAGTGTTACAAAGTCAAGATGAGTTCTTTCATTCTTTTAAAATAAACAGAATTCTCATCAAAAGGCTTTCTGGAATGACAAGAAAAGGACACCACTGAGCCAACATATATAGTTTGATTTCTGTTGTATTCAAATCAACAAAGACAAAATCACTATTAAGTTTTAATAGTATTACCGTTGGCAGCATTTTACTGCATAGCTGAGCAACATGTGCTGCATATTCCTGGAGTGCTTGATTGTTGGGTTCTATAGATAAGGCAAACTTAGAGTTGCTCTGCCAGAAGCACCAGTAACATCAATACTGCATCCACAACTTGTCACTTAAATACTAAAAGAAATGACCTCATACCAGAGTATATTCATGGCCACAGTATACATCTGTGGCATCTGGTAAAGACATAATTTGTTGAAGCGAAGAAAGCATCTGCATCAGGAGAAATACAACTTGTTATGCACATTATAGAAACAAGATAAAATAATGCAAAATTGTCAATGACTCATTTGTTTTATGTCAAAGTTCAACATGGTGCATTTACTTTAATTTGGCACTCACAAGTTGCTTGCAATGCACATAACTTTATGCTTCTTTTTGATATATGATCTTTTTAAAGGCAATAACACTAGTCATTCTTTAGATACATATGCTAACACAAATGAACCCCACATCCACATTTGAACAATAGGTATATGCAGATATAGAACTATAGAAAAAACTAGTCGATGTATTTAATTTACAAATTGATCATGAGAATGAAAAAATTCATAGATTTTGTCGTCTGTAAACATTCCAGGACAAACAAGTTAAGAATGCATCAGCCATTTTTCTTGCCCATTTTAAACTTAATGGACTAGTTTGCTATAGCCTGTCCACTTTAAAAGTCTTATCATCAAAGCCACAGAAATAGGGTGTGTGACAGCAAACACAAAATCACATATTTTGGCAAAAGAAAACCTGATCTGGATCTCCTTCAAAAAGTTTGCCACAGGATAAGCTAAACAAGGCATCCCCGGTAAATACTGCTCCACATCCTGGAAAGTAATAGCTCACATGACCTGTTAAAATTTAAAAATGGTTAAGAATATTTTGCATCATCACAAGGAAGACAAAGTTGTCTTACAGGATGGCCAGCAGTTGTACTATATGTTTAGTTACTCCCTGAAACCAATATGAGCTTAATAAAGTTCAGAAAGCTTGGTGATTAATCCAAATTAAAGTTATTGCAGCAGTTGCAAAAATTTATTATGAACTAACACCAATAAATGATTGGACCACCAAAGAATTTTGGTAAAAAGTAAAGTAACTAGAACTTTGACACTAATCATGGTTCTTAGAAAAGCAAAATGAAAAGCTAATGGTATTACTATGGAAACACTATCTGAATAACAAATCATGACAATCAAAATATGTTGGTGATGAAGTATACTGTAATATTTGGATACATGACAATAGTGCCCCTTTTGCAAAAGATTTTTATGTGAAGATATTGCTTTCCCAGAGACTGACCAAGAGTGAGCAACAAATAGAATGTCAGTTATGAAATGAAAGAAAAAGAGGCTAATCTGACCAAAATTCTGCAAGGAAGAAAATAGCAAAATAATTAAATGCTGTACATTCAAATGATCAAATAGATTTGACCTTTTGTGTGACCAGGAGTTTCCATCACGAGCACCTCATGGCCTGCAAACATCCACGTTTCTCGATCATGTAGGGATATGTCTATGCCAGGAATTCTATCCTTGTCTTTAGCCGAACCAATAACCTAATTTTAGCATAATGAAGTCAAGAACTAGCCAAAAATAACTTTATCAAAATATTAGTTGCAAACTTGCACTTCCAGCAAATGCATGCTTTTAGAGTACACAAGATCATCTATTTCCCAAACTAAGTTGAAATGTCAGCCATTCCCATTCTTGTCACATTTAAATTAGATTTCTATCTAAATGAATTATTAAGATGCTATAGTAGTGAGAAATGCGGAAAAAAAAAACAAACCATTGATGTGTTCCATCCACTTCCAACAATTTCAAACAGAAGGTTATAACTCCAATATGACAATAATTGAAATGTCAGCCATTCCCATTCTTGTCACATTTAAATTAGATTTCTATCTAAATGAATTATTAAGATGCTATAGTAGTGAGAAATGCGGAAAAAAAAAAACAAACCATTGATGTGTTACATCCACTTCCAACAATTTCAAACAGAAGGTTATAACTCCAATATGACAATAATTGGCAATCAAAAGACTATGCTGCCAGATACATGTTCTGGGTACAATTGACCAACAATCTGTCGTATGGGAAATAATGCATGATCTCAATATCTTTTCGCGTTCTCCTAGGGAAACTTCATCATTCTCTCCTAGTGAAATATCAATTTCACAACTTAATCGTTTGAAAGGAATTTCCAGCTATGCAGAGATAATTGACCAAAATTGAATACTCAAAGACTACAACCTCTGTTATTTCATGCATAACTCAGCTGTAGTAATTGTCTGATTGTTCTGTGACTAGCAATACAAATCAACTTAAGTGAAGGGTTCCTAAAACTATGACAACTGTATATCAAAATAATAAAGAAACCACAAAGACATGGATATTTGCTAAATTACAGAGACAATAAATCATTTTTTCCAGATAAATCAGAAAGGCAATGAGACAATGACAAAAGAAAAGAGGTTTATATTGGTAGAGTCTATTTCAGTCCCAGAATCACATGGAAAAAGAAATCGTCTACCATCATACCTTTGCACCATACCTTGCTTTCAGCTCCAAGTTTCCACCAGTATGATCATAGTGATGATGGGTATTAAGTATGTAAGTTAAGTTCTGATTTCTGCGTTCCAGCACATTTATAACAGGTGCGGCTTCAGAAGGATCAACGACTCCAACTGTACCTGTATCTATGTCATGCAAAAGATATGCATAATTATCTTGAAGGCACGGCACCTGAAAAAAATGTGGGACACATTAACACCAAAAGAAAAGTGAGGACACTGGCTGAGCCATGGTATGAAAACACAAGATTGCCACAGGCTGAGATATACAAAACTTAAATGCAGACATACAGAGGCAGCTTTGCAAATAGTAGTTTGTAACAGACACAGAGAACAAATTTCAGCATTATATACAACCATTTCTTTATAAATTGGACTAAAGTATGTGTTTGCTACGCCCCACTTGATCATATTTTAAAAGGTTATCAAAATCATGAAACTGGGAAGACAACATCATCTTCTAGATAAAGCATTATTAAGTAGGCTAAGTTGTACAAACTGTCACAAGATGACCATTGCTGTCCATGACTTCTTCATTTTCCTTATGCAGAATGTTAAGATGAAGGGTGTAAAATCAGAACAATTTGTTCTATTAATCCATAATATTTATAAAGAGACAGCTTAATACACAAGGCTCCCACAAATGATGGGTTTGGGGAAGATCAATTTACATAGCTTTCCCCTTGGAAGCATAATCACTGTTTTCTAACCCAAATCCTAGTCACCAAGATCACAAGGAGAAATTCTGCCATGATATCAACGCTCACTCTCAATCTATAAGATATAAGGCTTATTTAGAGCACTTCAAAATTATTTATAGATCAGGATTATTTATCATTCTTTCTCGAAGCCAAAACAACCAAATAACTCTCTTAAACTATCAGGAACTTTATTAAACTATTACAAAATTTACTGAAGGTATCAATATTCCCTCAACATAGAGCAAAAAAATAATGAATTGTAATCTGATTCTACGCAACATGTCTCTAGGATACAGAAAGCTCAATAGATATTCAAATTGGATAAGGTGCCAGACAGATGTCTTACCATTCTTTTTCATGTATACCTTTTTCCCTGTTAATATGACAGCTAGCACCAATACCCATCATACAAAAGGCTAAATCATCTTACTTGGCAAAAATTCTATTTTTAATATCTAACTAGTAAATCAAAAAAATTTGGTTGAATACTATATGAACAATAAAAGATCTACTCATACAGAATCTTCTTTCGTAACCCCTACCAAGTAAGATTTTGAATACCCTAGACAGAAAGACCAAAGACTTGGTCAATCACAAAAAAAATGTGCCCACCTTGGCATTGTCCAAGGACATTGCAACCAATAGTGCTATGTGATGATAAAAGGTCCTCACTGTTTTTTCTTCTATTAAGTAACAGAAAAATGATCCAAATACAACTAGTAAGCTAAAGAATGTGGTAGATTCATGACCATAAAGATAACTTCTAAAGTTGGCATATGAAAGGGAACTGATAGCTATTAGGTTAACTTGTGTTACTGTTCTCAACAAGAGCTCAAAGGCACAAAAGATTCCATGAAAAAAGAAACATGCAGCTGACTCCAAATATCTGGAGAATATGCTTGTGTTGTTGCAAATCTTAATGTGAGGGGATTGTCAAAGTAACTCATATTAACAGGTTTCATCGGCTATAGTTTAATTCAGTAGTTTAGTGCAAGATAGTAATGTAAAAGCACGTAAAATATAGAGATCCAAAGACATCAAACACTCACCAACTCAATTTGTAATGAGGATGACATACAAGTAATGTTGCAAAAGAAAGGGGGGAGACCCAAAAACTGGTTCACCCCACGCAAAATTTTTATAGGACTGACGATCAGGGTTCCAAAGCCATATAGTAAATTTTTCCCAAACCATTGTTTTCTCATATTTGGCCACATGCATGGTTGTCCTCTTACCTACAAAAGAGAACTTAAATAATTCACAAATAATGCTTAATTCATCACATTACGAAGAATATGCTTACTTCATAAATCAGCAAGCAGAAAAAAGAATAAGCTAAGAGAATGCGGAAAATCCATAGAACAGAGATGGAAACAGCACTTTGCAATTTCTATGGTTCAAGATGAAAACTAGGGGCACACACCAGTCACCTTTCTATAGGATTAATACTTGTGATACAATAGTCTATAGTACTGAAAAACAACGGATGCATGATCCTTGAGTCGAATTCCTACGCTTCCCAACAATGTAGACAATTTGGTTTCAGGTAATCTGAGTTAATCATCTCTATACACTTGGAATTCTAACTCACAGTCTTTATATCTGATACTAACACGACACCCATGATCGCAATAACACAAAGCTAGACCACATCACCAAACCTCCTCTCAGCATTCAATGTGTGCCACTTCGAACCATCCCCATGCTACTAAATCATCACCAACAAAAACTAATTCATAACAAATGACGTCCATAAGTAGCACACCCCCACATCGAAAAATCGAAAACTATTAGATCCAGCATAAAATCCAGGAATTAAGGAACGCACATCAGATCCGGCCAGAACTCGACGCCTCAGCATCATCAAAATCCGAATAAAACAAACGAGATCGCAAGAAAAAAAGAATCGAACCGAAACATGCAATTCCTGGCGCGAAAAGGATCTCAAACGCGCCGAGGCTGAGGTTATCTTATCAAAACCGCACCAAAAGATACATTACAACAGATCAAAGGATAAGAACCAGAAGTAGAAAGGAAAAGGAGACTGGGAGGAAGATAACGAACCCTAGAAGAAGAGCAAGAGAAGGAAGACATCTGGGTGGAGGCCTTCGCAAGCATCGCTTGATGAGAAGACAAAAAGAAGGGATTTAAATTAAAGAGGAGGAAAGAAAAAGGGAAAAGAAAGGACTTTATCGCTATGTTGAACCCCGGATTTATTTTATCAGGATAATAAGTCTTTTATACCCCTGGCATTACTTACAAATATGGTTGACTCATGTAGAAATCAGTAAAAGGATTGAGGGTATTTTAGTCAATACGGGCAAGCGAACAGTGCATCAGTGGGAGTTGAGTCGGTGAGCTGCTTTAATGTTTGGGAAGTGAGCCCCCCCTCGGACTGTTAAGAGTGTCGTTGGAGCACTATTGGGAGTCACTGCTGCTAGTGCTGCAACTTGGGAGGCATAATGTTCAAACGATTTGATACTTGCATGGTTGATTTTTGCTAACCTTTTAGCTTTGTGGAATCTAAAAGTTTGATCGTAGGTTGACTCTAATTTCATGAAGGTTGTAGTTTTTCCTCAAAGAATAGATATGGACATGGCATCACATGATATGTTTTTTCACTTTATGGCATGTTCCCATGATTGTTAAGGTATAAATTGATGACTCCATCAGGAATTGACTAAGTTTTTTGTCTTAGAAGAACTAGGAACAATTCTTGGATGAAAATTTTTTCTTTTCCCCAAAAGATGAATCAGGCAGTGGAATTTGGCCTTCTTAACATTTAGTGCATGGGATCTAATTTGGAGATTTGGTTTGGTTTGAGCTTATTGTTCCTCTTAGACGAAAAACTGCAACCATCAAAACAGCTGACAAGGATACTATAGATCGGATGAGATGTCATTGTAGCTGGAATATTTCAGATAACGAAATCATTGTAGTGTGACTGTTACCATAAATCATTCTCTGTGGTTATGTAGAGCCTGTAATTTCACCTGCACAAATGGCATCCACAAATGACTTGAAGATTATCCATTCGTGGCCAACCAAACGCCTGCATGCAATCTTGCAGCCTGCAAGAATAAAAATACTACTACAGTGAAGTAAAACTTGCAATTTTAAAACATGTTAGGTTTAATCTACTAACCTTGTAAGTGACGAGATGCCTGCAAGTGTCAAACTGGGCCAACACCACTTGAGATTCTTTCACTTACGTAGGCTGAGGTAATCCAATATGAAGCTCCCTAACAAGTCTTATCAGACAGCGTGTATTTGCATGTTAATGCTAGGAATAAAATAAAAAAACTGCATGAATCAACAATTAACTCTGTTTCGGAGATTTTGACCAGTTACAAGTCATCATGACTCACAAGAATAAGAAAACAAATCCATAGTAGCACATGAAGAACAATGTCAGCCAGACAAATTTTCACCATCTTTTGACCAAATATAGATACATACTGAGCAACAAAATCTATCTTTATCGGAGAGCTTTTATGAGGCTGCAAAATCTGTGTCAAACCCTTCACGTAACCTCTGAACCACATTTTAGCGTCTTGCACCTAATACATATTATGTTACAAGATAAAATTGCTGAATAATGATATAAAGGTATTTACAACATTAAGATGAATAATACTAAATCCCAGTCCGAAAGACAAGGCCCAGAAATCCACAAAGAAAAGGCTTGCATTGAACATTTACCCATCCATATCACGTGCAAGAGTGAGAAGCTTGCAACTATGAAAGACCAAAATTTTTTTCAGATGAAAGTTGGGTTCTATAATTTGTATGAGACAGCATGTCCAAGAGCTAGTAAAAATCGAAATTCCATCACTTCATGTTGAGATATCTTCGTACCCGATATAGATGATAGAATGGTATACTCTGCAGTTGCTGCAGTGTTTACTTCCACTCGCTTAGTACAAGTGTTAGATGTGACATGAAGCATGATTTTACCATGAGTTTTCACTGCAGAATCTTAATGATGAGCATCCACGAAATGAATGTCGAATTTCTGAATGATAGTCAAAGATCAAAGTTCTTTGGTGCTTAGTAGCCGAGCTCTGCCAGGGTTCAGCAATGACTCCGACATTATCCACCCCTTGACAAGAAAAAAAAACAAACACTCTTAGCATAAAACTAGCTTTCACTTCTAGATTAATTAGTTCAATGAATGCAAAAGCACTAATTCATTATGAAAAGATAGAATATTATGCTAGTCAGTTTCTTTGCCATTAAATCATTTCCCTTGAAAAAATAGCAATTAAAAGATTGAATATACCATAGAAGTATATACGGAAGTTGACATAATGTCTGCCCCAAAAATGACATGAGTATTTCTAATGTTCAAATGGAAATTACAAAAGATTCATCCAACTTTGTGAGAATAATAATGAGACTTCAACTTTGCAGGGGTACACATAAATCATAAATGACTTAGATTTCTTTCTCTTTGATCTGATAATGGACTTCATAAATATTCCCTGCTCATGCTTTTTCTTAATCCATATTCCTTAAAAGTGAAGGCTTCCAGAATCATCCAAAGTGAGGACCCAATTACTCTTTATCTAGATATTCCCCAAGCTAACACAGGCAACAAATCATAATTATGAATTTACTACTATGACCAGCTAAATTTAGCTTGCATATTAGATGAATGTATAAGTAGAAAGACTACAGCAGTATATGGAGTAGAACATCCTAAAAAAAGGGTACCTAAGCTAACATATAATACCAAGTCTTTGATGCATCACCTGCTCTGCTGCTTTTCTCTTGAATATCGCATATGAAGATGAAACAATCTTGCAAGACTCTTCCATATGAGCAAGGAAGTCAGCATTTGTAGGAAGTAAGGGTACTCCATATGTTGATTGGTTAGAGTTCATCAGCTTTCTCAAAGCTTGATTTGAACTTGACAAACGGATGAAATATAGAAGGACATGAGCCTGTCATAAAGATAAAGCACACAATTAAATAGGCAGGTGTTACTGGCTAGTCAACCATCAATAACCAATACTCACATGAAATGCTGCTTTCAATATATCATCTGATTTTGCTTGATCCTTCAATAATGCATATATTTTATCCTTTGAAGGGTTGTAGGTAACCATGTATCTCTCTTTCTGTAATTACAAATGAAGCATAGACAGAAAATCATCAAGTCATATCAAAATTGGCTAAAAAGAAAAATTATAATACTAGTGTTGATTTCTAAAACTCAATTAACATAAGTAGCAAACTGAACAATGCATGTAGAACAATCATAATCTGTTATGTGAACTACACTGCATAAAACAAGTAGCATGAGTAAATGGTAAGAAACACTACCTCGAACAAGGGTTGTATGGCAAAAAACGAGGATGGCTCCTGGAATGCATCACAAAATCTTGGGCCTAAAGCCAAGGTAAAAAAGTAGCTATAATTGTAGACTGATAAGAATGAACAGAAGTACAGTCCAGTTATCACATACCTATAACTACTGGTGTATGTTTCGACCATGGAGGACGAAATATACTTTCCTTAGAGTTTCCTTCCTTCAGTGATGGAACATGCCCTAGAAAATTCCAAGGATTGAACATTTAGTAAAGGTTAAAATTTCTGTACACACTGATCCTTCCTAGACCCCACATTAGCGGGAGTCTTGTGTAATATACCACTATCTACTATTATGTTTCATACATGTATCTATAAGCCACAACAATAACACATTAATATTTCAATCTTTATTCATTTTCTTAGCATTCGTTATTTAAAATGCTTCTTAGATAACAAAAACATTGCATTACTTCTAATAGATCTATAAATGCAACATGTCTTGAACTTTGATGGTATATTTATGGTCAAGATTATGGTATGAACAGTAAATTCAGCCTCAAAGTGTCATACACCACAATACTAACTCAACATCCTGCATGCCATGACTACTTTTTTAGATCAATCGAACTGATCATATTTGCATCTTCCCCTCTCCTTTCTCTTACTCATAGTTTTCTGTTTTCTCTTCTTGTTTTTGCTTCTCTTTTCTCAACCAATCCAAAATTTTGGAAACCATATCAAATTGCTTCATCACATCTTGTCTCTTTTACAACAATGACAATTTCTTTTACGTTTTATAGTACTTGCTTGACTTACCAGTCTTGATGAAGGATTCCACGGCCACAGTGAATCTTGCCCTGTTTAATGTATTCAACACAACTGATTTGACCTAGCAAGGAAGATAGATAAACAATTACAATAAGCATGATCAACAAGAACTATCAGTGAGAAAAGGTAATAAAGTCACAGCAGGGAGTTACTGATACTAACCTCTTGATATGCGCTAAAAACATATCCGCATGACAGGAATGCGAATGAAGCCACCAAAGATGGATTCCTTTTTGAAATCAAGATGCTGAGTCCGGTTCCCAACTTAAAACAAATGGATTTTTATTTAGTCTACTGCAAAGCTTGATAAAGCAAGGGAAATGGTGCATAAAACAGATGAACTATTATGCAGGGTTTGTCATTCCGTGGTATACCGTGCGGTATGGCCAGTACATACTGGTCCGATAGGGTACTGGTATGCGGACCATCCTGTACCAAGCGGTCCAGTTAAATTAATAAAATATTCAAAGAAATGGTGGGGTCCATGGCCAAATCAGCATAAAAAAGAACCTAGGGTCCGTGTTCGCAAGCCCTTTTCTGGCATAAGGTGTCGTTGCCTCATCATCACCGCTTCACTTCTGCTGTCGCTGCTACTTTGTCGTCGCGTAAGGTCCCACTGCCTCGTCATCATCGCTTCGCCTCTGTTGCCACTATTGCTTCGCTATTGTGTAAGATGCTACCACTTCCCCACTACTACTATTGTCGCTTGGCCATCGCGTAAGATATACCAAGTGGATTTTGATTTTAATGCTTACCATGTTTTCTTCCCTAATTTTGCAATACACATTGAGAATAAACAGAAAAATGACAATTTAGCGTAACTTTAGTCTATGATTTCTAATATGTATGAAGTTTAGATCTTTCATAGGTAACTACATCTCTTTACGTTCTCTTTTCTAGTAAATGCTAGAAAGATTTGGTTCAATATTGAGAAAAATACTTTTAGTGCTCAAAAAGTGAAAGACAAGTAAGAAACTAAAAGGAATAGCTGCATATAGTCACATACAATTGCATGTGAAACGTGCCCCGTGAAATGGTTTGATGAGTCTGACTTTTGTGTCAGATTCCATCCTGAACCAAACTTATAAACTATTGAAACAACCATGCACCAGTAAATGTGAGCACACTCTCAAATAGCATACCAGATCAGCAATATTGCCAACACATTCTCCTTTAGCAGTGACATCTCCAATATTTTCTCCTCTGGCATAGGCCTTGTAGATTGGAGTGCGTGTCGATGTTGATGTCACAGCAGCAACGTTCTACAGATGACACAATTGAAGACATCATATACCAAACATCACCAGTCAGACGCTATAAACTGAGAACATATATTTGTTTCTCCAACCTTCACCACATTAGCTGCACAAGCCAATGGCAAGAAAAGGTGTGGAACAGTAGCAGTTGCTAACTCTACTCCAGCACCTAACTCCATTAAAAGATCACCCGCAAAGCGAAGCTGTGGCAATATCCAATACCGATCAGTGATAGTTGTCATATATGTAAGGTCATAGAAGTAAAAGAACAAAAGCACAAGGGTATACCTGCTTCAGATCATAGTCAAATTTCTTTCCTTGTCGTGCAAAGAGCATTTTGCCAACACGCCCGGCTCCATCCTGCATAATATTGAAATTGCATTTTAATATTTAAAATAACATAATTCTAGCAAATCAGAATAGATTCAACAAGAAAAGTGATAATAATACAAAATACAAGAACAAGAAACATGCCCTTGATGTTCTCCAAGAAAGAAATAAGAAAATATGCCTTTAATCAAGCAATGAAGACTTTTTCGTTTTTGCTTCAAATTCATCTCTTCTAGATAGTCATATCTTCAATTTTTCATTTTTTAGTGCAATGCTTCTGTTTTATAATTGATAAATGTCCTCTTAAACATTATGGCCACATGCATATGAAACAGTCAGCTAGCATTGGCATTGACACTAAGTTTATTATAGCTCGGTAGGGATGACTGCTATGTGAAAAGCAGTGGCTTTCACTAGGTTAGATATATAATCTGGCAACTCAAACAAACCAATATTGCCATGCAACACAGGTAAAGCTAGAGAGTTCAAGAATAGAACACTGGGGAGGAGAACAATCAAGTCAAGTAATCTTAAATTGTAAAGGATTGTGTCTCAGCTTCTGAGCAATAGTTTTCATTATGATTGGATCTTGATTCAACACTTTATACACAAAAAAAAAAAAAGATTGCAATGGCAAGTTATTCAATAAACAACTCCTTTTAACAAATATCATCTACAAAGAAGATCAGTCAATTCATCTGTTAATGTATTGAAAGATTAAATGATATAAACCAAAAGAATACCATTTGCATACAGACAAATCAGTAGTGACTAGAAAGGCCATTTGTCAGTTGCTTCAAGAGAGCCCATGGGAGACAAAATGTTCAAGGATATTAATTATTTCTTTAGCAAAAAACTGTTTACACGGCCTGCAGATCTACCAATATGGTGTGCAATTTACCAAATCCAATAGAAGCACAATAAATCAGTTTGCCTGATTGTGTTGTACATGGTGCTCAAAACCTGTACACACAAACCCGGCATCGGCCAGTGCAACTAATATATCTAAGGACCCCTTCAAAAAAAAAAAACAGTATGTATATAGGTGTCATGGTAAGGTTAGCTTGCATACATTGGCCCCCGCATTAACAGGAGCCATGTGTTTGTGCACTGGGATCACCCTTTTTATGGACATCATTCACTTGCGCATATGGTAAACAAGATATATAACCCTTATACTGATTCCAATATCAATCTGACTAATATATATGGGATAGTATTTACCAGCATCCAGACCAGATCATTTAGCTTGCTATCGGACCATATAGCTCGGCACTGTTCAGTATTTAATTTTTCACTATTTTTTGGTAATACCAGGCAAAGGCAATACAAGTTTGTACACCACCCAATATAGCAGTATCATAGTGGTTTGACAAGATGTCAAAAACTGGTATCGTATCAAGATCTAAAACCTCGACCCTTATATTGCTTCCATATTTTTGCATTTAAGGTGGATAATGCCATAAGCAATATATGCAATATCACCATTTTGTATAGTGTACATAAACAACTTTTCAGTCATCCCAAATAAATAGAATGAAAGAAGATGAAAAGATGGTTTAGCAGGCTTTTGCTGCTTCAACAATTTAGACCATGGTTCTAGAGGAATTAGCACATAACTAGCTGTTATTTTGTTTTGCCAGGAAATGCAGATTTTCTTCACCTTGAGTATCCAATTAATGGCAACAGCACCTGGTGTAGTTTTATTTTTGGATACTCCAACAGAGCTCAACAGCGTCTGTGTTGTAAAAACACCCATGGCTCCACCAAAGAAATGCTAATCAATAACGGAAAACATTAGTAATGAGGAGCTCAAGAAAAAAAAAACAAATGAAAAATTCTTCCAAATAGTTTTGAGACAAATACAGAAATAATAATAGGCTTCAAAAGGTTTCAGATCAAATGAGTACCTTTAGAGCTCTCCAAGTCATATATGGAACATACGAAGGGGTAACACTATCAGGAAAGCCTTCAGGTACTACATACGATCTCACGAATGACATCAACTCCTGCACCAAAATGTGTCCTCGTGATGCTTGGACAACCAAGAACTTATGTATTTTCTTAAATTTTTAGAAAATACTTCGCAAACCGACAATTTTTATTCCTGATAGGTCAAAAAGTATCCCATGCACACACTACAACTCATAGTTCTCCTGTAAATTAATAGATAATGTTATATGCATTATGCAATATTAAATTAGAGCACACTTAACAATCTTAAGGTTGTGAACCCTTTACAGCACTGTAATAACTGTGAATATGCAAATTAAAACTGGAAAGAAAAAGTGATAAAGCACAATATTCAGTGAGGTTTATCAAGATGGGGGGGGAAGGATGTGTGCTACAATACAACATTCACTTTTTTTTCTCAAACAAGGGACATTCTTGATCTAAAACACAGCATGCAAAAATGTGGTCCTAATGAGTATACCCTCTCTCTCTCATTTCACATGGCATTCCTCTTTTTCACCCTTCTAGACTGATAAAATTGCCTTGTACAAAAAATTTCCAAGATCTTGTTAACGTTACACATCAATTTAAGCAACAATGACCTGACGGTGTTAAGTGTTATTACCACCACTCCTCTTGCTTAATTTACTAGATCGAACATCTTTCTTCTGAATATTTGCAACAGAAAACAACTCTAGAATGAAAGAATTCTTCATTTTGTTGTCACTTTATGCATTATCTCACAGGATAAAGTAGTCTAAAAGGTCTTTTAAAGAGAAGCTATTTTAATATTTTCAAACGAATAAAAAAAAGAGAAAAAGAAATACTTAACTGAAGAGATAGGGAAAAGAATAAAGAAACCTATTTACAACTAATAAAATCGGAAAGAAAATTAAGCCACAAAACTAAAAGGAGAAAAGAAAACAACAATTTCTCCGGGAATTCAGTTACCCGATCCGGATGCTGTTGACAGAGATCTCACCTCCAACGGAGCCACCGGGCTCTGCATCGGCACGGCCCGGACAGACGAGCCCCTGCGTGCCCTTCCGGGGGTACCGTCGACGTCCACCACGTAGCTCCATCTCCTCCCGTCGATTTCCTCCCAGCAGAGGACCCCGGGAGCCGGCGCCGCATCGAGGGCGAGTCCCTCTACGGGCGGCCCGAACCTGACCTCAGCCTGGACCCGATCGGTCTGCTTCTGAGGCTGAGGCTGAGGCTGCGGCGGGGTGGGCACGAGCGGGGGTGAGGCGAGGCTGGCGGCGGCGCTGGCGCGGACGGCCTCCCGGACTAGGCCGCACGCCTCTGGGGCGCCGCCACGGGTCAGGCTCTGTGCGGAGCTGGCCAGGCTCTGTGCGGAGCTGGCCGACCGCTTCAATGGAATCGGAGCCATCGATCAAGGAAAATGAACAGGAGGAGAGGGGAATAGAGGAGGAGAGGGCGGCTTGGAGAAGTCGAAAGGGAGCCTCGGGGTTGTCGCGGCTACATTTGGAGAAGTGCGCGTGGGGAACAGCGAAGCGGCCGTCCAGAAAAAAAGAATGTCACATAGTCGAGAGTAAAGAAAAGGAAAAGGAAAAAGAAAAAGAAAAAATTGCATATATAATATGTTATTTACATATTTAATTATTTAAATTAAATTTTCATTTACATACGTATAAACCAAAAATTCTGTACATGTATTTGTAATTTATCTCCATAGCACTTTTGTTTATTTCTAGTTGATACTCTAATTGATATCAATATTTTTTTTCTACTGATGATCCAATGATTATCTAAATAATAATTATTATTCTTAATCGATATTATTCATTTTCATCGATAAAATAACTCGATAGCTTTGATCCCATCAATTTTTTAGTAGTAATTATACATTTTGGTGAGTATCATTTATTAATATTTTTTTTAGATATGATCTATGCTATGTCGGATAGTTCTTTCCGATTATCCACTAAAAAATATTCAAGTATCATAAAAATTAACTTTAATAGTAATTTTTTATTACATCAAGACTTATTTTGTAAATTATTCAAGTCTCAATTAGTTGACTCCGATAATTATCTCAGAAGATAAGATTTGCTCTAATTGATGTCAATATATTTCTACTTTATCTCTGACATTCCAATGATTATCTCAAAAAATACTATTTGCTTTTAATCTACCTGACTCATTTTTATCAAATATAGTAACTTTTGATCCCTTCAAACTCTTTAGTAATAATTTATAATTTATTAATCTTCTTTTTGGATATAATCTAAATTATGTTGATAGTTTCTTTCAATTATCTACCCAAATACTCAAGTATCGATAGAATTAACATTAATAGCAAATTCTGATTACAGAACAAGTTAACAAGTCATCTCAGTTACTAGTATTATAGTGTTAACATCACTAATCTCTTTATATAGTATTATAGTGGAAATCAAACTATAAACTACACCAATGCTAAGTATTCTATCTATCCAAAATAACCAAAAAAGAAAGTATAATTATTGATTATATGTAAAATCTAAAAGTTCTTATACATAACTTGACTTTAATAGATCGTTTCTTGAGTGATGAATAAATCATTGTTTCCATTGTTACCGATCATAAAGATGAATACAAGTAAGTAGCGATGATAATTCAAGTATATAACTCACTAATGTCATTTGAATAATTATAGAATAAGTTAACTAATTATGAAAGAAATGAGAAGAGAGAGACTAAACCGGTTATTATAACTCAATTCAAAGGAATAATTAATAAAGTACCGAACATAATATCTCATGGATAGATAGATCAACTTTTTTAATTATCATAGAAATTTTAACCCAAATAACTCAGGAAATAATTAAAACCCAACAATCACTATAATTATCATAAGTTCTAGCATTTTAACAATAATAATCAGTGAAAAATTTTCTACTAACTTTGTGATAAAATTGGACACACTGTAAAAATCTATCGAACTCTATTAATTGAATTATTAACTCTATTATTTCTTGTCATATTATTTTTTACTTTTAAAATTTATCTATTTACTCTTATTATGGTAGCAATAAAAATATTATCATCGGTGACAGTAATAAAATCTTTATCATTCACACTAGTATCTTAATACTTAATTCATATATGACTATCTTTAAACTCGATAATGTTTTATGTGTACCTCACATCACAAAGAATATTATTTTTATCTCCTAATTTTATAAATAAAATATTTTTTTAATTCTTTCCTAACTCATTTCTTATAAAGGATAAGCAGAGGGCAACCTTGGTATGGAATAAACATATCTACGAGTGGTTATTGTTAGCAACTCCCTAAATCATATAGCTAACTGTCTTTGCTTTAATTGTTGCCCTATGTGATAACATCACCTTGGTCATTCGTCCTCCTCAATTCAATAATAACTTTTTTTTAGTTTTAAATTAAATAATATTACTACTAATTATGATTATTATCTTATAATAAAAGTTACATATTATATTTTAAAATATTTTATATATCCTATTCAAAATCATCTAAAATTATTTATATTGATGTCTCGAGTCTAACCTCAATCACTTTCTTTAATAATTTTAGATTTTGTGTTATTGCTATAGATTAGCTTACTAAATATGTATAGTTTTATCATCTTAAATATAAATTTAAAGTTATCTTAGTCTTTACACATTTTTAAAAAGTGATCAAGATCTTCTTCTGATCTACTTTTAAAATAGTTTACTATGGTAAAAGATGTAAATATATCTCATTTTATAGTATACAACATCTCAAGTTACCACCGTATATATCTCAATTAGTTAACTCTACCGAATAAAAGTACTAATATCTAATTGAAACTAATCTTACCCTTCAAACTGTTATCTATCTCATTAATCGTATACTCACTCTAATCCTACAACATCATTTATTATTTAAAATAATATTTTATAAATCTTCAAACATTTATAAGATTAAAGTATGATTATTTATATTTTCCTTAGCTATTCCTATATACTTCATACAAGTTAACACTAAGATCTAAGTAATGTATCTTTATTGTGTACTTTTTTAAGCATGGTGCTTTTCGATATTTTGATCTTCAAACTTACAAAATCTTTATATCGTATCATGTCATCTTTGTTGAGTCCATTTTTCCCTTCTAAAATCTTGTTTCTTCGTCAATACGAGTTACTACAACAATCATCGATAACTTAGTTAATATTAGTATACCCCAAACCCCCCTCAAACATACCTATTATTGAATTAACCCATAGTTCCAAGTCTCTACTTCCTTATTACTCCATTTTAGCGACACCTTACCCCTTATGTAACTTTTTCATCTACCATCTCACTCTACAACACCTGATGAAACAATATCTTCGATACCATAAATAAGGTTTTTGTTTTCTCCCCTGTCAAGTAATATTAAAGTGTATTAGTCTGATCAACTTGTTGGATTAGGTCACTCGAGAAAACCCAACAATAAATATTTTGGCCTATGTACTTAAACCCATTAGGGTTAGATTTGGAGACACTCACGATACACAACTCAATTTCACAACAGCCACTATAGAGAGAGAATTTTTTTTGGATTTTTTTAAAATTCATCCAACCATATTTATCTGATGATCGGATGGTGAGATTTTTGTCGAATCATATTGATTTTTGTTGGAGATATTCTAAGCTTAGTGATCTTCATTCTGAATGGTGGAGATATGGTTTGGAGGTCTTCTTCATAGGGTTTTGGCTTCTTGAATAACAGTTGTTCATTGATTATTTTATTACCGATCAGTTTACTTCGACTCCTTACTAATTGTTGGATTTGGTTGAAATTTTGTCAATGGGTATAAGGCTTCTAATTGTGCATTCTAAATGATGAATATCGGGATTGGAGGGCCTTTTAAGTATCTCTTTTGCTGCTTTAACAAAGATTATGCTACTGGTTTTCTACTTCGAATAGTTTCATCTCATTCAAACTGTCATTTGTGGTTCGATTTGACTTTTTTTTTTTATGAGCATGTTCTATACTAGTGGTTTCTTAATATAAATGATAGAACTTGCGTTTGAATGTGGTATCTATCATCTATGATTTCTATCTCTATTTGATGGGTATTTGAGTTGTGAGTTTTTAAATTTATCGTGGAACAAATTCGCTTGTGGATCTTTATTGTTGTGAACAATATTTTCATAGTAAAGATTTTGATTTGGACTAAGAGATGTCCCGTGATTTTTATCCTTCGTATTGAAAGAGTTTTCTATGTAAAAAATAGCTGGTATTCTTGTGTGTTTGATTGTAATTTAATTGTTCATTACTCATATACTCAAGTTAGTACTACTAACATATTCATATAAGTAGGAGAATTTTTTTTTAAAATTAATTATCTATTTTCGTATATATTTTTTATCAATTTTTCATAACATAATTATATGTCATTAACTCATTACCAATTCTTCTACTATCAATATAATCCAATAATACTATCAAGCCTAATTATCTTATGACCACACGACTATAACACACTTCAAAAATAACATCCTTAAATTAGGCTATATTCTTAATATTTATACTGCCACAAGCTCTCCATTCGCCTTCACTGAACCTATAACATCAGATAAGTATAAAAATCTTCATATTATCATAAAACTATATGTGAAGAATATGATTTTCTACTCCATAAGATCACATTGACCCTTCTATCATCTCACCTAATATAAAATACATGTATCAGTGGATCTTTTGAATTCAGTGAAACTCAAATGGGATATAAAGCACATCTAATGGCTAAAAAGTTTTACCAATAATCAAGTGTTAATTTCATTAAAACCTTTTGTTTGATTGTTAAATTGATAATAATTTAATTTATCCTTAGTTTAACTATCACAAAAAGCTAGCATGTATGACAACTAGATGTTAACAATGTTTTCTTACAAAGGTATTTAACTGGGGATATATTTATACAACAACTCCCGGGTTCCATTCATCTTTAATATTTTAATAATATTTATAAACTATAGAAAGCTATCTATAGAATTCATCCAGCACCAAGAGTCTAATATGCCAAACTTGATTTGTTTATGATATAAACTAACTTCGTTTACTTCAAATCTGATAGCTCTTTATTTCTACGATAATAAAAGGGATATACTATATATCTACTAATTTATATGTATGACACAACTTTTATTCGTTTAGACATATTATTTGTAGTCAACAAACTATCATAATATATGTATCATTCGAAGATTGACATGAGCCAATTTGTTAGAACCCTTGCAGATTCTAAACTTGGGGTTGATCTCTTTAAGGGATCGACCTCCTTGGAACTCTATAGGGGTTCCTCCCTCCAAGTTGCTGCTCAAAGGCTGCAGAAAAGATTTATCTATTACTTATGAAAAGAGAAGGAATACATGACTATTTATAGGGCTTCTAAACCCTAACTCCTAATAGGACTCCTACTTAAGACTCTTACTTCCAACCAACTTCTAATAGGACTTCTACTCAAGACTCCTATTCCCTTACAACTCCTAATTCTTCTCTAAGAAAAAACCTCCTATATGAATGCCCCTCTCAATTAGGACTCTCCTAGCTAGAGTCCTAACATTTTTACATGAATGTCTCTCTCAATTAGGACTCTCCAAGCTAGAGTCCTAACAGACCTGCCCTCTTCAAATCAGCCTTGTCCTCGAGGCTGATGATTCGTAAATTCTGAGAATTTGATCTTCAAGTCGTCATAGTTCTCCCAAGTAGCATCTTCTATTGGTAGGTTCACCCACTGTATTAGCACTTCATTAGTGGGTCGTAGTCGTCGAGTCACGATCCGTCGATCAATAATGGCACTTGGCTAGGTCTGGAGTTCTCTTTGGGTAGTCATATTTGGTGGGTGGCTTTCAGTTGTCTCCAAGCACCTGTTTAAAACTTTCGGTTGGCTGTTGGTTTGTGGGTGATATGTCGTACTCCTTTTCAATTTAGTACCCTGCATATGGAATACCTTTGTCCAAAATCTGCTCGTGAAGATGCAAGTATAATTTATCATAAGCACAATGCGTCCCTTATAGTGTAATTCTTTTGAGTCCCAATTGTAATGAGCCATGGGGCTTGGTGCTTCCTCCAATTTTTTTATAATCTTACTAGTCTCTGAATCTTCCTGCCATTCCATCTTAATATCCTTAAGAAAGTCACTGGTCGGAAGTGAAACGGTCGAAATTCAACTTGTTCGGGCTGCGAAAGCGCATCTGCAAGAACATTCTCTTTCTCCTTTTTGTAAGTTATTTCATAATCAAATCCAAGAAGTTTTATTACCCTTTTTTGCTGCTCAGGGGATGATATTTTTCGCTCTAAAAAGTACAAGAGGCTTTTATGGCTGGTTTTAATTTGAAATCATCGGCCAATCAAGTAGGGTCTCCACCTCGCTGTTGCGCGCACAATGGCGAGCATCTCCTTATCATATGTTGACTTATTTTGATAGGAGGGAGATAATGGCTTGCTAGTGTATGTGAGTGATCGACCATCTTGCATGAGAATGACTCCAATTTTGACTCCAGATGCGTCGGCCTCAATAATGAAGGGTCGATTGAAATCTGGTAGTATTAGCACCGGCGTCGTCGTCATGGCTGCCTTAAGTTAGCCGAAAGCAACGGAGGCTCTGTCCAACCATTGGAAGACATATTTTTTCAGTAAAGAAGTAAATGGTGCACTGATCTCTCCATAGTTTTTCACGAACTTGCAGTAGTAGCCTGTTAAACCCAAAAAGCCATGTAGCAATTTTATGTTCCTCGGAGTCAGCCAGTTTTGCATTGCTCCAATTTTGAAGGGGTCTACTTGTTAGTCATAGGTGCCCAGCAAGCCAATCACGTGAGTGATGGCACGTGTGACTTGATACAGAATCATTTTGCTTATTATATTTTGGCGTATATCACTTTATAACTATTGCATAAATGCATATATATATTGTGATGTCCTTGGATTTGTGCAATGGGAATCGAATCGTGATGAGATCACGATAATGAGATCGATTCACCTTTAAACACATATCCTAAATAATCCCGGTCATAGGTTACTCGAGAGGGACATCGTGATAACCGTATAGACTAGTGTGCTGTATACCCGTCCATATGATGGATGCAGCTGGTCTCATAGCTGCTCGTGTAGGGACACTAGGGATACAGTACAGGTGCTCATTGGAGAATGAGTTCACTGATTGATCCGCTTACGGAATGCTGGATGATTGATGATGCCTTATTTTTAGACAGTGATTCCGTAGTCCTAGTGGTGTATCTGGTCCTTAGACTTGAGACACCAAGGATGTCTTGTATGAGTGCTCCACTCTTTGATACCAGACTTATAGGTTTGGCTGTCCCAAATCTAGTACAGCTGGTCATTGGGAGTGGTAGTCGACCTTACGAGGGCTATTGAGTGTCGACAGAGGATCATCCACTCTCGGCGTCATGAGAGGAATATCCCATGTGTTCTTGCTCAGACAAATCCTTGGCCAGGGTCATTCGGGTTGAGAGAGAAAGAGTTCTCCGGGAGAATCCGATTAGAGCGAGACTTGAGTAGAAACCATATGGGTCTGACAACACCATGCTTGATATACGGTCTCTGGGATATTAGATGGATGAGGGACTATAGGTACATGGTAACTGAGGACAGACAGGTCCAATGGATTGGATTCCCCTGTATCGTCTAGGGACTACGACGTAGTGGCCTAGTATGTCCGTAGTCGATAAGTCGAGTGAATTATTACATAGATAATAATTCACTGAGTTAGAAGGAGTTCTGACATGTATGACTCACGGCTAGCTCGATATTGGGCCTAGAGGGTCACACACATATGGTAGGCATTGCGATGAGTAGAGGTTCGGATATGAGATATCCGACGGAGCCCTTGTCTTATTGGATGCAGATCCAATACCCACTAGGGAAGGACCCATTAGGGTTTGACATGGGATCTCTATAAATAGGAGGGATTCACAGTCTCATAGGCTAGAGTCTTTGCTTGCCCTTCCTATTCTCCTCTCCCTCTCCACCTCAGAGTAGGTCTGGAGTTTTGAGGAGCGTCGTCGTAACCTTGCTGTGTGGATCACCGCTAGAGAGGAGGACGCTTGACCTCCTTCACCCTCTCCTAAGGATCTGCAAGGAAACAGGGATATACGATCTCCCTAGGTAACACAATCTCTATACGCAGTTTTGTGTTTTGCGGATTTTTGCGCACCAATCTTCGCACGACGACGAACATCTTTTTGGGAATCGGGGATTTTTGTTTTCTTGTTCTTCCGCTGCGCATATGATGTCGCCCCCCATGAATTCCCAACAGTGGTATCAGAGCCAGGTTGTTCGTGCGAATGATTGGTTTTGAACTGCGTGTGTTGTGTTTAGGAAGAATATTGACGTCAAAATCGTTGACGCAAAAGCGAGGACGGGCAGCAATAGTTGCTGCCCTCGATTTGCATGCCTGCAGCCACCTGCAGCGGCAGCCGCAGCCAGGCAGCACAGCGCCGGCGCATGCGCAAGCGCTGTGCCTGCAGCAGCCGGCCGGCGGTCTGCTTGAAGCAGGCTTGCTGCTGGCGGGGCTGGCAGCCCACGGGCAGAGGCGAAACCCCCCCAACAGGGGCGGCCGCCCGGCGATACAGCACCGTCTGCGGAGGCAGCGGCGCCCGAAGTGGGCACCCACCCGCAGCGGCAACGCCACCAGCGGGCGTGTCGCCTGCAGGCGAGGGCAGTGCCCTCGCCCCGCCGCACAGGCCGCCGCCGGCAGGGTGGCGGCGGCGGCAGCAGCGAAAAGGGGAAAGGGTATTAGGGTTTTTTGGGCAAAAGATAGTTTTGCCCCTCGGAATTTGAGAAATTCTAGTTTCTATCTTTTATCCAAATTACGAAAATACCCTTAGGAATTGAGAAATTCCCTACATGTCCCTGATTTCAGAAAAATATTAATTAATTAAAAGGTTTAGTTGATTATTATTTTTATTATTATCTAGTAGTCCTACATGATGATGATTATTTATACATGTGATGTATGATGTGTGGACGGATGATCATGGACCGTGTGATGTGTGTACTTGTGATTATTATTATTGAGGTCTGCGAACCTCCATTATATTTCTCGTTTATTGTCGGGCCTGCGTGCCTATGATTAAGTTGTAATCACATGAGGAGGCGCAGCGGGAGCATGGATGCGATAGCGGGACCCACGAGACGGACGATCGTGATGCATGGAGATGCATCAAGATGTCGACGGAACCGACGAGGACGAGATGGACGATCACAGGGCATGGAGATGCACCGTTGCACACATAGATCTTGATGTGAGTGATTAGGCCTACTGGCTCGGGCCTAATCATATTAGGTTGTGGTCCATGATCATCTGATGTGATTGCTTATACACATACTAGATATGTATATATATTTGCATGCGATGTAGATATATATTAAATATGTATATATGTGACATGTCATATTAGGAGACCAAATTATAGAAACATCTCTCGATAATATTAAGTCGGTAAACGTGAGGCAATTAGATTGACCCATGTGGCCTTCCATCGTTATTAGTAGGAACTGATTCCCGGTGTAGGTTGAGTTGGTCGAGTCCCTCGAGACTCACCTATATCGCAATTCGCTATCTTGCTTATGACATAGAGATGTCACCGGTGACCTGAGGGCATGGTATGCTTGGTCGAGTCCCTCGAGGGTATATCATCAAATCAGACTCATCTTGTAACGAAGGTGTTGACTTAACCGAGCATCATGGTTGGTCGAGTCCCTTGAGGCCATGGTGATTCGGAGGCCGAACAGGACGGGAATCACAAGGAGTTGTGATCGGCAAGAGTTGCCTACCTTTTAGGCTTAGTGTGATTGGTCGAGTCCCTCGAGGTTACACTAAGACGCTGATTGGATCCTGATCCCCACTAGAAGTCTGCCGGAGACTTCCGTTTCACGTGCTGAGGGTGTCGCGTGACTCGTTAGTAAAATAGTGGGAGCATATTAAGATAGAAGTCCATATCTTGATAGTTTATTTCTTGCAAAATCTGCATGTTATTTATTTCTGCTACATCTTTATTTTCAGAAAATGTCGCTTTCAAATCCCTTACGTGGCATACTTGATGTCAACCGCCTCACTGGTCCAAATTATACGGATTGGCTCCGTAACTTGAGAATTGTTCTCACAGCGGAGAAAATCGGTTACGTCCTTGATACAGTGATGCCTATGCCCGAAGAAGGGGCAAGCGAGGATGAGATCGCTCGCTACGTGAAGTACATTGATGACTCCACTCTTGCTCAGTGCTATATGTTGGGCTCTATGACTCCAGAGTTACAGAGACAACATGAAAAGATGGATGCCAAATCCATTCTCCTACATGTCCATAAATTGTTTGAGGAACAGGGAAGGACTCAACGATATGAGATATCCAAGAACCTTTTCCGCACTAGGATGACTGAGGGGACACCGGTTCAGAACCATGTCCTAAAGATGATTGAGTGGATAGAGAAACTCACAGGTCTAGGAATGATCCTAGAGGATAACTTGTGTGTGGACATTGTGCTTCAGTCCCTACCAGATTCCTTTTCACAGTTCATAATGAATTTTAATATGAACAAGCTTGAGGTGACTCTCCCAGAGCTCCTCAATATATTGAGGGAGGCAGAGAGTACTATTAAGAAAGAGAAGCCAGTTCTCTACACTGGTGAGACCAGAAAGAAAAGGAAAGCAGAAAGATCCCTTAAGAAGGGAAAGGACAAGGGCAAACAAGGTAAAGCAAAGGTTGCTAAGAAAGACCCAGCAAAGGACAAAGGCCAGTGCTTCCACTGTGGTAAAGATGGGCATTGGAAGAGAAACTGCAAAGAGTACCTTGCAGAAAGGGCGAAACAAAAGCTTGATGAAGCTTCAAGTACATTCATGATCAGTCTCCATTTGTCAGACTCTTATGATAACACATGGGTATTGGATACCAGTAGTGCTTATCATATATGCAATTCGTTGCAGGTTCTGGCAAGGCCTAGGAGACTAGAGAGAGGCGAGATGGACCTCAAGATAGGTAATGGAGCAAAAGTTGCTGTATTAGCTGTTGGCGAGGTCGCCCTACATCTACCTAATGGAGCTTTTATTGCATTAGATGCATGTTATTTTGTTCCTTCTATTATCAAAAACATTATCTCCATTTCATGTTTAACAGTTAGTGGATATAAATTTGTTTTTGAGAACAATGGTTGTTCGATATTATTAGATGATAAGATCATCACAAAAGGAACTTTGCATAATGGTTTATTTATGTTAGACATCACTCCACATATCATGAATGTAAATGTGTCCAAAAGGAAACGAGATGAGTTGAACAGTGCATACCTGTGGCATTGTAGGCTAGGTCACATCAATGAAAGAAGGATTCAAAAGTTGCTAAATGATGGATATATAGATCCATTCGACTATATGTCATATGCAACTTGTGAGCATTGCATTCGTGGAAAACTGACCAAATCTCCATTTAGTAGAACTGGAGAGAGAGCCAATGAGTTGTTGGAACTCATACATAGTAATGTATGTGGACCCATGTCAACTCATGCCATTGGAGGTTACTCCTACTTCATTACATTTACTGATGATTTCTCAAGGTATGGATATGTGTACTTAATGAAGTACAAGTCCGAGGCCTTTGAGAAATTCAGAGAGTATAAGAATGAGGTGGAGAACCAGACTGGAAAGAGTATCAAAACTCTTCGATCAGATCGAGGAGGTGAATACTTAAGTATAGAGTTTACTCAGTTCCTCAAGGACCATGGGATATTATCCCAATGGACACCTCCTTATACACCTCAGCTCAATGGTGTCTCTGAAAGGAGAAATCGTACATTATTAGATATGGTATGGTCCATGATGAGTTTCGCTGACCTACCCATCTCATTCTGGGGATATGCCCTAGAAACCACAGCTTACCTTCTGAACAGAGTTCCAACTAAGTCGGTAGTGTCTACACCATATGAGATATGGAAAGGGAAGAAGCCTGATCTTAAGGTTGTTAAGATTTGGGGCTGTCCTGCCCATGTTAGAAGACACAACCCCGATAAGTTAGAATCAAGGATAGAGCGATGCAAATTTGTGGGATACCCCAAGGAAACTTGTGGGTATTATTTCTATCATCTCGAGGACCAAAAGGTCTTTGTAGCTAAGAGAGCAATGTTCCTTGAGAAGGAACACATTCTTGACGGAGACAGTGGGAGAATGATAGAATTGAGCGAGGTTGGAGAACCAAGCTCAAGCACCACTCTACAGCCCGAGTCTATTCAGGTACCTAATACACAAGTATCAACTTTACGCAGGTCTGATAGAGTATCTCATCCTCCTGAGAGATATGTGGGACATATTAGAGCAGAGGATGTAGAGGATATTGATCCTCAGACCTACGAGGAGGCTATTATGAGTATAGACTCCGGGAAGTGGAAAGAAGCCATGAATTCTGAGATGGATTCTATGTACTCCAATAAGGTTTGGAACCTAGTTGATGCGCCCGAAGGTATTGTACCCATCGGTTGCAAGTGGATCTTTAAGAAAAAGATCGGAGTAGATGGAAAGGTAGAGACCTATAAAGCAAGGCTAGTGGCTAAGGGGTATCGTCAAAGGCAAGGTGTTGACTACGACGAAACTTTCTCACCCGTAGCAATGCTAAAATCCATCAGAATTCTATTGGCTATTGCAGCACACTATGATTATGAGATCTGGCAGATGGATGTGAAAACCGCATTCCTCAACGGGAACCTCGAGGATGAGGTGTATATGATGCAACCTGAGGGATTCGTGTCCAAGAACTGCCCAGATAAGGTGTGTAGGTTGCTTAGATCCATTTATGGACTAAAGCAAGCTTCCCGAAGTTGGAACATAAGATTTAATGAGGCAATCAGATCTTATGACTTCGTTAAGAACGAAGATGAGCCTTGTGTATACAGAAAGGTAAGTGGGAGTGCTATCACCTTTTTGGTGTTATATGTGGATGACATCCTCATCATTGGGAATGACATAGGAATGCTATCCACAATAAAGGCTTGGTTATCTAGACACTTCTCCATGAAGGACTTAGGGGAAGCATCTTATATCTTGGGGATTAGAATCTATAGAGATAGATCCAAGAGGATGCTTGGCTTGTCCCAGTCCAAGTACATAGAAACTATTGTCAAAAGGTTTGGCATGGAAAATTCCAATAGAGGTCTCATACCGATGAGACATGAGATATCGCTTTCTACGAGTATGTCCCCAAAGACTCCAGAAGAAAGGGCGAACATGAATATGATACCTTATGCCTCAACAATAGGGTATATCATGTATGTCATGCTATGTACTAGGCCTAATATAACGCATGCTCTAAGTGTCACGAGCAGGTATCAGGCGGATCCAGGCTTGGAGCACTGGAAAGCAGTAAAGTGTATCCTTAAGTACTTGAGAAGGACTAAGGATCTTTTACTAGTATATGGAGGTAATAGCCTTAAGGTTGAAGGCTACACTGACTCAAGTTTTCAGTCTGTTGTCGATGATAGCAAGTCAAATTCAGGGTATGTGTACACCTTGAATGGAGGAGCAGTGTGCTGGAAGAGTTCCAAGCAAGATACCACTGCTGACTCGACCACAGAGGCGGAGTACATTGCTGCATCAGATGCAGCAAAGGAGGGAGTCTGGGTGAAGATGTTCATCACAGATTTGAGAGTCGATACAGATAGCGACAAGTCGACTTCCTTATATTGCGACAACTATGGGGTGATTACTCAAATAAGGGAACCCGAGTCTCAACAGAAGTGTTCTGAGGAGGTTCCAGCTTATCAGAGAGATCGTAACCCGAGGAGATGTAGCAGTGGAAAGAGTTCCATCCGAAGATAACATTGCAGATCCACTGATAAAGTCGTTGTCTCAGATTGTCTTTGAGCGTCACAGGGGTCTGATGGGGATCAGACACATAGGTGATTGGCTTTAGGTCAAGTGGGAGATTGCTAGTCATAGGTGCCTAGCAAGTCAATCACGTGAGTGATGGCACGTGTGACTTGATACAGAATCTTTTTGCTTATTATATTTTGGCGTATATCACTTTATAACTATTGCATAAATGCATATATATATTGTGATGTCCTTGGATTTGTGCAATGGGAATCGGATCGTGATGAGATCACGATAATGAGATCGATTCACCTTTAAACATATATCCTAAATAATCCCGGTCATAGGTTACTCGAGAGGGACATCGTGATAACCGGATAGACTTGTGTGCTGTATACCCGTCCATATGATGGATGCAGCTAGTCTCATAGCTGCTCGTGTAGGGACACTAGGGATACAGTACAGGTGCTCATTGGAGAATGAGTTCACTAATTGATCCGCTTACGGAATGTTGGATGGTTGATGATGCCTTATTGTCAGACAGCGATTCCGTAGTCCTAGTGGTGTATCTGGTCCTTAGACTTGAGACACCAAGGATGTCCTGTATGAGTGCTCCACTCTTTGATACCAGACTTATAGGTTTGGTTGTCCCAGATCTAGTACAGCTAGTCATTGGGAGTGGTAGTCGACCTTACGAGGGCTATTGAGTGTCGACAGAGGATCATCCACTCTCGGCGTCATGAGAGGAATATCCCATGTGTTCTTACTCAGACAAATCCCTGGCCAGGGTCATTCGGGTTGAGAGAGAAAGAGTTCTCTGGGAGAATCCGATTAGAGCGAGACTTGAGTAGAAACCGTATGGGTCTGACAACACCATGCTCGATATACGGTCTCTGGGATATTAGATGGATGAGGGACTATAGGTACATGGTAACTGAGGACAGACAGGTCCAATGGATTGGATTCCCCTGTATCATCTGGGGACTACGACGTAGTGGCCTAGTATGTCCGTAGTCGATGAGTCGAGTGAATTATTACATAGATAATAATTCACTGAGTTAGAAGGAGTTTTGACAGGTATGACTCACGGCTAGCTCGATATTGGGCCTAGAGGGTCACACACATATAGTAGGCATTGCGATGAGTAGATGTTCGGATATGAGATATCCGACGGAGCCCTTGTCTTATTGGATGCAGATCCAATACCCACTAGGGAAGGACCCATTAGGGTTTGACACAGGATCTATATAAATAGGAGGGATTCACAGCCTCATAGGCTAGAGTCTTTGCTTGCCCTTCCTATTCTCCTCTCCCTCTCCACCTCAGAGTAGGCCTGGAGTTTTGAGGAGCGTCGTCGCAACCCTGCTGTGTGGATCACCGCTAGAGAGGAGGACGCTTGACCTCCTTCACCCTCTCCTAAGGATCTGCAAGGAAACAGGGATATACGATCTCCCTAGGTAACACAATCTCTATACGCAGTTTTGTGTTTTGCGGATTTTTGCGCACCAATCTTCGCACGACGACGAACATCTTTTTGGGAATCGGGGATTTTTGTTTTCTTGTTCTTCCGCTGCGCATATGATGTCGCCCCCCATGAATTCCCAACACTACTGCCACACCTTCCTCTGATATTGTATGCCTAAGATATTCCACCTTCTTTTGAATAAAGAAAAAATTCATAGTGGTTGTTATTTGTTCAAAAGGTAGTTTTCGGTATGTCTTCTTCGCATACTCGTATTTGATGATACCCGGATCGAAGGTCCAGCTTTGTGAAGATTTGTGCTCTCTTAGCAACTCAACTACTATTGGAATAGGGTATTTATCCTTGATGGTTATGCCATTGAGAGCTCGGTAATCAACACATAATCGCCATATTCCATCCTTCTTTCGTATGAGGAGCACCGGTGAAGAGTAGGGGCTGCAACATGGCCGAATAACTCTTGTTTTGAGCATCTCTTTTATAATCCTTTCAATTTCATCCTTCTGGAGATATGGATACTGATATGGCTGAGCATTTGCTGGAGATTTGCTTGGAAGAATCGTTATACAATGATCATGCCGATGGGTAAGAGGTAGGTTGCGCGGTTCGTCAAATATATCTGAAAATTTAGCAAGCAAAGGAAGTAGATTTGGATCTTCAAATTTTGTTGGCTCTCTCTTAGTTTACTGCTCAAGTTGTACTAAAAAGCCCCTATATGCTTTATGCAAAACCATCTCCATTTGTTGTTTGCAAATCATCGTTACGTCGCCCTCACGTTTCCCATGCAGTATCACATGTTTCTCCTTACTGTAAAATTTTATAAATAGTTGCATAAAATTCTAAGAAATATCACCTAATGTTATCAACCATTTAATTCTGAGTATGGCCTCATGATCATCATGAGGGAGGAGGAAGAAATCTGCAATTATCTCTTGGTCCTGTAGTAACAGTTTCACCTGCGGGCACCTATGATCACACTTCAAAATTTGTCCGTTGGCGACCTTAACGACAAACCTGCTGCAATTCTCAATAGGTAAGTTCATATGGACAACAACCTTACTGTTTAGGAAGTTATTAGTGCTGCCCGTGTCGATGAGAACAGTGATCGGTTGTTATTTGAGAAGGCCTCCAACTTTCATCGTTTGCGGGTTTGAGTAGCCAACTAGTGTATGTACCGTAACTTCGGTCGGTTGTGGCTCTTCTTCTGCATCTTCTTCTTCATGTTCAAGGCTCTCTTTTGGATGTTCAATGACCTCTTCTTCTATCGATTCTATCATATGAAGTTCCCCTTTACTACAACGATGCTCACGGCTCCACGGCTCGTCACAATGCCAACATAACCCCTTCGCATATCGCTCCCGAAGCTCTTCTCTTGTTAACCTCTTTGGTGTAGGGACTTGGTCAATAGTAGGGGGGGTTGAGGGCTTCAATATTACTGGTTGAAGAGTGACCCTAGTCCTCCGAGCTTCATGGTTCGATTGCTCCTCTTGATGTCGTGCGAAAGAGATGGCTACCATAAGCGTATACGGTTGTTGCGCTTTAACTTCTCCTCGGATCTCCGGCTTCAAGCCCTCAATAAAGGTCCTCAATAGCTGTTTTTGAGACCAATCATGAGTTTGATTAGATAACCTTTCAAACCTGGTTTGGTACTCCTGAATGGTGGAAGTTTGTCGGATCTTTGCTAGTTGTCCATCAATATTCTCGTAATCGGTTGTTCTGAAGCGGATCAACAGTCTTTCTTTGAATTGTTGCCATGAAAAGACTCCATAAGTATGTTCAAACCAGTCAAACCACTGCATAGCATCCCCTTCAAGATGTATAGCTGCAATTTTCACCATAGATGCATCCGCGGTTTTGTGGTACTGAAAATATCGCTCTGTGCGCGAGATCCAACCAATCGGGTCTCCTTCTTCCCATCTAGGGAAGTCCACTCTCATGCATGGATAGTTGGGTTTAGTCATAGAGTCTCCCCTCCCTTGGAACTCATCTCTTTGAGCCTGGTGCGATTGGGCAAAGCTCTCTCCGTGATATGATTTTTTCGGGCTTAGTGGTCGGCCCAATCTGAGTTCGGTAAAGAGCGTCCGAATCTTATCCTCCATTCGTGCCTCCAAGGCTTCGAATTTAGCATTGATTGCCTCCTTAGATGCCATAGTATATGCCTCCAAATCTATGATGTTAAGATCTCTCTTTTGTTGTCAGGTTAAAGGAATGTATAGTTGAGAGAAGTGATGGTCGAAAGGATTGGTGGATCGATGGATGCAGGCTACGATTTAGGCTTGTTTTGTGGCTGTTTTGGGTGCAGTTTGAGGGTGTGGTTTAGTGGAGTTTTAGGGCTATGGATGAATGTTTTGGATCTGTGGTAGATGGTAGCAAAGGTTTGATAGAAATCAGTGGAAGTTGCAGCAAGTATGTGCTGTCTTGTAAGAGTAGAATTGTCGTCGAAGAAACAACGGTTTCTCGATGTAATTTCCACTAAAAACTTGAGAGAATTGAGGAGGGAATTAATAGAAAAATTATAGTTTATATGACAGAAAGGATATCTAATTTAATCAAGAAAATTTCAGTAGTATAACAGCAAGGAAATTGGTGCAAGTTACGATTGCAAAATTCTCGTCGAAAAATTTCAGCGGGCTACGACGAAAATTTGCAGCAACATAAAATCATTTTTAGAGATGAATTTCTTAATATATCAATCTTAGATAGAAGCCAAGATGATCTATGAAGTGTATACGAAATTTCATTCAAAAAAGATTGCAAATAGATGGGTTAAGGCAATAATATGCAACTGAAATTTTTGACAGTACAGATTTTTAGGTATAGTAGATTGGACATAAAAGATCAGTGGTTTATATTAAGAATTTTTTGATGAAACTAAAGGGAAATCTACTGTTAGGAAGTGTCAAAGCTATCATAAAAATTTCGTAGAGATTTGGATAGAAACAATATAGTATCAAGATCAAAGAAACAGTGCTATGCGGCTGAAATTTTACAGTGCAGATTTTCAAGTATAGTAGATTTGACGTAAAAGATCAATGGTTTATATTGAGAATTTTTTGAAAAAACCAAAGGGAAATCTGCTGTTAGGAAGTGTCAAAGATGTCATAAAAAATTCATAAAAATTTGGATAGAAAAAGCATAGTAGCAAGATCAAATAGATGGTACTATACGGCTGGAATTCTGCAATGTATCTTTCGTCGTAGAGATGAAAACTTTGTGACGAAAGGTTTATGCAGCAATATAGGAACAGTTTTTTTTTTTGGATTTTCGAATAAGGATAACTAAATTGCAGTAGCAGTAAGGTAGGAAACCGGAACCTGTTGCAATTCACGGGGAGATCAAAGGATGATCCGCGGTGGTGGAGATGATGGTGGAATTCGGCGATAATCTTTTAAGCAATTATGGGAATTGCTTTAGGCGGTTGTGGAGGGCTGATGGATAGCAATGGAAGGGCAGCGAGATGCCAAGAACACTGCTCTGATACCAGGTGTTAGAACCCTTGCAGATTCTAAACTTGGGTTGATCTCTTTAGGGGATCGACCTCCTTAGAACTCTATAGGGGTTCCTCCCTCCAAGTTGCTGCTCAAAGGCTGCAGAAAAGATTCATCTATTGCTTATGAAAAGAGAAGGAATACATGGCTATTTATAGGGCTTCTAAACCCTAACTCCTAATAGGACTCCTACTTAAGACTCTTACTTCCAACCAACTCCTAATAGGACTTCTACTCAAGACTCCTATTCCCTTACAACTCCTAATTCTTCTCTAAGAAAAAATCTTCTACATGAATGCCCCTCTCAATTAGGACTCTCCTAGCTAGAGTCCTAATAGAATGTCCCTCTCAATTAGGACTCTCCTAGCTAGAGTCCTAACATTTTTACATGAATGTCTCTCTCAATTAGGACTCTCCAAGCTAGAGTCCTAACACAATTGTTCATGAAAATTTTCAATTACATCAATGATAAAAGTTTATGGGGGTCATGATAGATACAAATTTAGATAACAAACTCTATATTTCTTAATATGTTATGATCCTCGATTGTATGATTTGAAGATTAATTATCATGATACATAAGCTTGATTGAAGCAAGTATATAATTGAGAAAATTCTCTCCCTTAAATCTATATAAATATACATTACAATCAATCGATGAATTATCAAGCTTGCACATTATTTCTTCATAAAAATCACTAATATATTAACATTATTAGTCCATAAGAAAACTATGATTATCTTTTTGTTATTGGTCTTGTCCTAGCTAATATATACTTTTGTCACATTTTATTTTGGAGATTACTGTTTATAATCACCTCTTTATTATTTATAATTTTATTTTAAAATTTTATAATATCTCAAAACTATCCTTTCATAAATGAATATAAATATCCTCTTCTTTTTCTTGTTCTTCCCCGTCCTCTTCCTCTTTTTCATACTCATTTTTTTCTTTATCCTCTGTTTGTCAACAGATGTGCTATGGCTCGTTAGTTAACACGGCCTGATCCACGGGTCGATGTCGAGAGTGTCCCATCGACTGAGCTAGACGTCGAAACATCGATCGACCCTCGGTGTTGGGTTCTTGGTCAACGTTCCTCAACCTGGAGGCTGAATAGTCGATGACTCGCCCACGAGGTCGTCGGTCGGGGCGCCTGTGAATCGTGGGTGGCCGCTTTCCTGTAGAAAAAGGCCTTCGCTGGGTGAACCCCGGCCATGGCCCCTCCGACGAGCAAGTTAGTTGAATGTTTTTCCCCTCCCCTCCCAAATCCCCCTTTTGTGGGTATCCACGAAGGGTTCTTATACTATGGCATGAGGGTGAGTCGTATGCGGTTCGAGGTGATGGGCATGTCGGACAGTGTCTCAGCACGCCTGGGCTCCAACCTTGCGTGCGAGGGTGGTGACGTCCTGAATTTATTGGAATGAGGCGTGTGGGATGTCATGACGTGTGACATTTTGGTCTGAATTTTGACTTTGCGTGTGGGATGTGGTGATGTGCCTTGGGTCCATAATTTGTCATATCACTTCTCCCTCCCCTCCAAGGCGTGCCGCGGGGCCCTCAGAGGGCCAAGAGGCATGCTAGTGTTGGAGTGATGCCTGGGTTGGATTGGTTCTGCTGATCGGGCGTTGGATCGATCAGGTGGCTGCGCTTGGGGTCAACGGGTCACAAGTTGGGAGCGATCTGCAGCGACCCAGGCATGAACTGAACCTTGTGGGTCGAGCGACTATGCTCGAGCTCAGGTTTTGGTGTCGACGGGTCGCAAGTCAAGAGCGATCTGTAGTGACCCGGGCACGAGCCGAACCTTGTGGGCCGAGCGACTACGCTCGGGCTCAGGTTTTGGTGCCGACGGGTCGCAAGTCGAGAGCGATCTGTAGCGGCCCAAGCACGAGCCGAACCTTGTGGGCCGAGCGACTATGCTCGGGCTCAGGTTTTGGTGCCGACGGGTCGCAAGTCGAGAGCGATCTGTAGCGACCCGGGCATGAGCCGAACCTTGTGGGCCGAGCAACTATGCTCGGGCCCAAGTTTTGGTGCTGACGGGACGTAAGTCGAGAGCGATCTGTAGCGACTCGTGCATGAGCTGAACCTTGTGGGCCGAGCGACTATGCTCGGGCTCAGGTTTTGGTGTCAACGGGTCACAAGTCGAGAGCGATCTTTAACAACCCGTTGAAATTTTGTCAACGGGTATAAGGCTTCTGATTATCCATTCTAAATGATGAAGATCAGGATTGGATGTCCTTATCTCTTTTGCTGCTTTAACAAAGATTATGCTACTGGTTTTCTACTTTAAATAGTTTCATCTAATTCAGCATTTGAACTGCCATTTGTGGTTTGATTTGACTATTTTTTTATGAGCATGTTCTACACTAGTGGTTTCTTAATATAAATGATAGAGCTTGCGTTTGAATATGGTAAACACTAAGTATCTATCATCTATGATTTCTATCTCTATTTGATGGGTATTTGAGTTGTGAGTTTTTAAATTTATTGTGGAACAAATTGGCTTGTGGATCTTTTTTTTTGCTATGAACAATATTTTGATAGTAGAGGTTTTGATTTGGACCAAATGATGTCTCATGATTTTTATCATTCGTATTGAAAGGGTTTTCTATGTAAAAAATAGTTGGTATTCTTATGCACGTAATTGTAATTTAATTGTTCATTACTCATATACTCAAGTTAGTACTCTTAACATATTTATAGGAATTTTTTTTATAATTAATTATCTATTTTCGTATATATTTTTTATCCATTTTTCATAACACAATTATATGTCATTAACTCATATTATCTCATGACCACACGACTATAACATACTTCATGACATCCTTAAACTAGGGTTAGATTCTTAATCTTTATACTGCCACAAGCTCTCTATTCGCTTTCACCGAATCTATAACATTAGATAAGTCTAAAAATCTTCATATTATCATAAAATTATATATGAAGAATATGATTTTCTACTTCATAAGATCACACTGACCCTTCTACCATCTCACCTAATATAAAATACCATAATGTATTAGTGGATCTTTTGAATCAAGTGAAACTCAAATGGGATATAAAGCACCTAGTAGCTAAAAAGTTTTACCAACAATCAAGTGTTAATTTAATAGAAACCTTTAGTTTGATTGTTGAATTGATAATAATTTAATTTATCCTTAGTTTAACTATCATGTATGATAACTAGATGTTAACAATGTTTTCTTACAAAAGTATTTAACTAAGGATATATTTATACAACAACCCTCGGGTTCCATTCATCTTTAATATTTTAATAATATTTATAAACTATAGAAAGCTATCTATGGAATTCATCAAGCACCAAAGAGTCTGATATACCAAACTTGATTTGTTTATGATATAAACTAACTTGGTTTACTTCAAATTTGACAACTCTTCGTTTCTACGATAATAAAAGGGATGTACTATATATCTACTAATTTATATATATGACACAACTTTTATTCGTCTAAACATCTTATTTGCAATCAACAAACTATCATAATATAGGTATCATTCCAAGATTGATATGAGCCGATTATTAGTGAGATTTTTCAATTACATCGTTTTAAGATCGTCCTCAATGATAAAAGTTTGTGGGGTCATGATAGATGCAAATTTAGATGACAAACTCTATATTTCTTAATATGTTATGATCCTCAATTGTATGATTTGAAGATTAATTATCATGATACATAAGCTTGATTGAAGCAAGTATATAATTATGAAAAATCTCTCCCTTAAATCTATATAAATATACATTACAATCAATCAATCAATGAATTATCAAGCTTGCACATCATTTCTTCATAAAAATCTCTAATATATTAACATTATTAGTCCATAAAAAAACTATGATTATCTTTTTGTTATTGGTCTTGTCCGAGCTAATATATACTTTTGTCACATTTTATTTTGGAGATTACTGTTTATAATCACCTCTTTATTATTTATAATTTTATTTTAAAATTTTATAATATCCCAAAACTGTCCTTTCATAAATGAATATAAATACCCTCTTCTTATTCTTGTTCTTCCCCATCCTCTTCCTCTTCTTCATGCTCGTTTTCTTCTTTGTCCTCCCCTTCATCTTACTCTTCTTATTCTTTTTTTCTTCACTTTTTCATCTTCCTCATTCGCGGACAATATCGTAAGAGCAATAAGTGGGGTGAGAGCATGGGTTGGGGAGCGACGAATGACAATGGGGAGAGTGGGTTGAGGGTGGCAATCAGTAATGATCATAACTAGGGGGACAACAATCAATGGGGAGCGCAGGCTAAGTGGTGCAATCGACAAAGAGATGTGAGGAAGGAAAAAAAAATTTTAAAAATTATAAATAATAAAATATTATTTTATTAATTATTTTTAAAAAAAGTAATAAAGAGATTGTCAATAGTTAAAAAAAAAGTCTTAAGTTTCTTATTTTTTTAAAAAAGTTTTCTCTTATTATTACCCTAAGATAATTTTGCCTTTTACCTAGATAAAAATGATGTCCCTTGTTACTTAGTAGATTATTGTGACACTAAAAAGAATGTCCTACCCTGATTAGTATATGCTTTATAAAATTGATGCTATCAATTTGCCTTTAAAAAACATATGTTTTTCATTAAGTAGATTGCTCTGATATTAGAACCTTTATCATCATTAAAACAGTACTTTCAACAAGGTCCCGTAGCTCAGTTGGTTTAGAGCATTGGTCTTATGAGCCGAAGGTCGCGGGTTCGAGCCCCGCCGGGACCAAACTTTTTTAAAAACATTTCGTAAAATAAATTTAGAATATATATATATATATATATATATATATTAACTATAATAATAATAATAATTTATTTTTGAGATTTTTTTAAAGTATAATAAGTGGATTTTTTTGAATTTCTTAAAACAAATTTAAAATGTATAATATTTTTTTGATAAACGAAACTATATATATTACTATGAATATGAAAATTTATAATAACATGGGTAGAAAATATGATTGGACTCAAAAAATTGAGCTCTGTAAGCGAGCTTTAATATTAATTATACTCTTATACATTTGAACTTAATATTATCATGATCACTAATAGTCCTGTTGTATAAAATTAGAGAGGATCTCATGATTAAAATGATGATCATTTGTAAAGCTCTACATTCGACAAAACTAGTATCGATCGCTCTACAGGGTTTAAACATACAATTATAATCATGCTATTATTTAGAAAAAAAATTAATATCAAAATATGAAATCAAATATCATGGATCAAAAAAATTAAATATGAAATATCCTTATTTGATATATATATATATATCAAATAAGGATATTTCGTAAAATAAATTTAGAATATATATATATATATATTAACTATAATAATAATAATAATTTATTTTTGAGATTTTTTTAAAGTATAATAAGTGGATTTTTTTGAATTTCTTAAAACAAATTTAAAATGTATAATATTTTTTTGATAAACGAAACTATATATATTACTATGAATATGAAAATTTATAATAACATGGGTAGAAAATATGACTGGACTCAAAAAATTGAGCTCTGTAAGCGAGCTTTAATATTAATTATACTCTTATACATTTGAACTTAATATTATCATGATCACTAATAGTCCTGTTGTATAAAATTAGAGAGGATCTCATGATTAAAATGATGATCATTTGTAAAGCTCTACATTCGACAAATCTAGTATCGATCGCTCTACAGGGTTTAAACATACAATTATAATCATGCTATTATTTAGAAAAAAAATTAATATCAAAATATGAAATCAAATATCATGGATCAAAAAAATTAAATATGAAATATCCTTATTTGATTTATATGATGCTTCAATTTCCAAAACATAAGAATATCAAGCTACAAGAAAACTACATTATCATTCTTCTCTTTTTTATGAGACCATTATAAACAATAAAATTTGGCTTATATGAAGATGAAAATAATATGTAATCTCATGTATGTTATATAGTATATTATTATATTGAGTCACTTAGATATTTGTTATAAATGAGAGTAGAGAGGATATGATAAGCAAATAGAAGAGTCCTTATCGTCTCTTAAGAAATTATATTATAAATATATTTTTCTTTTATTAACCTATTATCATAAATAGAATCAAATTAAAACTATAATATATCTTATCTAATTAAATAAGAATATATAATATAAAACCACCTTACAAAAATATAAGGAGCATTTTATTAATTATCACACTTGAAGTTAAGATACTCGTATTCATATTGGGAGTAGAAATTGTTGAATCTCGTATTTTGATAATGAAACTACTTGATATAAGTTTATGATTTAATCTGCGTTTTGAGTGACGCTGGAAGCTTCGATCAGGATGAGACAATTAAAGCTGGAAAATCATGTTGTGCCGGAGGAACATGTCAGAAGATTGGACGTCGGGTCGGTAGATCGATCGACGTATCGACAGAAGGCTTCGGGCTGTGGACTCGGGCATCGGGCCAAGAAGAGCGGGTATTGTGCCAAGGATATCGGAGTTGTGGAGTAAACTGGCCGATTGGGCAATAAGCTGCAGGAGAGGACAATGCGCCGAAGAATCAGACGAAGCGTCGAGGGACCAATGACATGCCGGACAACTTGGTTAATTGCTTAGGATTAATTGTCTCAATCGAAGTTTTGTTTTAAGTGTGCAGGATTAACTACGATGAAAGTAAGATATGCAGCAGGAGTTACACCGGAATCAAGACAATGATCACGTTGGGAGTTCGAGAGTTCGACGGAAGTTCGGACAATCGTCGGAGGTTCTGCGGGAACAAATCCGAAACATCCATGAGCTTGACAAAGAAGCTCGTCGGAACTCGCCAAGTGGATCGTTGCAAGTCCAGGAGTTTGCCGGAAGTCAGTAGAAGCATCACCGAGGGTTCATCGGATGATCGACGGAAGTTCGCCGGAAGAAGCGATTGACGCACCGGAGCAAGTTGCAGTAAATGTCTTAGGAAATATCGTAGTTAGCACAATGATTAAGTTGGAAATGGGAGGTGATCCCATTAACTTAATCTTGGGGCAATTGGGCCCCTGAAAAACCCAAATTGGGCCGAATGGATCAACCCATTCGGACCCTGATTTCTGCCAGGCGGTTGAACCGCCCCAGCCAAGCGGTGGCACCGCCTGGGCTCAGTCTCCGAGCGAGACTGGGTGGTGCAACCGCCCCTGACAGGAGGTGGCATCGCTTGAGCTCGGTCTTCGAGCACTGGCAGGAGGTGCAACCGCCTCAGTCAGGCGGTGGCACCGCCTGAGCTCGGTCTTCGAGCTCTGACAGGAGGTGCAACCGCCCCTGACAGGAGGTGGCACCGCCCAAAGGCTCAGTCTTTGAGCTCTGCTAGGCGGTGCAACCGCCAGATCCCAGAATTCCATGAATTGACAGTTTTGAGCTCGAAATTCAAACTGGGTTGGGGCCTATAAATACCCCACCCTTTCAGCAGTGAGAGGGCACCCAGAAACCACCGAAATTCTGATTTTACTTTGTGATTTTTAGAGCTTAAAAGTGTTGTATGAGTTGAAAGTTCTTCTCCCTCTTTTCTTCCAATTTCTGATCTTTAAAGAGATGAGAGAAAATTCTGTAAGGGTTGTCTCCTACGCCCGTCAAAAGGAGTGAAACTGTAAAAGGGTGGTTGGCCTTCGCCTATTGAAGGAAGGCCTCTAGTGGACGTCAATGATCTCGTCGGTGGAGGAAGCCAAAAGTAGATGTAGGTCAAGATTGACCGAACCACTCTAAATCTTGGTTTGCATTTACTTTGAATATATTATCTTTACTGCAAACCTCCTCAAAAGCTTACTGCTTTCTGCGCATATACGATTGGGTTTCAAGCTTTGCACTTTCCGAATCGGCATTTAGACGTAAATCAATTTTATCGTACGATCATCATATTTCAGTTTGCGTTTACGTTTTGATTTCTATCATAACTGCAAACTGCCTTTATATCCTTGCTTTAACTGCATCTCGCTTAATCAAGTGATTTACGAATCAGCATTTAGACGTAAATCAGTTTTTCCGTACGAATATCATATTTCAGTTTGCGCCTACTATCTGATTTAAACTATAACTGCAAACTGCATTTATATCTTTGCTGCATCTCGCTTAATCAAAAGTTAAAGTGATTTACGAATTGCCTTTCTTACTGAAATCACTTTTATCGAACGAACGCAGTTTTATTTTAATCGTAGAAGGTTTTCCGCTGCACTAATTCACCCCCCCCCCCTCTTAGTGCTCTTGATCCTAACAATTGGTATCAAAGCCCGGTATTTCTCATTTCGGATTTACACCCGAGAGAAATAGTTCTTCATGGCTTTCAAGAGGGCTTATCGGTTGTTCGTCCATCGTTGTTTAACGGATTGGACTACACTTATTGGAAAACTCGAATGAGAGTTTTCTTGATTTCTATGAATTTGGATTTATGGAATATTATTGAAAACGGTTTTCAACTTCCCTCTAAACCGATGAACGAATGGTCGGATTTGGAGAAGAAGTATTTTTCTTTAAACGCAAATGCTATGAATGTCTTATTTTGCGCTTTGGACAAAAATGAGTTCAATCGGGTTACTTTGTGCGAAACGACTTTTGACATATGGCACACTCTTGAAATCACACACGAAGGCACTTCTAGAGTTAAAGATTCGAAAATCAACTTTTTGATGCGTGATTTCGAGCTTTTTCAAATGAAGCCAAGCGAAACCATTGGTGACATGTACACCCGTTTTACGGATGTCGTCAATGGTTTAAGAGCTCTTGGCAAATGTTTTTCGGATTTTGAACTCGTAAATAAGATTTTGTGTTCTCTTTCTAAGAAGTGGGATTCAAAAGTAACTGCAATACAAGAAGCTAAAAATCTAAACAACTTACCACTTAAAGAACTAATTGGTTCGTTGATGACATATGAAATGGTGCACAATGCACATGATGAACATGATGAACAAAACAACCTTCCAAAGAACAGGAAGGATTTGGAACTCCGGACAAATGAATACCACTTGAGCGATGACTCTGATGAGGACAATGATGAACTTGAACTTCGAACACTAAATCTTAACAAGTTTATTAAACAAAAATCTAAAATAAACAATAAACTTGAACGGAGGAAGAGGCCAAAGAAGAAGAACACAAAGTGGGATGAATCGAGCTCCTCCGAAGACGAGGAGAAAATCAAGAAAGGCGAGGTGGCAAACTACGCCTTAACCGCTTTCAATGATAAGGTAATCGAAATCCCCCCGATTTATTTCGAAATTACTTGATGCTTTCATGATATATTTTCTTTTTTAGTTTAGAATTAATTTCCTTGAAAATTACATGTTTAAAAATAAAAATACAAAAATTATGATCATGCTAGTAATTTCGAAAATGATAATATTACATATTTTATGATAAACAAAAATAATAATTTTGATTGAAAATATGAAATCATGGTTAAGAAGTAATAATGTGTATCATGTTTGATTAGCATTGTTGAATGAAATCATGTTTGATTTGAAGTAATGCATAATGATATAATGAAAATATTAAATATTTTTTATACAATAATTGACAATTTTATGCATGAGATTTTAAGTTATACATGATAATAAGCATGTGTTATTTTCATGAGTGTATTTGAAAAACATATGGCAAAACCATGTCATCCGAATGCATGAAAGTGTTAAATTTCATTTTCAGATTTTCTTGACCATAACAATTCATTTTTGAGAATCTATTGATCTTGATGGTTTTATGACAAAATTTATTTTTTGATCCTAAATGTCAATGCATGTTTTTATTTAACATAAATGAAAAAGCATATTAACATGAAATCAAATACTTAAAAAAGGAGAGAAAATATATTATCAATGAAATCATGAATCTACCTATGTTATGAATTTTGTGAACCATAAAAGTGATTTTGATGATTTAAATTTGAAATGAGTTTTATCAAAATCATGATATTGATTTCTTGGAATAACATGAGATTACCTTTGATAATCATTTTGATTCATGGAATTTTGGATTCATGACTTGGTCTTACATTTGTTTATGAGATGGTTGAAATCTTTGTACCTTTGAATTCTTCCCTTCTCCTTTCAATTTGTGAATTTATGCATGTTATATGTTGAAGATTTGAAACCATGTTTTGGTATCATGCATATCTAAGAAATGTTGATGTGACAAATTGAATGAGTTGAAAATGAATGATGATTTTTCTCTTGAATATAACTTGTGATATTTTTTATATAAATCATCATTTGATTTCTCGACATTCGATACATGAGATTTTATTATAAATCAAAATTTCTCATTAATCGATCTTCTATGATTTTACTTGATATTCTCTTGAGAGGAGATTTTCTAAATGAATCATGATTTTTCCTTGTGAGTTCTTGGAGTTATTATTTGATTTTCTTTTAAAACAAGATCTCTTCCTTGTACTCTTATGATTTTTCTTGATATTTTATTTAAAAAAGATATTTACTATATGAATCATGTCTTTTGGTATTCAAATGATTTTATCCTTCGTGACATGATTTATTTGTATTTATGGCTTGCATGGCTTGAAATGTTTTGGTATGATGCATGCAATGATGAAATATTTATGAAGTTAAAATGATGTATGCAATACTTATGATAATGATGTACGTGATGTATTGCATATGATGTGTATCATGAATACTTTAAATGTTGAATGTTTGGTATCATGATCAACATGTTGATAAATGCTTAAAAATTTTTAATGTTTGAGTATCATGTATGATATGCCTATTAATGATGATTGATTTATTTTTCGGTATCATGCATGAAAAATAAGGTTTTTGAAATTGTGTTTGTTTTAATTTGAATATATAATGATGCACAAATAAGATTGATACTTACCTTTGTCATAATATGAAAATTGATATAAGGGTCTTCCCTTCTTTTTGACAATGACAAAGGGGGAGCAAGAATTTCAAGCGTGGACATCATGAAAAGAGGCAAACTAGCTAGCTTGCACAATTCAAGATGAAAGTACAAATTGCACTTCTCAAAAGAGAAGATGCAAATGTAACATTTGCCAAATTGTTTGTTTGCCTCATGTAAAACATTATCTTTTGTTAGTTTGGCATTTTGCTAGCTTGCACTTTGCAAATAAAGCAAAAATGGCACTTCTTAAAAGAGAAGAAAGAGCTTGTTATCTTGAACATCACAAGCTTGCCTATCTTAAGAAACAAAAATTGTAAAAGTGATCTTGCCTATCTCAAGAAGCAAAACTTGCAACTTACACATTGCAATAGGAAGCAAGAATCATGAGCTTACACAAGAAAGCTATCTTGCATTTGTTTTCGAAATTTTTGCTAGCTTATATATTATGAAACTTGCATATCGTAAAAATTGCTAGCTTGTAGTCTAAATGAAGCAAAAAGTTGCTATCTCAAAAGAAGTAAATGTGCTATCTTGCCTATCTCAAAAGGCAAAAGTGCTAACTTGCACATCTAGCAAAACTTAACAAATTTGCATATTTCAAGAAGCAAGAGTTGCCTTCTTGAACATCTCAAAACGGCTAGCTTGCATGTTCTAAAATATTATAAAATTTGCTAGCTTTATGTTGTGGAATTTGCTATCTTGAACATTACCAAAAGTGCTATCTTGTATACTATAAAACTTGCATATCTAAAACTTGATAGCTCGAATGTTCTAAGCATGATGTAACACTTGCTAAATTTTCTAGCTTCAAAAATGCATGATGATAAAACTTGATATTATGTTTTTCATGCAATAAGTTGAACCTATATTCCAAACACAAGAATAGATGGACTTCTCCTTTTTGTTGATGACAAAGGGGGAGAAGTATGATGTTATGCATAAGTTTATGCATAAGTTCATGATGACGTGTTGCAAGTATTCATGATGAATATTGCAATGACTTGAATTTAGTTTGAATTCAAGGTTATATCAATATGGCATATTGATAGGGGGAGTTTGTTTAAACTCCGGGAGTTAAGTTTAACTCCGTCATCAAGTGGTTGTCATCATCAAAAAAGGGGAGATATATGTTTGAATCTCGTATTTTGATGATGAAACTACTTGATATATGTTTATGATTTAATCTGCGTTTTGAATGACGTAGGATGCTTCGATCAGGATGAGACAATTAAATCAGGAAAATCATGTTGTGCCGGAGGAACATGTCAGAAGATTGGACGTCAGGCCGGTGGATCGATCGACGTATCGACAGAAGGCTTCGGGCCGTGGACTCGGGCATCAGGCCAAGAAGAGCGGGTATTGTGCCAAGGATATCGGAGTTGCGGATTCAACTGGCCGATTGGGCGATAGGCTGCAGGAGAGGACGATGCGTCGAAGAATCGGACGATGCGTCGAAGAATCGGACGAAGCGTCGAGGGACCAATGACATGCCGGACAACTTGGTTAATTGCTTAGGATTAATTGTCTCAATCGAAGTTTTGTTTTAAGTGTGCAGGATTAACTACGATGAAAGTAAGATATGCAGTAGGAGTTGCGCCGGAATCAAGACAATGATCACGTTGGGAGTTCGAGAGTTCGACGGAAGTTCGGACAGTCGTCGGAGGTTTTGTGGGAACAAATCCGAGAAGTCCATGAGCTTGCCAAATAAGCTTGTCGGAACTCGCAAAGTGGATCATCGCAAGTCCAGGAGTTTGCTGGAAGTCCGCAAGAGCATCACCGAGGGTTCATCGGATGATCGACGGAAGTTCGCCGGAAACTCGCCGGAAGAAGCGATTGACGCACCGGAGCAAGTTGCAGTAAATGTCTTAGGAAATATCATAGTTAGCACAATGATTAAGTTGGAAATAGGAGGTAATCCCATTATCTTAATCTTGGGGCAATTGGGCCCCTGAAAAACCCAAATTAGGCTGAATGGATCAACCCATTCGGACCCTGATTTCTACCAGGCGGTTGAACCGCCCCAGTCAGGCGGTGGCACCGCCTAGGCTCAGTCTCCGAGCGAGACTGGGCAGTGCAACCGCCCCTGACAGGAGGTGGCACCGCCTGAGCTCGGTCTTCGAGCTCTGGCAGGAGGTGCAACCGCCTCAGTCAGGCGATGGCACCGCCTGAGGTCGGTCTTCGAGCTCTGGCAGGAGGTGCAACAGCCCCTAACAGGAGGTGGCACCGCCCAGAGGCTCAGTCTTCGAGCTCTGCCAGGCGGTGCAACCGCCAGATCCCGGAATTTCGGGAATTGACAGTTTTGAGCTCAAAATTCAAACTGGGTTGGGGCCTATAAATACCCCACCCTTTCAGCACTAAGAGGGCACCCAGAAACCACCGAAATTCTGATTTTACTTTGTGATTTTTAGAGCTTAAAAGTGTTGTATGAGTTGAAAGTTCTTCTCCCTCTTTTCTTCCAAGTTATGATCTTTAAAGAGAGGAGAGAAAATTATGTAAGGGTTGTCTCCTAAGCCCGTCAAAAGGAGTGAAATTGTAAAAGGGTGGTTGGCCTTCGCCTATTGAAGGAAGGCTTCTAGTAGACGTCAGTGGAGGAAGCCAAAAGTGGATGTAGGTCAAGATTGACCGACCCACTCTAAATCTCAATTTGCATTTACTTTGAGCATATTATCTTTACTGCAAACCTCCTCAAAAGCTTACTGCTTTCTGCACATATACGATTGGATTTCAAGCTTTGCACTTTCCGAATCGGCGTTTAGACGTAAATCAGTTTTATCGTATGATCATCATATTTCAGTTTGCGTTTACGTTTTGATTTCTATCATAACTGCAAACTGCCTTTATATCCTTGCTTTAACTGCATCTCGCTTAATCAAGTGATTTACGAATCAGCATTTAGACGTAAATCAGTTTTTTCGTACGAATATCATATTTCAGTTTGTGCCTACTATAACTGCAAACTGCATTTATATCTTTGCTGCATCTCGCTTAATCAAAAGTTAAAGTGATTTACGAATCGGCTTTCTTACTTAAATCACTTTTATCGAACGAACACAGTTTTATTTTAATCGTAGAAGGTTTTTCGCTGCACTAATTCATCCCCCCCCTCTTCCCTCTTAGTGCTCTTGATCCTAATAGAAATAAAATCACAATTAATCCCCTAAACCCTTTCACAACTAATATTATAAGAAATGTAAAAATTGAAGCTTTGCTGTAAATCGAAAAAGTTTTGGATCAACAATTATAATATTTAGCCTCATTTCTATTGTTCCAAACACAAAATCATAACAAGTTAACGAGACAACGGATCCTCGGACTCTTTACCTTCAACCGATCCCTTTCCAAGATTTTTTTAGAGTTTATATGTGATCTTTTACTAATAAATGCTTACATATTAAATTATCTTAGATCTTATTAGGATTAATTGATCATTTTTTTTAACAAATGTATTTCTTAAAAGTCCGATAGTTAATTTTTTTAGAATTGATATTTAAAATTTGTGATTTTTTCTGAACTTAATTAGATATGCAAACTATAAGAATTTTGATTTAATATTTTATGTAGTAGTCTAATTATTGGCTTTTGTGGGAAAAAAAATTAAACATGAAAAATACATCTAAAAATTTAAATAAGTGTAAAATTATGAGAAGTGGAACCCACTTTATCAAATATTAATAATTAAAACATATTGGTCTGTGAAAGTACAATCCCATACTTAAAGATCATCTAAACTTTTACATTTATATTCATAATGTATAAGAGTCCAATTGTTAGATTTAAAAAAATAAATAAATGCTATTTTAAAATAGATTATAGTAAGATTAGTCATCTAAAATTTTGTAAAAATTGATTAAATTTCAAATATAGGATTCTTTTAAAGGATTGGCAATTTAAAATTATATTTCCATTTAAATTTTGATTAATCAATCAGAATGTGTAAAAATTGGTCTGCAATTTCATAAGCTCCAATTATTTGATTTCTGGAAAATAATTAGCCATTCAAATTGTTTGTTTTATAATTAATTTCTTTTTTTATCCTAATTATTGTGATTCTGATATCTGAGATTTACTTAATTCAGATTCCTTCCTAAACTCGAATGCAGTCCAATCGAATTGATCGGTGAGACAAATCGGATTCGAACAGCGCCTCGGTTTCAAGCGATCGCCGTGACTCCATTACGCCGAGAAGAGACGATGGCGGCAGAAAGGACAGGAAGGCACGTCGCTGTAGCAAATTGCATCGGGAGAGGCTCCAAAATGGTTGCTCACACTCGTCGCCCTCTCGTCCCGCGAGCACAACGCGTGTGTGCATGCCTCGCGTTGCGCCAACCCTGCCATCGCCCCGATGCGAGCTGATCTCTCCGTCTCTGTCTCTATGTGTTTCTTCCTCTCTGCTCATCTCTCCCTTCCACTGTTCTTATCTCCTCAACAAGGTCGCCTACAAGGGCTCCGCTCCTACCCCCATCGGCTGCTCTCTCTCGTCTGATCGATGGATCTCTTGAACGCCATCCTGAACCTTGTGGTGCCACCGGCCGGCATGGTGATGCTGGCCTTTGCATGGCCGACGCTCTCCTTCCTCCATGCTCTGGAGTGGTTCTTCAAGACCTTGTACAGAGAGAACATGGAGAACAAGGTGGTCCTCATCACCGGGGCTTCCTCGGCCATCGGAGAGGTACTCTCGATTATCCGCTATCACTGTCTTTCATGGTTCTTCACCCTTGCATCTCCAGTATTGTATGTATTCAGTTCATAACAGAGTTTAACTTTCGTGTAGCAATCTTATAGAACGATCAGATATATAGGAAAGGCAACAATGGGTGATATTTTAATGATGAAATCGATCAAGTTCTGCTTAGCACCTTCCTGTTAAATTATTTCAGGTTTTCATGAGCTAATTGTCACCCGTATGAAACAGAGCTACTTGCTAAGTTTCCTCAATGATAATAATGCGAATTAAATAAAGTTAATTTCTTCATGATTGTTAGCTAGAGCTGGTTCTCTGTTATGTGAGCAAGATCCCCATCGCAAATTTAATGAAAAGTAGACTGCAGGTAAGAATTATACTAAACAGTAAACATCCCCGGGAACAAATCGTGTAGAGGAAGATCTTGTATCAACCTCTGACCACTGTGGAGGTAATGCAGGTTAAAAGGTGAGCCTTCTTACACCTCGTTAGCTTACGATGAATGCTAAAAGTAAATGTGAAGAGGTGCTAAGATGAATGAAAAACCACATACTAGAAATTTTGATAGCATTGTGTATGACAAGGTTAGATGTCGGTTTTGTGAGATTAAGTTAATGCTACTCCAATGCTGTCAGTTTGAACTTTTGATGGCGAATGTTGTCTTCAACCCCTTTGTTATGGATTCTTATCTGGGCTGAAGGAGTATTAGAGCATGACTCCTTATCTGCATGAGTTTTAGAAGCCATTTTTCTCTATCCATTTCTAGCTATTAGGATTTTAGACAGTATTATTTCTTGACTGAATCTGCTTCGACTAGGTATCTTTAAAAGTTGGGATCAAATGTTCAAGAATTGATCAAGTTAGTTAATTTTTGTGTGTATTTTTTTGATGATCAACTCTATATTGATTAGGGAAAACCCAGAAGAACTTGGTCTGAAGCTGGATTGAATGTATGTTGATTAGGTGATGCCAATTAGTAATGATGGTACATACAAGTATGACATAAAGCTCCACAAGTTTTTTGCCTAATGACCATGTCAATGTTCTTATGATACCCTCTATGTTGTTACCATAAACTGAACCAATAATTTCAATTTAGTTTCCTTCAAGTGAAGCTCGGGGTTCTTTTTGTTTCAAATTGGATATAAAAACAATTTAAAAGTTAGGTATGCTAGTTTTGTCTTTGTGTTATAAAGCAAATGTTCAATATAAAGATAAATTCTGAGGAAAAAATTATTGTTCTAAAAATGAGTAGTCTTGTCATTCGCATGAAACTATATCTCCCTACTCCTAGCAATTTAATTAGTTGAATATTTCAAACACTTGTCATAGCCAGCTTCTAATTAAATTGTATGATCTAAACTTTCAAATGCTCATAACTAATAATAAGTGCAGCAATTAGCTTATGAATATGCAAGAAGGAAAGCAAATTTGGTTTTGGTCGCAAGGAGGGAGCATCGGCTTTGGGGTATCAGGGAGAATGCTAGACTCCTGGGTGCCAAGCATGTCCTTGTGATGGCTTCCGATGTCGTCAAGGAAGAGGAGTGCAGAAGATTCATAAGTGATACTATAAACTATTTTGGCCATTGTAAGTTTCTACACTTTGTTCTCTCACTAGATATTTCAGATGGTAGGTTCGGTAGTTGATTGAGGATACTATACAGGATTACATCTTTCTTGAAATTGAGATTTTTTTTTTCTGAATATTATAAATACAGTGCATCATCTTGTGAATGCTGCAAGCCTGGGGCATAACTTCTACTTTGAAGAGGCGACAGATTCTTCGGTGTTTCCACATATGATGGTATGACCACCTACAACCTGTTTTCTGCATTTATCTTATATAGCCATATTAATTAAGAATACTAATTTGACTAAGATCAGATAAGCTGGTTCCTTTTACTTCAGAGGAAGAAGAGTCCTGCAACTTTAGCATAAGAGTTACTACTAATTGAATTTTGCCGAGTTATATTAGTTATCTGATAATTGGAGAAATCCATGAACCAAATCTATATGTATAAATTAATAGGTAGCAGAAATGCAATGCTAAACACATAGTTATCAATGTTTTGACATAATTAGTGTAGCACTAGTGTGATGAGTTAGATCCTGAGCAACTATATCGGAAAGTCCTTATGAGCTCACATCCTATTTACTATTTTTGATGTTATGTATCAGGACATCAATTTCTGGGGGAATGTTTATCCGACTTATGTTGCCCTTCCATACTTGAGGCAGACTCGTGGTCGAATCCTTGTTAACGCATCCATGGAAAGCTGGCTTCCTATGCCAAGGATGAGCCTCTACGCAGTGAGTAGCAAAAAAAATTCCTATTTGATATGTCTATTTTTCTTGAGGAATAGATTTATACTAGAATGGTGACTAGATGGACTTTCTAAAACATGTTTCCTTATTCATTGCTTTATAGGCAGCAAAGGCAGCTGTGATAAGTTTCTACGAGACGTTGAGATTTGAAGTCAAAGATGATGTAGGGATCACAATTGCAACCCATGGGTGGACAGGGAGTGATATTAGCAGAGGAAAGTTTATGCTTGAAGAAGGGTCAGAGATGCAATGGAAGGAAGAAAGAGAGGTATGTCACCTTCAAATGAGCATTTGCATGTTCCTGTTGGTTTTCCCTTTTTTTGGCTTTTGATCATTCCTCAGTGACAAATAGTTACATATTTTTGTGTCAACCATAATCTCATTAAAAGGTTCAGTTTATTTCCTCAGCCTTTGAACAAATTCACTGAATCATATTTCGTGTTGTATGCAGCTCTTTTTTCCATCCCAAAAAAGTGGCTCCATATTGTCTAACCTTATCCGTCCCAATTTGGCCTAATGATAAGTACTATAACTTAAATTTTCAGATTAACTCAAAGGATTCTGCCTTCTTTTTCTTCCTTTAGGTGCCTCTCACAGGAGGGCATGTCGAGGAGTTCGCAAAGCTGATGGTTGCTGGGGCTTGTCGAGGTGACACATACCTTAAGCATCCAAGGTGGTATGACATCTTCATGCTCTACCGAGTTTTTGCACCGGATGTACTCGGTTGGACATTCCGACTGCTACTATCGGACCACAGAGTTAAGCCGACAATTGGACGACCGCTGCTGGAGGCCTCACCTCCTCGCAAGCTATCAGCCTTCTCCCCTGGCTCTCCCCGGCTTCAACACATAGTCGAATAAAGCTTTTTAAGCTTCTAGGATTGCAGTCTCCTCTTTAAGTTTCCTGGGTGAGAGTTGTTTCTTGATCAATAATAGCTTCAAGTGATGTTTTAGAGAGTTGTTTCCTTCCTCTTTCACAAGACTTGCATGCTGCCAATAAGTGTTCTGTATTGGAAATGTATTCTGTGATTTGACAGACTAGTTTAGATTCAACCTGGCTTCTTTTATGTTGAATCTTCTTGTCAATGTGCTTCTCTGTTGACGTTTTGGTGTTGTTAGAACTCCTTTGTAATGTCTAACGTCCTATACATGGAGAGAGAGAGAGGGAGTATGTGTATACATATATGTATATAGTGTGTCAGGGGTGACGTGCCTTTCACTTACCACGGTTTCAGGGGCGAACTGGTTTTCACGGGCCTGATTCGTGGGGTCGACACAGACTGTAGGGGTTCAGGTGGGAACCTGGACGATTTTTAGGGGTGGACGTGGTGTTTCACGGGTGGCACGTTTTCGTGGTATAAGGGGGTAGTTATTCAGGTGTCATCGGTGACGTGGGTTTCACGGAAATGATGTGTGGGTTCCACGTATCAGCCTCTACGGGTACCTGGATGGTTTTCAGGGGTAACACAGTCCATCGGGATGGCATCGGCAGCTATTACCCAATGAGTCCGTGGGTAACGTGACGATGGGGTCCACACGCTGACCACGCCATGAGTGGTGTGTGTAGGATATGATTTTCTTTTTCTTTTTATTTTATTTTTCGTTGTATGATATGAATTTTAGTTGTTTTACTTTTACAGCTGGAAATTTGCTATTATCAACTGAACTCGAGATGGCGCGGCGTCCTGATAACGGTCGATTTAATTTTCTTTTCCTCTTTAATCTCCCTCCCTCTCGCTGTTCTTCCAAATTCCGAACGGTCGTTCAAACCTAACCTTATACTCTTCTCTTCGAGTATCCCCCTCTCGGTCGATTCCTCACTTAGGTTCGAAGTCGTTTCCTGCTCGCGTAATCCCCCGGTGAGTTCTCTTCCCCGACGTATCTTCCTTCCCCCTCTCGGCCGATTCCTCACTTAGGTTCGAAGTCGTTTCCTGCTCGCGTAATCCCCCGGTGAGTTCTCTTCCCCGACGTATCTTCCTTCTGATCTCCGCTTCTTTGTATTCTTTTGTTGCTTTTACTCATTTGATCGGTTTCGGATTTTTTCCTGTGGAATCGAAGGGACGGATTGCGATTATGACCGATTCCGTCGTTCTTGATTGGAGAGGATGACGCGTAAAGTTTCTTGCCCTTTTCTTCGAGTGATTTTAGAGTTGCTTGTTTTCTCTTTTATTCTTAAGGGTTTCAGCTCGTGTTTTACTTGGAGAATGGGCAAAGTATTTTGGTTTCTGCTTGCTGATTTGTTAGACTTTCGATGATATTTGGTAAGGATGTGTAGCCTCGCTGTGTTCGCTTATCAAAAATTTCTTCTTTTGCAAACTGGTTAACCTTCAGTTTGTTGAATATCTTCGTTACAAGAAAGACCCCTCTATGTCCTTTAATTAGTTAGTTGTGATAAATACAGGTAATGCTTGTCGTGATCCAGCTTCATGCTTTCGAAAGCAGTCTAAGATCACTGTAATGACGAATTTTGATGAGAGTCGTGTTAGAAAAAGTGGGGATGTGACAACGTCTTATTCCTCAGGTGCTGCTAGTTCTAATCCTGTTGAGGGGAGTTCCCCTGACTTGTTGAAGAACACTCCATCCAACATCGCCACATTGGAGGATGCTATTGAGCAGTTCAAGAGTCGGCAGAAGTATCTCGCGCATACAAAGAGCCCTTCTGATGGGGAAGATGTTCGTTGGTATCTATGCAAAGTGCCTCTGGCAGAAAAGCGTGAGTTGACAAACATGGAACAGTTGCATTCATGAATTTTTTGATTGTATAAGGATTTTATCTCCTTTTCCAATTTCTCCCCAGCTTGTGGAATTTTGGTTCGATTAAAGGATGCAATTTAGGCAAATTTAAGGTTCATGGGTCAAATTTCAATAAAAAAATCTGACTTAAAAACAATGTGGAAGCAACATTTGAATATTCTGATGGCATAAATGGCAATATCTTTATTTTGTAGTTTAATTTTGCATGAGTAATATTTAAATCACATGCTGGATCATGGCATGGAGAAGACATTGCAATCTTTGTGCAAATTTCTCTTAAGGGGTTTATTTTTTTGTTTTGTAGAGCTTTCAGCTTCACTTCCTCGAATTGAGATAATTGGCAAAGATGATTATTTTCGGTTCAGCGTGAGAGACTCTCTTGCTCTTGAGGCCTCTTTCTTGCAAGTTAGTATTACAAAGTCACATTAATAGCTCAACTAAACTTTCCTGTCCTAATACTACTCTATTAACATAACTTATGTCTTTTATATTTCTTTAAACTTGGATTATGCTGTTATGGATCTGAGAGTCATTTATTGTTATATTTAAGTTAAAAATTTGTTGGGTTTCTCACTAATAGTACTATCTGCAGCTCATTTTGTCAAGATAGGATTGTGAAAGCACCAAGAATATTGACGAGTGGAACTAAGAGAAAGAAAGTACAAGTACTTTGACTGTTGGTTGTTGGAATTTATTCTAGATTTGACCTCATTTTGTCAAGTAATCTACTTTAGCCCATCTTTTTACTGGTTGGACTATGCACCAAGAATATGGTTAAAGAGTGGGATGAGGAGAAAGAAAATAGACAAATATTTTGGTACACTGGTTGTTGGAATTAATTCTGGATTTGATCAATTTTGACCAATACTCCACTGGCGCTTACACTTAAGAAAAAGAAATTGAAAATGTCTAGTGAAGCCATGAGATTTGCTCAATGTTCCAACAAGAACTTAATATGACAAGTGATAGAATTTTTACAGGGGTGATATATGAAATCTGATGTATGATAGAATAATATGGACCAAGGATATACATATATCTATATATATATATATATATGTAAATATATATGTATGTATGTATGTATATAGGTATATGTATATAATATATATGTATGTATGTATGTATATAGGTATATGTATATATGTATGTATGTATATATGTATATGTATATTTATATATATATATGTATGTATATATATATATATATATGTATGTATGTATATATATATATATATATACATATATACAAATACATATATACATATACAAATACAGGTACATATACATATATATATATATGTATATGTATATATATGTATATGTATATGTATATATATATATATATATATGTATATATGTGTATATATATATGTATATATGTGTATATATATATGTATATATGTGTATATATATATGTATATATGTGTATATATATATGTATATATGTGTATATATATATGTATATATGTGTATATATATATGCAAGGTTTGCCGTACCGGACTGTACCGCCCGGTACGGGCGGTACGTACCGGTCCGACAGGCCAGCGGTACGCGGACCGCTCTGTACCGTACCGACACTGTAGCAGTATACAGTAACACTGTAGCAGTATACAGTGCTCGGTACACGTGATGTACCGAGCGGTATACCATACCGTACCGGTACCGAGCCCGGGTCGAAACGCCGGTACGGTATGGTACGGCGAATCTTGTATATATGTATATGTATATATATTTTTTAAATATACATATATATACATAAACATAAACATATACATATACATATACATATGCATATGCATATGCATATACATATACATGTATATATATATGTATGTATATATACATACATATATATATACATACATACATATATATATATACATATATATATATATACATACATACATATATATCTATATATACATACATATATACATACATACATACATACATACATACATACACACACACATACATACATACATACATACATATATATATATATATATATATATATATATATATATATATATTCTGGCATGGAAGTATACATCTCAATATCAGTATTTGGTCAGACTAATCTGGCTAGTATCAAAAACCTCAAAATGGCCTATAAGCTGCCATGAAGTTTGATGATGATAAAATTTTGATTATATTTCAATTTAAAAATAAATCTCCAAACTCTATTTATATTTTATACCAATTAAGTTTACATAGGATTGCTTATCTGTAAGTGGAGATCAGTCGATATATACTAACAAACTTTTCACAGTTTGTATTAGGCATATTATCATACTTAAATGGACCAGTCGTATGTTTTTCCTGTATTCATGATAAAGTTTTCCTTGCTTTTTCTTTCTGTTTCTGTTTAACTTTTGATTGATGATGAAATTGGAATGCAGAGGGAAGAAGATCTACTTGCGCATTGGTGGAAAGAGTATGCAGAATGTAGCAAAGGTCCAAGTGGAACTCAGACAACTAATTATGTGACTTCTACTAGTGGTTCTAATGAACTGTATGTAGTGGAGGAAGAGAGAGTTGGTGTGCCAGTAAAAGGTGGCCTTTATGAGGTATCCTCTTCAAGCATTTCTTTTGATATTTCTAGGTGCTAATAAATTTATGCTAAATCTGTGTTTTTCGAAGGAAAAATAATTCATTGTCTATATTGATATCAAGAAATCCCATAATTTTTATATAGAAATTATTTCGTCTTGTTGATTGAATTTGACAAAAATAACTGGAACAATTCTTTTGATGGTCTAATTTGAATTATGTGGTTATGATTGTCAGGTTTTATTTTAGTTACATGTTTCTCTTCTCTATATATGTGTGTGATTTTGTTTTAGTTTGGATGGGATGCATTATATAGTTTGAACTGATTTAGTATGCTTATATATTCATTAGCACTGTAAAACTCTTGCATTAATTCTAGGTTTTAGGGATTGTTCAGTTTCTTTAAGTACTGTCTGTGTATTTAATTTGATAGTAACCATTTTATTCATGTTTCCACTTCAGCTTGATGGATTCTTGAGCATGTAAAACAGTCAAGCTTTTGCTTTAATAAGTTTTGAGATAGAACACAGAAACTTTCTATCATAATATATGAATGCAAACTTGTTAATTTGTAGATTATTATTTTATGAAAATGTTGCGAGCTGGTATATTAAAGAAAGAAGAACAGTTGAGGTGCCTTGATCTAAAACGGGACCTGAGTACCTAATCTGTTAATCATTTTACTTGCTTTCTGGATCAAACTTTGTGAAACCAGCCATTTTTTGCTTAAGAGAATTGTAAAAATTTTAAAAAAGATCTCTTTGTTTATAAAAATGTATGAACTGGTCAATTATGGAAAGATGAACAGTATGGAAGGTGGGAACATTGACATCACAGTAGAGCTTAAAATGTGATTCTCTAATTCTGTTGCTTGTGCTCCCTGGATGATCCATTCGATCATTGTTCTATCAAAGATTTTTAAAATATTTCAAATTCAGAATATATTTTACAAAGCAGATAAAGAGTGGACCTGAAGTTCACACATTTTGAAACTCATTAGCACCATCATGTCTAACTTCTTGGGCTGTTTTTGGCTGTGAAAGTAATCATTCATGTGGACTTCGTTGAAGAGGTCAGCATGTCCTTGTTTGGATCAGTAAGGAACACAATTAAGCATGTTGGATATTTTGATTATAAATCCCGGAAATTGTGTCTCATAAACTTCTTCTCTAAAGCTTATCCTACTTTTCTGGTAGTTTTGAAAGCCTAATGCAGTTTAATATGATTGAGCTTCTTTAGGAGGAAATAACTCATAATAATATCATAGTTTGGTTCATTGGTAACTTGTTATATTTGCAGGTAGATTTAATTAAGCGGCACTGTTTTCCTGTGTACTGGAGTGGTGAAAACAGACGTGTTTTGCGAGGTCACTGGTTTGCTCATAAAGATGGTAATGATTGGCTTCCGCTTCGTGAAGATGTTGCAGAGCAACTGGAGTTGGCCTACCGCTGTCAGGTTTTTCTTTGCTACAACAGTTACCACTTCTTGATTTATTTTAAGTGCTTCACTCAGATGCTCTATTTTCTCCCTATTAGAAGTATAATAAGTGCAAAAAAAATAATTGAACTGTTATGTCTACTACATAATTGAAATTATTTACTTGTATGCACTTTATACTTGGTCCATAGGATCTGCGGATTGGTTGAGGGGGATGATGTATTGGAATGGACTTAGGAGGGACTAATATCTTTATTATCTTTTACTTTGTTGAAGTCCTATAAAAATTTATTAATCGTCTATTTGAAACTTTGGGGGATCTGACATTCTAATATGTTTGTCTCTTCTTGATTAATTAATTTTTTTTGGTTCCTTGATCCACTATGCTTCTCAATTAGTATGCTTTATTATGAATTTGCTATACCATATTATTCATTACTCTTTTACTTATAATATGCTTCAAGTTATTTATATTGTTCCCATATTCTCTCTCTCTCTCACCCTAACCGAAAGAATAAGCAAAAAACTCCATTATGTCATTTGTTGATTCTTGAATAATATATAACTGAATCATATTGGACTATTTGCTGCATTAAGGTCTGGCGTCGTAGGACCTTTCAACCTTCAGGTCAATTTGCTGCCAGAATTGATTTACAAGGCACCACAGAGGTATGAGCATGAAGTGGTTAGAAAGATTGCTACTTGTTGTAGCTAAAATTAATTTCTTGCACAGGGACTGCATGCCATTTTCACAGGAGATGATGATTCTTGGGAGGCTTGGTTAGCATTTGACAGATCTAGTTTTTCTCTTAATATGGGAGGTGGAAATAGGGTTAAACTAAGACGTGGTTTTTCCCCTTCTGCAAAGCCAAGTCAGGTTAGTCTTATTTGTTCTAAATCTTTTGTCGTAGGAATAACGAATAACAAACTTGTGAGTCCTTGCCATTGTCATGACGTTGTTTCCATTTGCTAATGCAACTAATGCTTGCTGATTTTTATTTAAATATATATGTGCCTGGGTTGTTTTCTTTCTTTTCCTGATCTTTTATACTTGCCTTGCAATTTATTTATAATGACCATTTGAATTTGTGAATGAGCAGTGCAGGAACAATATGCAAATGGGACATACATACTTCTAGATAAAATACAAAACTAACAGAGATAATTTGCGACACAATGGTGTATTTATGCTCTTTACGAGATAGGTACTTGCATAAATTCATCCAAGATGCACTTTATAAGGACAGAAAACTTGGAGCAAAAATCATGCTCTTCAAAGCCAATATGTGGGACAGGGAGAGAGGGTATTAATGAGAGGGTCAGTATATACATCAAGATTGATACCAATAGAAAAAAAATTGACTTCAGTTTATAGTAATGCTTGTCCAGAAATTGAAATATTTTTTTCTGGGGTTAAGCTGTATCTGTTATACCAGTTTGACAATTGAATCCAATTTTTCCCCTGCACAATTTTTGAATGAAGAAATTAATTTTTTTAAAAAACTCTACAAGATCAGTTCATTCTTTTTTCTTTGACAGATGGCTAATATTTGATATGGGTTCAAGGATCCATTTTTCACTATATTATGCATGGGTCAGACATATCAACTCCAATTCCTCAAAAGATTTTTTCACAATGGAGTTTGCTGTGGGGCGTCTTGTTTAAAGATTCATTTAATGGAATTTGGCTTGCATGTTTGATCTGTAGCCAGGAAAACTATAACTGAGATTCTTTTTATCTGGCATTAACTTGGAACTACATACATCTGAACTACCTTTTTACTACAATTAATGAATCTGCGCGCATAACTTTCATGCTCGTTTGAGTAATAGCTATAAGATACCTCGATGTCATGCTAAGAATAGCTAGTACTTCTAGAATAAAATGTGTCATGATGTAGATGACCTCTGGGCATATGTGACTTTCTATAGTCTTCTGGCACTGTCAGAGCATGTTTGTTGAGTTATATTTTTGTCTTTATACATCTCAGCATAGTTACTTTGAGCTAACTACCTCAAGTAATATTTAGTAGCTGCAGATATGGATATACATACTAAAGTTAGATCATGACTACTTAATCTAGCCGTACATATTGTCCTCAATGCTTGCGTTTTTTTCTCCTTTATGTTCTAGTTGTGCAGATCAAAATCTCTTAACAAAGTGCAGGCATTTTACACAGTGATGATGAGTTAGAATTTACATATATAGAATTCAAAATTTTCTCTTAAATAAATAAAATTTACCTAGCTATATAAATCAGAATGATATTTTGAGGCTTCAAGTTTTCTTTAGATCTTTGATTAGACGAGGAGATTTTTTCATGCCTTTGGATGTTTTTTCAGTTCTAAATCTTTCTGCTTGAATTTTATTTAACTTTGATAATCTTATTTATCTTTCTGTTAGGATGAGCTGCATCAGCAGAAAGAGGAAGCCATGGATGATTACTGTTCTCAGGTTCTTGTCAAAGATCCAAGTTGCCTTCATCTTTATACCATTAATATTAGTTTTATAATTGATACTTAGAGGAAATATCTTCTTAAAGATCGAAGTTACCTTCATCTTTATACCATTAAGAGTAATTTTATAATTGGTACTTCCATGAATTATCTGCGTATTAGGTTTCCAGATAAATTCACACCATAGGTCCATGGTATTCAAGTTTTTAGTTTAGTGCTGACAGGGGACACCACATTTATCCAACACAAAATAATTGCTATCTGATTGAAGTTAAGATGTTGTTAAACAAAATTAAGTCTTAAAAGTAATCATGTTATCCTATGATCTAGCTTTGTTTATTTTCCTTTAGCTTTTGGATTTCTTATTTACTTGTCCATCACAAGAAATGTTCTAATTGGAGGTCCTGAAGATTGACAGCCTTGTGCAGATAAAACTTAAAAGTACAAGGATTTGAGCAATTGAGCTATCACCTGAGTTTGACTTTATCATTAAACTAGTACAGTACTCATATACAAGTAGCCCTTTGGTTATCCTAGTCTTATTTGGGAACTCATGAACAAGCAGCAACAAATAGGTGCAGAAACACAAGTTGATCATGTTACCAACTTGTTGAGGCTTTCTTTCGTAGATATTAGAAACCTCCACTGGGATCCAGGAGCAACTTACACTGACTGCAGCACAGCTTGACTGTTTAAGTTTAAAAGTTTCTCTTCACTTGTCTTCCCTGGTGAAATGAGCCTCATCATATATACTGGAGTTAGGCTGGAACTCAAGCTGAGCATCTGCTGCTTTAGAGAAGCCCAGTCTATGCTTGCACAACATATTAATGACCAATAATTGTCATTTATGTTATAGTGTTGTGCCAATTCTTTGGTGAACCAGTTCATACCAACGGGTTCTGAACACTACATACCACATATGTTTCCAATACTCTGTTGATATGCCTTCAACATGACATGATACCCATATCATTACCAAGGTCATCCAGTTAGTCATGCATAGTATGGTTGGTATTCGGAATACTTTGGAATGGCAAGGCAGTAAATGATTGTCATCCCACTCAGTTTGTTATTAGTTCAAATCATCGGGATTGTGTTTTTCACCAATTGAAAATAGATTCTCCATTGTTCCTTTTAATTTAACCCATGTGCATTCTTCTGCAGGTGCCAGTTGGCCATCTAGTTTTTATGGTTCATGGTATTGGACAGAGGTTGGAGAATGCTAATGTGGTTGATGATGTTGCTGATTTCGGTCGTATAACAGCAAGCCTAGCTGATAGACACTTAACTGCATACCAGAGAAGCACCCAGAGGGTTCTATTTGTTCCTTGCCAGGTATATAATATATCTTGCTTTTGTTATTAAACTATAATAATTTGGAAAGTTTTACAATAGAACCTAATTTTTGTCACTTCAATGTTTTGTTTGACGTTGTTGAATAAGATCTTTTACCCTCCTTTGTCAATTTGTCAAATATTTCTTTCATCAATCTTTCTCACACCTGTCTCTTCATATAGAAGTCTTTTTATACTTGAATTCCTTATCACTGCCACTAGGAATCCAAAGTACTTGCCGACCCCAATAAATTCTATAGTTTTTTAGTTCATTTTTTTGGTTAAATTTCGTATTATTTCAAGATATTGTACAATGTATATACTTATTTGGAGCATCTGTTGTTACATGCAGTCTATCTACAACTCATAATTCTTGTGGAATACTTTAAAATCATAAGTAGCTACTCAGGTGTGTTTAACAGATGTCCAAAAGTTGTTGATGATTTCTGAGGATGCCTAAAATATACTTGTTTTCTCTAGTGAAACTTAAAGCTACATGAAAGAGAACAAACTGACTTGAAACAACTAGTTCTTTTGTCACTGTTTGCAATGTTTCTTTATCCAATTTGAGAATGATGGTTGATCTACATTATGCTTTGAAAAAAAATTCTCTCAATTTTACCTTCAACCAACTAACCAAGTATGATATTGCCTTTGTTAGAGCTAATGGTGGGATTAGATCTATGCAACTAACCTCAAATAGTTGGTACCTTAATGTGGTTTGTTGGTGTCTAGAATCTTGCCTGCAACCTCAAGTGACATTTTAATATTTTTCCCTTGGAGACAGCTTCAGCTTCAAACTGAAGACCCCATTTCGATATAAAAATTAAGAATTCTATATGTGTACTTATTTTTCCCTTGGTTATCATCTTGAGTCACTAATTTCAAGTATAGGGGTTCATTCATTCTGCAGCAGCCTGTGGAATGAGGCTATGAGCTTCTATTTTCTTGTGGTCTTTAACAATCTAGTTGTATCACTTGAATCTTTTTTATCCCAGGATATCAATACAAGAATACTAGGTTATTGACATAATAAGATCAGCTCCCTTGGTTTTCTTCTTGTAAGATAAATGAGCAAACACAGTGCTTAATGTCATAGACTTTCCTTATTTAACTGACATAAAAAAATGTAAATTATCATTATAGAAGTCTCTATGATGGAACTACTTGTATACTCAGGCATGACATATAACTGTTGCACGATCTTATTTTAACATGTACCTTTGAATCACTAAATTTTGTAATATTTCTCTTCAAAAATTTTAATCTTGTACATTTTTCTAGTTACTTCAATTTGTTCACCATGATGACGTGAGATGGATTTATCATTTGCATAGAATAAAGAATATCTTTATGAGCGGAAATGGTTTAATCCTTTGTTCATATCAATTAACAACAGAAATGTCTTGAGCCTTTGTTCGTAATAATTATTAAGTTGCAAAATTTTCCTGGTTCTACTATGATTCTTGTAGCTAGTTAATGTCTATGGGCTCTCATGCTGGATTCTTCTCCTTTTTTTCTGTGGCCTTATTGATCAAGTTATGCATATTTTAGTGGAGAAGGGGCTTGGAGCTTAGTAGTGAGACTATAATTGAAAAAATCACCTTGGATGGTGTTCGAGGTCTACGTGCAACATTGAGTGCCACTGTTCATGATGTTCTATACTACATGAGTCCTATCTATTGTCAAAATATAATTGACTCAGTAAGTTTTCTTCATATTCCGTTTTATTGGTAGCATACTGATTTTACTTTTTGATTTGTCAATGATATTCAAAGAGTAATAGAGAAGTACTAATTTGTTACTGTTATCATTATCCATTTTGTCTTATTGTCTTTGTATTTGAGGATTTCATGAGAGATGTCTGTTATCAAGGGACTCATATATTGGAAGGGTGAAGACACCGATTATTCCAATTCTAGATCAACACCTATTCTGATCAGTCATCAAGCTGTTATGGTACCAGTTCAACTTGGTATCAGTAGTCCACACCTATTTTGGACACAACCTGTTAGCCTTTAGATGCAATTCTGAACATAACTTTGGTAATTAGAATAATGGTAGGAGGTGAGCTTCATCGACAGTTGATCATTTAATGCAATATTTTTGTATAGCCGTTGTTTCTCTGAGGAATTTAGGCATCCAACTTGATTTGTTTAGTGCCTAAATTATTCTCTTATTTTTAGGTCTCCAACCAGTTAAATAGATTGTATGCAAAGTTTCTCAAGAGAAACCCAGGCTATGATGGGAAGGTTTGTAATTAAGCAGTCTATGGATCAAATCATCAAACTAAATATAATTTCTATCAATCACTAACACTTTTCACTCAGAGATTCCATTGTGTGCAAGCTTTTTGCAGATTTCAATATTTGGCCATTCATTAGGAAGTGTTCTATCTTATGACATCCTTTGCTATCAAGACTCTTCTGCAACACTTCCTGTGGAGGCTGCCTTCGTGGATGACTTCTGCATCCCAAAGCAAGAATGTATTGTTAATGTAACTTACCAACCTGTTGAATATCATCGTGCCTTGAATTTTAACAATAACAACAATAAAAATGGTGCAGCTTCAAGGCCAGCAACACATGTATCTGTAAAAGGCAGTTCCATGTCAAATCCATATACCAAAGTCAATGAGGAAAAAACACCAGATGTTTCTTGCGTTGAAGATTGTGGTGTTACTAGAGGCCAGCAAGAGGATTTCTTATGCAATGATGGCATCCAAGAATCAGATGATTCAGCTAAATTATTTAGTAAAAAGCAACACACAAACTTTGAACGAGTCAATGAGGTAAATAAGAATGTTGCAGAAACAATATATGCAGAAGATAGAGATTCTGATGCAAATCCAGGCATAAGTAGGGATTTTCATGGTACTGAAGTCCGAGATGCTGGGCATCCATCTGAAGATTTAATTGACAAAGGCAAATTAGTGTCCATGTTGATGGAAGAGGTATGGCTTATTTTCATATTATTATATGTTTTCAGATAAAAAGGGATTTCATTTTACTAGCATAGATATTTCTGGCTGTTATAGGTATTTGAGGTTTTGTCAAGCTTTGTTGATTCTGTTAGATGACTGGATATTAGATTGGTTTCCTTTACTATAAATATTGAAATTTAACAAGTTTTTAACAGGTGAAGTCCCTCAGAGCAAAAGTTGCAGAACTAGAGAAAAATCATCACTCAGCTTCCTGTTCCAGTAACTTTGACAATGGTAGTTTCCTTGAAGTTTATCATGGAAAAAGTAAATTTTTAACTGTTGAAGCTTCTCTGAGTTAATATGTTGATTCTTATCCATTGTAGATATATTTTGTTGTTTGTGGACAGGTCAAATGGTCAAATCTATGACAAGTTCATCTTCTTTTGGAAGGTTATCTTCAGTGCTAGATGATAGTAAAAAGCAATATACACCTTATATCAAATATACTAGGCTTAATTTTAAGGTAAATATATAATTGTTCTATTTCCAATTTGTTATTATTTTGTTTTTCCTCAAGTTATTATTTTCCTGATTGGTGATGATAGTTTTAGTGACCTGCTGATCATTGTCTTATTTCATTGTATTTTTCGTAGGCTATCTTCAGATAACTCATCAAGGTTGTCCTTTTTGAACTTTTGTAATAATCACTAGCATGTTTGCTCATCTTTTTTATCAGGTAGATACATTTTTTGCTGTTGGATCACCACTGGGTGTCTTTCTTGCCCTCCGAAATGTCCGCATAGGAGTTGGTATACAACTTTCATGGCTTCCTTTGATGTTAATTGCTATCCCATACCATGTTGTAAAGCTGATCTATGTTAAATACATAGCTAAATGCTACATTAAAACCTTACTCTCTTACTTTACTTTTTTGTAAGTTTATTCCATCTCAAATTTGACTAGTTTGGCCGTTTGTCTCTTTTTTTTTCTTTGCTCACTTTGTACAATTATTGATTCAAATTGTGTAACACCTATGTTGCCTACTGTGCCTTAAACATTTTAGAGTGGTTCATTTGAATCTATTAATTTATTTACTTAAAGATCAAGTAGTGTCAGGGATTTTGATGCTCCTAAACATGTTAATATGCTTCTGTGAAATCTTAGATGGCTGTAATTTTATGGACTTAATTTAATAAAGGTAGTAGAGAACTAGAGATATCTTGACAGCTATTTCTTTCATGATTAACACTTAATTGATCAAATGTGATACATAAATTACATGAAGGTGGCCAAACCGTTTAACCTTTCTAGACTATTGTTTATGACTTGAATGTGGACTTTTATTTGATTAATTTGATTCATTTAAAAACTGGTTGAACTTTAGGATGTGATGGACAACATATAACAGTTTATCCTAAAAGATACTTTTGATGTAAAAGATTATACAGTAATATTATGCTTGGTATTCTACCAGAAGTACCAGAGATTAGCTTAAGAAAAAAGTTCTGACTTCAAGATGTTGGGATAAGTACTTTGTCTTTCACTTCAGTGACCACAATAAAAAAGAACAGAACTTTGAGTGTGGAATATACTTCTACATTGTATTCAGTAAATGTATGCAACTTAACATTTTCGTTTTATCCACTGTCCATGTCTTTGCATTCTCATATCTGCTCTGACTTGGGTGATATCGTTTGGGCCTTTTGGGTACTCTGTGTGTACTGCCCCATTATTCAAATTAGAATTTATAATCTGCCTTTTGGCTATTGTGTATATAACCACATATGAGCATTTTTTAGTCAAAATTGATGAACCTATGTTTCGAAATGCCAAAATTGACCTGGGGTTCTCCTTATGGATTATTTCTTCTTCAGATTATTGTCATGTTCATTTTTCTTGAATTTCTGCTTCTTGCTTCTGTAATTGAGTATATTCTGAGGTGCTAATCTTTTTTTTTTTTCATTTATCTAATACATGTGCATGATCACCAAAGAAATATTTGAGCAAGCCTTGCTCATATTCTGGCACACTAGATGTTACTTGAATGACTGCTCTTAAACTATTTAAGGATCAAAATGTGAGCATTGCAATGAATCTGCATAGCAGAATTTTGTAAGTTCTTTTTGGTTTGCAATGTATTAATTGGCAGTTTGTTCTTTTCTTTTTTTTTGCCTTGGTAATTATCTATCAATTATGTCTTCTTAGCTGTTATGATTTATACTTCCAAAAGGGGACAAAAGAAAAGAATAATTTTCTTGCAAAATTTTTACACTAAAGCGATAATTGATGCAACATCAATCAAAACAAATGTGTTTAAAACAACTAGTATGGTTGAAGGCCTCATCTGGCAAACAAATTGATATTTTGACCCAGTTCTTTATTTGCTAGGTGGAACACATTAAACTGCAGAAAGATAACTTTTCATTCCGACTTGAATTATCTCCTTATAAATTAAATAGAATTTGATCAAATGCATCTCTTGCTGTTTATAAAATTGGTCAGAAACACTTTTCTTAAGATAATCTGTTTTTCCTTTAAGGCAGGGGGCAAGCTTATTGGGAAGATGAAAAAATATCTGAAGAGATGCCATCTTGCAGGCAGATGTTTAACATTTTTCATCCTTTTGATCCTGTTGCATACAGGTTTTTCTATTATTCTTTATCTACCTTCCTTTGGTTTTATCTTTATCTTCTTTGCTTTCTTCTTTGTTTAATGCTTAAAAACAACACTATGTTATATGTTAACATATAATACATAGGTAACTACATCTGCATCTGCATGCATCTATGTCATTTGCAATGGAACACAAAGCTTAACTTAAATTGAGAAACCTGTTATATGAGTCTGCGTTCATCTTTCACAGAGTAGAACCGCTTATCTGCAAGGAGTACTTAAACAAGAGACCTGTTCTTATTCCCTACCACAGGGGCGGGAGGAGGTTGCATATTGGATTTCAGGTTAGATTTTAAGATCAGATAGCTTCTGAAATCCTATCACCCTAATTATTATAATGCCAAATGCAGGAATTCACTGAAGATATAGCTGCACGCTCCGAAAGCATAATGAGTCAGCTAAATTCTTTGAGGGTACAGTGCATATTTATTCATCATTTTCTTCTTGATTCATCTCAGTAGTGATAATACTTGTCTAGTAATGTAATTGGATTACTTGAAATTGATTGAACTTCTTTTTGTTTCCCCTTAAATTGAGCCAAGGTTATTGAGCTGTGTGCTGAGCTTATGCTTGCCTAGCTCAGCATGGTATGTACCAGATGCCATGCCAGAACTTGCAAGTCAGGTGCTCGGTTTTCCACATCCAGAGTATACATAGGCATGTGTGCCATGTTAGTATCTTTTGGGAAAATGATATATATCTCCTGGAAAGTATCGATGGAAAAATTCATGTACTGTAGTACTAGTTGATGAGATTGTTTTTTTCTAAAATAACATTGATATGCAATTGCAAATACTATATTTATCTCAGCAAAATAATTACTTAGTTTATGTGATATTGCCGAATCTGTCTTGAAACTGGCATAAAAATGCACTTGTAAAACTTAATATGAGTTCTATGACAACTATGTGAACATTAGATGTTGATAGATCTTTCAATAGCATGCCCCTTAATATCGGATGATTAAACAAAAAGAGAATATTGGTAAAAGTTAGATGAAATCACTCAGCAAATACCTTTAATTAAGAAACTATAATTGGAGGGAATTTGAATAGTCATATAGGAAAAAATATGATGAATTTACTTCATGATTGTGTATAAGATGCTATAAGTCTGTTGAAAGATACCTGTTTGGACAACTCTTACAGTGTCTTTGATTTTGTTGAGTCAAAAATATTTTTGAGAAATGGTTAAACATCATTTAGTGGAATATTCTTCCTTCTCAAATCATGGTTTAAAAATTTTAATATAATTGATTGTCAAATGCATATGGTATGTGAACATAAAGGAAATTACGAAGTGTCTAACAGGTCAAAGTATGGTTCCTTTATAATTTCCTATATTTTGGGTAACAGGTCAAAGTGGCTAGCACTTTTCAAAGACAAAACAAGGATAAAGCTAAAGGTAAGTTCTCATTGCATGTCTTTTTCTCTTTTCTTCTTTCTTGATATGGCGTTTATTGTGCTGTAATTGTGGACAAGAAGTGATCACTAATTGTACATTGTACTATTGTAGAAACTGTGGAAGATGAGAAAAGAGAAAGATCATATGGTTCCTTCATGATTGAACGGTTGACAGGCTGTGAATATGGTCGAATCGACTTTGTTCTCCAGGTAATTTAATAAATGGCTTTTATGCATCCCTTTTCTGATTGAAGCTTCTTTTCTCTGATATTGTGGATTTTGTACACTTCCAAGAAATTACTCTTTGATGGACTCCACTTATCTTATAAGTATTTTCAGTATTTAGCAATAATTGTGGTCACAATTCAAATGGAGATTTGTTGACCGGGACTCCTGCTCTACAACTTGTTATAAATGGGAGAATTCTTGGGTAATGATTTGTTCTTGTTGATCTTGTAGGAAGGAACATTTCATCATCCTTATCTATCAGCCATAGGATCACATACGTAAGAACTAATCTGAGAACTCAAAATGAATTGAGATTTTTGCTATGTTTACATTCTTTCTAAATATGTTTACATCATGCAGTAACTACTGGCGTGATAATGACACAGCACTTTTCGTTCTCACCCACCTGTATCGTGGTATACCTGAAGAACCACCAACCGATGATCAAAAAAGGTCGTAGATCCAGTCCAGGAGCTCAAAGAAAGCATGCAAAAGTTCTCTATGAAATGTTATATGAGGAGACCCCATCAACACACCCTGACATTTCATTCGTTGGTAGTTCTCTATGAAGGCGAAGGAATGCAACTATTTTTTTTTTTTTTTCATTTCTCTGCAGATCGGAGTGGCACATCGACCAACACAAAACATGTCATGTGTGTCAGTTGATTCATGCTAGATACACGTATGCATAGCAATGTGTACAGCGTGGTATTGCAACTTTTTTTCTTTTGAACTAGTGGTGTTACTTGGAAACTGAAATTTTAGTCAGGAATTCTGGTTGCTTCAGACGATCTCATTATGATGGCACTACAATGAAGTTTGTAGTAATCTGCATCAGTTTCTGATGTTAAATTTGAGTTTTGCAGAAGGAATTGACTCTTGTTACATGTGCTCACTCGGAGTTTTGGACATCACATTTGTTCCTTTGTATCATGCAAAGCATATGGATTTTATTGGGTGGTTCAGTTGACCTATATAAACAACATTGAGCACATTTTAATCAAGTTTGGAATGGATTCCACGGGGAATTAGATACTAATCAGATTCAGATTCAAGTTCATGGTTAGCCTGTCTATGACTAGTAAGTTATATACGTTCATGGTTACACTACTCCTTTGTAAGTTTTTGTATAGGTTTATATATACTAGCAATCTCTCATAGATAGTAAAGATTGAACTTTCATGAATGCATTGCTCATTGAAAATCAACGTGAATTTTCTTCTGTAGATCACATTGTTACCAAGTAATAGAGAGAGAACAAATTCATGTTGTTTGCTGAAAGAGAGAGATCAACATGAGCGTATGAATGAAACTAAAGAAGGAAGAAAGAAAATAAAAGATGATCCAAATCTATGCAAATCATTATGACGGCCGTTATTTGGATACAGCAGAATGATTATAACGGACGTTATTGGAACACAGGACAATATATAACAGCAGTTATTTCGGACACCGCACAATGATCATAACGCCCGTTATTTGAATACGATACAAGGCGCCTCGACTGAGTTGCTTATGACACGGTCCCTCGCACTCTCGGTTCCACACGATCGATCGGTTCTTTGCCGCGCTGATGCACCCAGAGCACGGAGAGGAAGGCCTTTACCCGATCCTCCTCCTCCCACGAACCCTAACCCTGATCCTAATCCTAATCCTAATCCTAATCCAATTTGCTTCCCATCTACCAATACCAGTCTTTTTCCCCTAATTGCCCTCCGATTTTGAACGTTAGTTTCACCGAAAAGATTTGATCACGAAGATTCTAAGTTTTGCCCCTGTTATCAGAAGAAAGGACGAGAATTGCTTTTGTTTCTTGAAATTTTCGTTGCCTCTTTTGTTCTGGAAAGGAGTTGCTGCAGAAGATGCCACTTTGGAGGTGCGGTTTGATCCCTTGGATGAACCGGAAGGTCGTCGATCCTTTTCTCCAAATAATCAGAAAGTGAGACAATGCCTTCTCAATTTGTTTAATTTGATTTCCGATTCCTCGTCTCTGGTGTTCCTTTTGGTTCTATTTTGATGCTTGGATGAGATAACGAGATCTAAATTTTGAATCCTTGTATTTTACTCTTGGAGTAGATTGTATGTAGCTTTTCCGACGCAGTGTATGTGATATATATCGGTCTTCATTTTCAGTTACGTAAATGCTCATATTTATTGGTGTATCATTTCCTCTAGGGGTGCAGAGCCAAAACAGTTGGCATTTTCTGCTGCTCTCGGCATGTCTCTGGGACTGTTCCCGATCTGTGGTATGGAAAAAGAATCGCTAGCAGCTTTAACTGTGTGATTTTAATAATGATTGTTGAATTATGTGATGCTCTTTTTTTTACTGATTTCAAACTGCTTCACCTGCTTAAATGAAGCAATTTATGTCTGGTTCATGGACTTCGTTACAAATAAGTCATACCAATGTTTAACCTAACCTTCCCGTATTGTGATTTAATTGCTCTTGCTTTCTGTTCCACAAATTATTTTCATTATGAAGTTCACAAGCCATTGCCTTATAGGTGTTATTGGAATAAAACTAAAAAAATAGCTACTTGTCTTAGGTGGTCGAGACAATGAAGAGACTTCATCTGTGTTAACATTCATTAGTTCTAAAACAAGTTACTGGACTAAATTAAATTCATACATGCATTTAAATGATATATCATATATTCATTTGTGCACGGCATTTTTAACTGTGATCTATCATGTCAACCATCGAATGGTTTGAGCTAGATTAGGTTTTGCCAATATTCTTTGATAAATTTGTTCATGAATTAATACTTTCTATTGAATAATAAATATATCAAAAATTCTAGTCCTTGACAAAGTTGTTTCTTATAATTGTAAGTGTTCAACTGTTCATTTAGTTTCAACCATCTAGTTTGTGTTGTTAAGACCATATATCTGTTAAAAGCAAGGCCAGATGCCAGCTGACTTTACAACATTGATACTCTTTCCTGGATGCGCATCCACAGTCAGACAGTTTTTTATGTAAGGTGCAATTTAAAATATTTATACAACCATTTATTGTTTTGATAACAGGGGTCACTGTATTTCTTTGTGGGATGGCGATTGCAATACTCAGACATCATTGTCATGCTCCCAGTGTAATGCTTGCGAATTTTGTTGCCACTCCAATTGAGCTGAGGTATTATCGAGTATCCCTCTTTAATTTACATGTTGAGGTATTCTTATGCAGTTCTTATATGATTCATTATCATGCAATTGCGGAATGACTTATGCAATCACTTCAGAATTAAACAGATTCAACATTAATTATCAAGGTAGTCAATAAGGCTCTAGACAAATGCTAGATTTTACAAGTTAAATATCTGGTTTGAACTGAAACAAAACAATGTCTGCTCTAGCAACACGTTTTCAGCAAATATCACACTGAACAAAAAATTGTTTAGGACAATATTGGTGTGATGTAGCAAGGTGTTTGGTGGGATCCCACCTGAAGTAGGACAGCACTGCCAAAACTCTGCACATTTTGGTGTGGAACAAAAATCCAAAGAAGGGATCATAGAGCAAAAATTTTTGCAGGATTTGATAATTGTCAAAAAATAAAAGAGATATGATATTAGAAGAAGTTAAAAAAAAAATAAAAAGATAAATATGACTCCCTCTGGCATAAGGAATCACTCTTAGAGATGAAGACTTCACATTTCCAACATGTCTCATACATGGAAGATGTAACCACACCATTGAAAGAAGGCCTTTATGTAGTTTTTATTGATTTCATAATTATATAAATCTAAAGCATATCAGGAGAATAAAATAAAGAAGACTTCAGCTATATGTCTATGGTGGAGTAAAGAAACTAAAATAAGATTATTTTGCCAATCAATTTTGATTTGATTTACTCGTCATTCTACCCTATTTGTATGGTATAGGACCATTCATACTGTACAGAGTATAAAAATAAGCATATTAAATTTGGATTTGAATTAGTCCCATGCAGATATATACGATAGAGTACAGAAATAATCTTTATTTTTAATTAGGATTAACTTCGGTTTTTGGACATGATCTTCAATAAGGCACCTTGTTCCTTGTCTTCTTTTCTGGACTAATTTTCTTACTGGCTTCAGAATTTTGGCAGCTTCTAAAAAAATAAGTCATATTCAAAGAAAACAAAATAAAATATTCTTAAAATCTTAAATGTACCCGTCAGTGTGGACCAATTTTTACTGATTTGAAGGTTTATATTTGGAAAAAGCGAAATTGCTCGATCTGGTTTTATTGGAGCATACTATCTGATACACTTGTTGAATTTTGCCTGTTCTACTTCCATGTTTAGCATACTATCAATAAACTTTTTCAATATCCTATACCTTCTTCCCTCTCTCTTCATTCCAATTGATAAACTGTTTCTGCAACTGCTCCCACATTTTGAGTCATCTGGCGGTACTTGTGATATGTGAAATAGTGTCAGCATGATATTACATTAGCAAGGGGCACCAGGTTAATAAAATGTTCTCTTTCAAAAACATACTGTTTATTGTATCACATTATTTGGTTTTAGTTAATTTTCTGTTGGTTCATCATTACGACAACCAGTTGTCTGCAACATTCTAGATTAGAAGTTCTGCAAAATAATTAAATATTGTATTTACCCTCCATATAACTATAATAGGAATACAATTAAAAAAGGATCATTTACGTCATCTACTTTGCTTTCTGTATATTCTCATATTCTGACAATTAACAAATTCTAATTTTTGAAGTATGGTGATTCCATTCTTGCGCTTGGGTGAACTCATCACTGGTGGTCGTCATTTCCCACTAACATCTGATGCACTCAGCAAGGTAGTTAGTGGTCAAGCCTCGCAAGGAGTGTTAATTGCCATATTACATGCGGTTGGTACTAGTCTTTGTCTCTGAACATTCTCTAATAAGGAACTGATATGGTAATGCCATCCTTTTGAGTAATAGTTACATACTTGCACTTTAAATTTTGATTTTTGATTAAGTAGTTACTTTAAGTTGAGCTTGGGAACATTTTGCTTTACTTTTTAACTTTTAACTGGGACTGGGAAAATCTGATTGATTGGTTGAAGCTTCAGCGCATATATACTGATGACAACAACTAAGAAAGAAGAAAAGCACACTATTTTCACTATCGTCTCTCTTTATTTCTTTTTTCTTTTTTTATTCACATACAATGTTGGACTATATTTTTCAGTATTAGAGACATTATCTCAGTGGTGAGATCATGAAAGATAATTTCACAATTCTTTTAATAGCAAGGCCTGGAGAATCCTGTATATGCATGATTGTGAATTTGATATTCATCAAAACAAAATCATACACAAATGAAAGCATGTGAAACACCCCTACATTTTCTGCAACTTCCTTATAAGTAGTATACGTTTTATAGTTCAAGACTATCTGCGAGAGTGTTGCAGCAGACACTATTCCTCTTGCTTTTCCTTTCTATTGATTATCATTACCTTGTTCATCTTGCTATTGCCTAAGAGGCATCTTCACCATGTTTACATTATGAATACAAAGCTTTTGTTTGTTTATCACTTGGCATGGTTTGCCTTACCAGTCCGTACAGATGTACCGATTGATTGTCGGTATGGTACATTTCGAATCATACTAACACACCGACACATGATAGGGCATACCGACAAATCCGTATGTATCATCCGTATCGGTCCCCTATCAAATCGGTATATATTGCTCATACAGGGCGGTATATTGTAGTACGGTGAACCTTGCACTTGGTTACCTATTTGGGCCAATGTACATAACATACTTCATTTTTACAGTTGTTAGGCTGGATTGTCACAGTGCCTTTCATCCTTGGTACTCTTTACATGTTCTTGGTGCCATGTTTCAAGTTTTTGGTAAAGAAGTTCAATTCACATCCTTCTAGCCCAATGAAGCTGGTCCATCCACATACTGAGATCAAGATTAAGGTGAGGGATGTTTAGGTTTTACCAACGAAAGAAATTGGGATAGAGCAAAGTTTCTATGAATATCTGCCCTACATGCTTTTCTGATACCGGAAGGTGGTGCTCCTTTTGTTATTTTATCATCATGCCGTGCAAAATGAGATGGGGAAGCTTGGGCTTGGATGACAGGCAGACTTTGGTTTCTTTCAGCAAAGCAGTGTGCTATTTCTGGTCAGAATAGCTTCATTCTTCTTCCTTGTGATATTTGGAAAATGTACAACTACTATGTCTTTTATTTTTATTTTTGGCAAGAGATAAGTTGTGAATGCTGGATTTGAATAGACTTTCGATGATCTGATAAAGTCTATACCAACTAAGCCGGCTAACACTCTCATTACTCATATCGTTGTTATGATGTTTGTCACAATTTCCATGTGCTGCAAACTGTTGAGTTTTTATATTATTTATCATTTCTTTTTGATAGGTGAAATTCCTTCTTTTTATGGTCTGCATAAATTGCATTTTTCATTAGTTTCATGATACGAATATGACATAAACCTGCTGAATTTATAAGCTGATATCAGTTTCATCTTCTCTTGAATATTTATTCCCTCTCTCTCTCTCTCTCTTTCTTATATTTCATACATAGTGTGCAATGTCAGTGAACTCTGTCACTGGATTCAGGTGTTCTTTCAATGCTTTGTTCAAGCAGAAGACCAACTTTTTTCAGGGGTTCAGTAGAGTCACTGGATTCTGACCTAAAAAATGATCGCTGACAAATCTACACATGAAATTATCCACCCGAAGCTGATCTCGTGGATTACAGCTGAGTAAGTTTTGACTCGGTTACGTTATTGATGGACACTTCAAATGAAATGTAGCTCAACTATATTGACCATTTCATGAACATTGTGCTTGCTTCCTTGTGGAATTGGTCACCGTCTCCAACTTGATTTCTTGGGCTGTTATAAATTCAATTCAGAAATTAGTTAGCTGCTTGAGTATCAATTTAAATTTTTGCTTTTACATATTTTGGTAGTGATATATTAATATCGATCGTTCGCATCACATGTTATTCATGCTCCGATTTCTGTCACCATAGCCATGTTCAATCCTATGGATCCAATAAACGACTCCCAACCATTTGTGAAAATTGTGGAATTGCTATTGCTTGTTTTTTGTTCTGGTTTTGACAATATGGAAATGCTTATCAGTGAGTGGAACATATTGATACTACTTGCTTTATGTTCTGGTTTTCATACTCATAGGAGTGTTTATGGTGACCTGTTTCATAAGTGATAGTGAAATAATTAATGTTGATGGTATAGAAGAAGATCTAAAATAATTTTAATAAAATTTAAGTATTCAAAATTTAACTAAAATAGATTTTAATGGTGATAAAAGATTTATATAGTCGATTTTAAATAATTAATATTTATAATAAATTTATTATTATTATATAAAAGATTTTATTGAATCGGATCAATTTAAATAATAATAATAATAATGGACCATGTCCTATAGCAAGTTATAGTAATTTGAGAATATAGCGGCGTGCTCGGGTAAATATAAAAAATAAATAAATAAATAAATAGTGGGAGGTTTTTTCGATAAATTATCTTTATTTTATTAAGTTTATAATTAATATTATCCACTTCAAAAGGTATGATTGATGCGGGCAGTATTGTAATTTACCCTAACAATGGAAGAAGTTGAGCGGCGGCCGACTCGTCCTCACAAGACGACAAACTCCGCTCGATTCTAATCGTGTCGTCGTCGGGCGTCAGCTTTGTGCCGGTATGTGTCTGCAGAATACCAAACTCGCCCACCTGCGCCGCTACCCCGCGTATACCCAGTGGGAATCTACGGGCCCCACCTAACCTAACGTGCGGGGCCCATCCTTTCTGTGGTGGGAAACGCGTTGCGACACGCCTTTTATTTTCTCAAATTTCTCTCGACGCCATAAAAATAAGTCCAACGGTTGACACACCGACGGACTCACCGGTCGCGGATACCCGACTGCAAAGGTTGGAGATGACGAGATTTATGGTAGAGATCATCTGGGTCCCTTTCGGGTCTTTTCGTGGGGTGTAATTATCTTTATAAAAATAATAAACAAGGAACCCCCACTGCTACTGCTGCGGCTACTTTTGGGGCGAGTAAGAACAACCTCCACTGTGTGTGTGAGACAGAGAGGGAGGGTAAGTTACCAGACTAGATTGATCGTGTTCTTGATCCCAAGATGCTCGATCTTTGCTTGTCTTTTCGACGGTTTCTTCTCCAGGTACGCGAAGCGATTCACAGACGAGCAATCACTTGATAACAAGGAGGCAATTGTTGTTTTTTTGGAAGACTCTTTTTTTTTTTTTGCCTTTCTTTTCGTTCCTCTGTTACTACTCAATGATCGAATTCTGAATTTTGACAGACCCATTTTGTGTCCTTTTTTCCCTATGATGAAGCCACTCCCTATCTTTGTTTTGACGATTCTATCTGATATGCAAGTTTCAGGCTTTTTGATCTGCCTTCTTTTTCTTTGTGGGGTGACTTCTGGGGAGTTGAGTGTGTAGAAAACTACAATTTTTGTGGAAGTCCGGTGTTTTTTTTTTTAGGGTTAGTAGTGATGTGGTCTGAAGATTTTTCTCAAAATTAAACTCATTTAATAACGTGGCAGGACATGTGAGTAATCTCTCACGATTTTTTAGAGGTGAGGAGTTCGACTTACGAAACCTACTCATGCAGGCTTATAGTATTCCAAGACTTCATGGGCTTGCAATTTGTATTTTTTTTTCACTATTAAAAATTAGTGGATTATCAAGACCTCTTCAAAAAGTTGTATTATACTTCAGAAGGAAATTAAAAAAGATTATTATTATTATTTTGTTTGCCGTTTTACGGTTTTAACATTTTTTTTATTTTTTATTTTGAACTCCTGCAAGTTATTTCTAGTGTTTCATGAATCCTTTTTTTTTTTTCTTTTTAAGAAACATAGGTCATGCTTACCGTGGAAAGATTTTTTTATAAAAGTTATTGTTGTTGTCATCGTATCAATAGAGGTGGTATGGTTTTAGTGGAAATGATATTGGTCTTAAAGAACATCTAAGGGAACCAAACCAATTTTCTCAATCTGACGTTTAATTTCATTGTGGAAAATGCATATGATAGTTTAAGTTGCAATAATTGAAGTGTGTAAAGCTATAAAAAGCCTTGTTCGCTAGTGCGCTTGTAGGTATGGTGGTAAGTTTTGGTCTGATCAACAAATGCCCCTTGTTAATGTGCTTTGTGTAATTTCCATCTAGTCGACAATATCATTAAGATTGCAAAGTCCAAAATATTTGGGAAATTGATGACTATGCATTACAAGCAGCTGAATTTATAGCTTTGCTATCACAACAAACTATTTCTTTGGTTGTTCCATAATTAAAAATTTTGGAACTACTTGAAGATTCAGTTGACAGTGAATTATTGTCCTGAATGATCTGGCAATTTGACTACCTATGGTATATTGGTTATGACCTAGCGAATGAAAACTATCTCTTCCCCACACTAAGTGGTAGATGTATGTTGCGTACAATAAATAATAAAGGCGAGATTCATGAAACCTCTTTTGCCCAAATCAAAGGATGTTTCAATTGATGACTTCAAACACCATTGGAAAGATATGAATAAATACTGGAAGCATCAGATTTTGGGCTGTCAGTCCTCTCCTTTACATGAAATAGATGTCTTTGATAAGCTTGGTTGGCAGTTCTTTTATGAGTGTCGACTACAACCTTTATTTGTCGAAGCAAGCAATTGAAGTAAGAGCTGGCTGTAACTTTTTTAATTATGCAAAGTTAAGATATTAAATGTAATTATTCTCCAAGAAAGCAAGTCACTAATTCAATTATATGTTGTTTTTCTTCTCAGTCACTCTCCTTTTATTATCTTCTTTTTTACTGATTCTTTTCCTACTATAGATCCCACACAGTTATGAATCCTTCTCAATTTGTTTCTTCTATTTAAAGGGCTGTTTTGTGAATTGGTTTCTTGAAGAATGCTTACAGTTACTAGGGGCCAACAGAATTTCATTGAAATGCCAAGCAGAAAAGTAGATTGTGTACAAATTAAAAGTAATAAGTTTACTGAATTTGAGTTGAGATTCTTAAACTAGCTCTTTTTAAAAGCTAAATTGTACTGCTGATGCCTCTTCTGTTAGGAACCTTATCCATGGGTCAGTGTTGGCAGAGAAAATCATAATTGAATTCTATCTTCCGCTTTCGGTTTTTAATATATTATTTTTTATCCATAGGTTCTAGTTTTTCAAGAATACTATTTCATTGTGGAAACTCCAATATTGTGTTAGTGCAGACTTCTTATTATTGTTTCCCCTCCAGATGTACAGATTTCCTAACTCAGTGTTAGTTGGAGTTAGAAAGCCATAAGCGTGGGGCCAGAGTAACAGAACTCTTGGCTGTGAGCAATACATGGCATCTGCGAGTTTAAGGCATGCTGGTGTGGGAAGTTCCAGGGTGGTGAACAGTTTTAAGGGGTCATCAAGCTCAGTTGAATGGCTTGGAAGAGAGATGCTGGAAATGAAGTTAAAGGATGCCAGGCTGGATGCAGATGATGAAGAAGTATACTTCAGATAACTTTATTTTCACTTCCTTTGTTTTTTGTGTGCTTGTTGTGGCCCTACCATTGTCCATGAGGTTTCTCTAAATGGTAACGTTTGAATTTCTACATGAAGAAGTAATTATTGTTTGTTGTATTTAAGGTTAATTATATATATATGAGGGTCTTTCTTTTTTTAAAGGAGTGATTTATGTTTGCTTTTTATTTAGAAATGGGAAAAGCTCCTCCCCTTTTTTTTTTCTAAACTAACTAGGAAGCACTTCTTTGTAGTTTGATTCGCTCTTTAAAGATAATAAATAGCATGTTTGTTCAGGATACTGAGTCAGAAATTATTGATGGAATTAGTGCTGAAGCTGGACAAATAATTGCTGCTACTGTTCGTGGCCGTAATGGTCAACCAAAGCAGGTTTTTTCCCCTAAGAGTTTGTGTATTTATGTTATCATCTGACTTATTGCTGGCTCATTGTGGTAATGTGGTCGACTGAACAGGCAGTTAGTTATATAGCAGAACATGTGGTTGGCACAGGTTCTTTTGGGGTCGTATTTCAGGTATCAGACACGTTTTTTTTTAAGACTAAAAGCTCCAGCTACTGCCAATAATGCCAGATCCTTTGGTTTTTCTAACAGGCCAAGTGCAGGGAAACTGGGGAGATAATGGCTATCAAGAAGGTTCTTCAAGATAAACGCTACAAGAACCGGGAATTACAAATTATGCACATGCTGGACCATCCAAATATTGTTGCTCTTAAGCACTACTTCTTTTCAACTACAAATAAGGAAGAGGTGTACCTAAACCTTGTATTGGAGTTTGTACCTGAGACCGTTAATCGTATTGCAAGGCAGTACAACAGGATGAACCAACGCATGCCTCTCATATATGTGAAACTCTTCACTTACCAGGTGTGTGCACTTCTGTTTGGCCAGCTAGGAATCATCTGACTGTATTAGTTTCTTTAAACTGAAAGCTCAATCATATTTAATAATGGAAATAAATCATGTTGTTATTTTGAAATGATAATATAAGTTCAATTTGCATAGTTGCTGATTCAAACATTGTTTGTGTTATTTCTCTCAGTACTTTTTGGAGATTAAGCACACTCATGGGGCCTATTAACTCATCATGCCAGATTAATCTTTTGTTGATTCAAACATTCCTTATGTGTTATTTCTCTCAGTACTTTTTGGAGATTAAGCTCACTTATGGGGCCTATTAACTCATCGTGCCAGATTAATCTTTTGTCCACTGAAAAGTGCCATGTAGGTTTGAGGATCTTGTTTCATGTACTGAAGCATGCCTCTTATGTAAAAAATGAAGACTAACAGCCATTTTGTGTCCATTGCTCTGCCCAGCTAGCAGTGTGGCAGGTAGTGTTTTATTTGATGCTTGTGCTTAAGACATGCCAAGGCATCTGTTGATGTCATTAGGAGTCAAGTGATTGATACCATTGTTCGCCTTCCTGGTCCATACCGGTGTATCGTTCGGCTGTCGATATGCTACGTACCAAATCATACTGACGTACCGACACATGATATAGTGGAGGGTACCAACAAACCGATATATACCGCCATATTAGTCCCCTGTTGGATGTGCACGTACCACCCATATAGGGTGGTACACCACGGTATGACGAATCTTGATTGATACCATGTGAAAAACCATGACCCTCATGTCTCCATTGTTTTGCCCAGATAGTAGTATGACAGGCTATCTTCTGTTTGATGCTCGTCTAAGACATGCCAAGACTTCTGTTGATGCCTTTAGGAGTTGAAATGGTTGACAAGAACCTGCCAACTTGACCTAAGCAGGACATAACATGTTATCCCGATTGGATACATAAATTAGACCCAGATCAAGAATGCTTCATCATGTGAATGCTGAGGTCAGGTGTGTAAATGGATCCAACAGGATCCTAATTTATCTCTCCCCCACTTCCTTAATGTATGAAGCTGCATAGATTTGTTGAAAGTGATGTGCTTGTAACTTGTTTACCACATAGTTTATACCTTGGCAGTGACGAGTGGGCATTGGATAATGTTAATTATTAGTGCATTGTGACAATCAGCAGTAATCAACATGTACAAATGCAGCAAATATAATGCATCAATTGTGGCTGGAATCTCACTGGCACATAATTGGCATATGATATGCATTACTTAGACCTTATTCTAAATATATGTTGGACAGGTAAAGCATATCATTTGAGCTCAAATTCGCACTTGCATGAGACTTTTTTTTTTTTCAAAATGAAAAGTCTATTATGTGTGCAAAACTGGAGGAAGTACAGTAGTAGTCGCTGTTGCCAACCATGGACATATGAGACTGGTATTGTTGAGAAGACAATTTTGTCAATTTTGGTAGTCTTAAGTGTCTTGCACATACTAGTGTCCCAGTTGAGCTGTCAATGCTAAATTATCCAGAATTAAGAGTTGGTTTTGGCATCCGTGATGTCACGGACTTAGCTGGTTTTGCCTAAGTCGTGCGGCACCCTTGCGTGTCCGTCCGCAAAGGTCAGCCTTCTCGAAGCCTCCCATGTCCCTTAGGACCCACAAAAGAGAGAACGGGTTAGAGAAAACGCCTCATTCGGGATCCACAAGCAAACATTTTCGAAAACACATCATAGACAATGCAAATTACAAACAGACTTTACAAGCTCTGAACAGTTCCACAACAAAGGGTAAAATGGTCCATTACAGACCGATAATCTCTCACATGTGTCCACATGACACAACCTTTATTTACAAGCCTAAAGCGGTCGCCAACCTAACTAAAATGAGACTATTAAGCCTTCGGTCGTCCCTCTACATACTGTACAAAGCATGAACATACTAAAAGACACGGACATACATAAGCAGTACATCAAACATCCTGTTTAGAAGTTTGTCTGTGACATTCTCCCCCACTTATTCCTTCGACGTCCTCATCGAAGCCTTTGTCGACACTACAACTCCTCGCCTTTGCTGAGTCTTCAATCTTCTGCTTCAGCTGCAATGCGTCTCCTGGCTCCCAGTTGCTCTCCGCTTTTGCTTTCGAGTAGTCGAACCTTTGATCCGCCATGCTGCTTCAACTCGCCAATGACTCTGACTCTAGTGTGGGGTTGGCTGAGTTGTGTTGATCCCTGTTGGTTCCTGCGGATCCTCCAGATGAAGGAAAAGACCATCCTTACTGCGCTAGTCTCTCAAATGCTTCATGCTGCTTGAACTGGATGGATGCTTGTTGGAGCTTTAACGAGCATCGTCTCACAAACTTCTGAAGTTTTGGGTCCTTCCTCCACAAAATTTGCTTATTGACTCTTCTTTCACTTAGTTGTCACATCCAAGTAGGTTCGCATCACTTCCGCTTTCGATTGGCATTTCGCTGGGAAATGAAGCGGAAAATCTACTCTCAGTAGCACTGATCACCGTTGGTGAGGATTTGATAACTATTGTCTTCCATTATCTTCGAAGGGTCTTTGAGCTTGTGCAGAGCTCCTCTGCTGGATAGATAAGAGAATTGGGGTACTCGGTTTCGCCCATTCTCTTAAGGGTTGAGAAGGCAAAGGTTACTTGACTTCGCCCGCCTCCTTGAGGTTGTACTCCATGCATCGAGCTGGTTACTAGCCTTCGCCTGCTCTTTTCTCACACTTCTGAAGCACTTGAAGTGTTTGCACTCCTTGCGTTGAGTTAGTTACTGTGATTCACCTTCTCAATGCTATCGAACTTCTGGAATGCAGAAAGTTTTCAACCCAACTTGGAGTAATTCTCTCATAGGTTTGGTCGTCTCTGGGATTGTACCGTCTACTCCATCAACCCTACCGCCTACTCCACTGAGTAGCAAAGGTACAGCACCGCGTACTGCCTGCTTCGTTCCTTGGTTATGCATTCTTGCATGACCCGAAGTCCTTCACTTTCGGCTATCTTGATGAGAAGCTCGTTGACACCGGTCTTACGAAGTTCCTTGGCCTCTGCCCTTCAGCCTTGTCTCGGAACTTAGAGTTTGCCTCTGCATGGTCCACCTCCTCGACCTCTTTCACGACCAAGCGCTCTCCCTCCATGAGAGCAAGGGATCAATGACTTTCACGGAAGTCCCGCCTCTGCGGTACCATGGCGCTGTCATGCCCATGGCACTACTATCCGTCGCCTCGCATCTGCATCCCTTTATTCACAATCAATAGATATGCCTCTATGGCAGGGTCTGCAGTACCGAACTGTACCGCCCGGTACGGGCGGTACATACCCGGTCCGAAAGGTTGCCGGTACGCGGACCGCCTGTTACCGGTCCGAGTGCACTGTAGCACTGCTACAGTACTCGGCACACCTGAGTGTACCGCTCGGTATACCGTACCATACCGGTACCGGTACCGAGCCCAGGTCGAAATACCGGTACGGTACGGTATTGCGAACCTTGCTCTGTGGCACTCCTCCGAGTCCACCTCAATTCTAACTGATGCTTGATTTTGGATAGCTAAGTCCCTATGGACTCGTCGCCGCTTCCTCGCCCCTTTCGACCCCCTGCTTCAACACCTCTGTGTTCTCCAAGCAGCTCCCTTTTGGTCGATGGAAAGACATACTACAACTCCCATGCATGGCCTCTGTCATCGTATTATAGGGTTTGCACCGATTCTGTTCTCCTTAGCTTCCTTGGTAGCAACGTTCGTTTACTCGACCTTGTCCTCTGACTTGCCGGGCTCCCTTAAGCGAATATGAGCTCTGGAGCAGTCCAACTCTCCAGCTACTTCGATCATACCTCTGTATGATCAAGTCCCTCCCATGGGACTCACTGGTACTTGCATTCGAACTTTTCCCTTGGTGGATCCCAGCCCCCATATGCTGATGACCAAGGTTTTCATCCGATGCAAAATTCGATGCACACACGGAAGACCCGCCTCTGCAGTACCATGGCCTTTACTCCTTGAATCCATAGCCCTTTTTACCGTCGTGTTATTCACCGAAGTGGAGCTTCCAGTAGCTCCCGATCATACCTCCGTATGATCTAGTCCCTCACGGGACTATGTTGTGTGTATCGCATTGCCACGAACTGTTCCACCACGATCCGCTGCACCATGTCGCCTCCTGGTAACATTTCTATTGCATTCTGATCCTTGTGGGATGAACTCAAATTGTGAACCCTTCATGTGTGGCCTCTGCCAATACATCGCAGGGTCTCTTCCACCTTTGATTTTGTTCGCTCCTTTGGCAATCGATCTTCATCCACCATTTCTTGGGTCACACCTAGATGAAGCACCGCTCTAGAATAGTTTGTCGCCTTGTAGCTCCCGAAGTTCCCCGACTTCGCTGCAATTAGTGCACCATTGTCTGGATCCTGGGCCTCTGCCCCTACCAGCACAATCTTCGCCACGCACCGCTTCCTTCATGGCAACTTGAATGACAACATTGTGGCATATTCTTCAAGAGTACCCGCCTCTGCGTCCTCTTGCCCCATGCTAAGGCCTTCTGAACCCAACTTCGCCTCCGCAAATTGAGTCGCCTTAGTTCCTCCATCAAATGCTCCTATGAGAAAAGGTGCATGTGCCTAGAAGCTCCCTTCGTCTTTGGCCCCATGCAAGATGAGTCCGCTTCGCCAGAATGAAGGACCCATGGAACAACATGATCCTACTCTTGCCTCTGCAAGAGTTCATGTCCTTGACCTCTGTCTAAGGAAAGCAGTGTGCCTCCGCTCCATGTTCCAACTTCTATGCTGGCTTCCTTCATGCGGCTTGGGTACTTCGCCAAGTTACACCCAAGTTGCTCTGCTCCTCGTTTTTGCATTGAGTCGATGGTGGCCCTCGCGCCCACCATTCCACGGGTCAACCCTCCCTTGAGTCCGATCTCCATATCGACTCCAAGTGTGCCTTCATTTGAGTTGCTTTGGGTCGCTCCCCCACTTGATCTCGCGATGCATCCACCAATGCATTCTCTCGAGCGAGATCATGCGACGACTCCTCGCCGTTTGCTTAGTCCATTGAGATTCGTGGAATTGTTGTTTGTTGAGGTACTCCTCCTCAACATGTGCGGTCCGTCCCACCTGATTCTCCCTCTAGAGAGCCAGGACTTATCCCTCCTGGATAACTGTCCCGTTGGAGCAACATCTCTCTTCGTTTCGGAGACCACCATCCCCTTGGACTACTCCGATCTGCTGAACAAACTGTGCATTGTTCTGCCTCTTGCAAACGCACTTGCTAGATTGCGACTCCACGTCAATACAGCCCCCGCTGCACCCCTCAAGGCCTAGCAACATGCTGAACTAGTTGCACCCTACAGCCTCCTACGGACGTATCCTTCACATGCCGAAGAGAAAGTTTCAATGCTTCATGGCGCCGAGTTTTGGTCGCCTTGGGATGGCCGCGAACATTCCATCGTCCGCATACAAGCCCATGCATGAGTACCGAATTCTTTGAGTTAGCAATTCCCCTCACCTCTGTGTGCTTTGCACAACTCTTTCGGTCGCTGAACAACTCATTCCACCTTGCATGGTCTCATCCTTTACCAAGCACCTCGCCTGTCTTGAGCACCATCAAGTATAGTTGTCAACGTTGAGCCGTAGCTCAAACTCAGCCATCCCAACCTTTGTGCGCTCCGCATTCTTCCAAGCTTGTCTGTTCTCGTGGTGCCTCTTGCGCGAAGGGTTGGCCATTCCTCTGAATGCTAATGTCAGATGCCCGCTCCTCTGAGCGACTCCTTTTTCCTACATCTCTATGCCCATTTTCCCCCAAACGGTCGCGCGTGTGCTGACTGCCCTCAACGCAGCCCAGCTAGGTCCCCCACGTTTGCATGCTAAGTGTTTCTATGAGTGCTTGTCCCGCTCTGATACCATCTGTCACGTACTTAGCTGGTTTTGCCTAAGTCGTGCGGCACCCTTGCGTGTCCGTTCGCAAAGGTCAGCCTCCCCAAAGCCTCCCATGTCCCTTAAGACCCATAAAAAGAGAGCGGGTTAGAGAAAACGCCTCATTCGGTATCCACAAGCAAACATTTCTGAAAACACTTCATAGACAATGCAAATTACAAACAGACTTTACAAGCTCTGAACAGTTGCACAACAAGGGTAAAATGGTCCATTACAGACCGATAATCTCTCGCATGTGTCCACATGACACAACCTTTATTTATAAGCCTAAAGCGGCCACCAACCTAACTAAAATGGGACTATTAAGCCTTCGGCCGTCCCTCTACATGCTGTACAAAGCATGAACATATCAAAAGACACGGACATATATAAGCAGTACATCAAACATCCTGTTTAGAAGTTTGTCCGTGATAGTGAGTAGTAACAAATGAATGTTTGGCTTCAGTAGAAGATTTATACATGTCATGGAGACTATGTTTTACATGGCAAGTAAAAGTGTTGTTTTAGGGGCACTTTTGGCTTTTATAACTAATTTATATGGTGGTGAGCTGCAAGTTTATGTATATTAATTCAAGATGAAGATGTTCATGTAATTGTGAGATGGTAGTGAGGCCTGTGAGCATTTGACATGTACATGTATGTGAGAGTCTTAGGAGAACCATGTTATGTGTGATTGATCTGGCTTCATTATTCGAAAAGTCCTTGACGCGTAAACTTGTGCACCATGTAGCACATAAAAAATCCTATCTTGAGTGATTCTTTGGCTTTCCCTGCTGTTGGAAGTTGGATCTACAAGTCATGTTGGTCATTTTGGTGCATCAAGCATTGTGATGTAAGTGCATACAGATCAAACAAAAATTGAAATTATGCACGTAATGATGGGGAAATAATTTCATTTTTGTCACTATGTTTTATTATTTGAAACTGGGATGAGACAAATCCATCAATTTTAGAAAATGAGAAGATTTAGGGTCTTTCAGTGGAAATCTGCAGAAACAAGCCTCATCCCTTCTATTTGTGGCTAGTACATTACTCATTTTGTGTTTCTTCTTCATTTGATATTCTACTTGACCAAAGGTCCATAACTACTTTGATTTTCTTGGCTTGTAAGTGGTTTGGTGGATTAAATATAAGGTTGTTTTGGTCCTGGACCATATTTTTAGCAGAAAATGCTTATGCCCTTAATTGGAAGTCAAATTTATTTTTCTTAGATTTTCTTTGTTGAGCAACTCTGATTTAGTCTACTACTACTTTTTTGCAGATATGTAGAGCACTTGCTTACATGCATAATGCTGTTGGCATATGTCATCGAGATATCAAACCACAAAATTTACTTGTGAGATTCTTCTTTCTTAGCCCTATTAAGTTAAACATATGTCTGCATATGCTCTATTTATCTATTTCTTTTGCATCCAAGCCTCCATCAATATTTGCTGGTTTCTGCAAACACAATGCTAAAGGAGGAAGTACATACTAATGATCTAATTAATATGCATTTTGTCTGGGCCTTGGATGATATCCATCACAATACAATTGATTTTGCTATTTTAATCCTAAATTGTGTTCTCTTTCCTCTCTTAGTAAGCATATCAAATTAGTAAGTACTGTGACAATTTGTTGTGCTTTCCTCTGTTAGCATATCAGACATTAGAATGCCAAATTGCAATTTGTTGTTTTTACTTCTTAAAATGTTTATCTGATTGGTTTTTCTATTTCGCCTCCTATCAAAATGATTAAACCTTCATTAATTGTCATTGGTCACAAACTTTTGAGATTTCGATCTCATAGACATAGCATAACTTTGATAATTTTGGGTCTAAAATCATTCTATATTTTTTTAACCTTCTTTTGGTTTAGAAAGTGTTGGACCAAATCTAGCCAACATCTAAAAAGATAATATTTGAAGTAGGTAAGTATGTTCCTGAAACAACTATTTGAAGAAATGACATACAGACACAGCCAAGGTTGAAATCTACTTTGAATATGTAGTAACAGCCTCTATGAGGATGGATAGTTGTTGACAATTCAGGGAAGTATTTCTACATATGCATAGTTAAACCATAGTAGCTAATGCAGATCTACATTTGTGGATTCAAAACGTTTTTAGCAGACTGAAGGTATGAAATGGTACCCTTTGGTCATTCTTTTTTACCTTTTCTTCCTGGTGTCTCAGCAGTTTCACCTGAAACTATTTGAAATGAACAATCCAAGGAACCAGACAGTTAAACCAAGGTTGAATAGGAAGACTAAATTGAACAGTTCATTAACATGATACATCACAGAAAAAAACAAAGGATATCTGTGTCCATAATTGAGGGCACTTTGTTGGGAGGAAACTTGTTGCTGAAAGTTTGTATGTAACATAAGCTCTCTGGCATATTCAGTTGATAGTGATGGATCATGGGGTGGCTTATAGACTATGTGACAGTTATGTATCTGTCTTATTTAAGGAGCATACACTTAAAATCTAGATGTGAAAAACCCACACAGATTATGGTATATTAGTGCCATGATACACCTGTCAGCATGGCCAAGCTGTGTTTTGACGGCACAAGAAGAACAAAAAGGGAATAGAAGGAAGACTCAAATTCTGAGATGGCAATCCATGCATCAAATTCTAAATTAGTAGATTTGATGATATCTACCAAATTCCTTAGACCTTATTGGAATATCACCAAGAAAAGAAGCAACTTATGACTTTGTTGCCTACTGCTGGACATCTTCAGCTATTCTCTCACTTCTGGTGGCTGCCAGCAAGGATGTGAATTGTTTCCAGGAAAGGTGAGGCCACACTGAAGGTTCCTGTGCATTGAGCAGAGGCAAAGAGTCCTATATTTGACTACGTATCCACAAATGTTAGCCAATCATGGTTGTGATTCTTGTGAACATAATAAAAAATCACTGGTTTGGTCAATGATGACAAATTTTCATCAAATTATTGTATAGTTTATCCAATATGGGAATGTTCTGATTTTTCCATTATGTTAGTTTAAACTGATACTCTGACTAATTCCTTTACTCATATGTACCGAGTGAAATTTGTGGTTGTCACTTCATCTATGCATATGCAAATTGCTGCTTTGGGTTGGCTTCCTTTCTTTGTGTTCTAATGGTGAAGATGTGAGGTGCCAATTCTGGGTGACAACCTACATGAACATATGTTTAGTAATAATATACTTTATATGTGTTTGCAAAGTTTTGCACTGTTGATCATACATCTGTTTATCTGGGACTGAGACTGACCATGTAAAGCATATAACATTATGAATTCACATGCATAGTAAAGTAGAATTATCCAAGAAAAGTAATGTATTCACAGTGTAGTGGAATAGTGATATTGATGTAAATCAAAATAGTTAAGATCTGATTTATTACTGCCTTATCTACCATTTATTTCTTCTTGGTTAGCTCATTTTGTGTTACATGTTAAATGTCAATTTCAGGTGAATCCACATACATATCAACTCAAGTTGTGTGATTTTGGTAGTGCAAAAGTATTGGTAAGCAATTCCTGTCTAGCTTCTCTTCTTTGTTTTGGGCCTTAAGACAAAACAATGCTCCAATGTGCTTTTATTTTGTCATATTTTAGGTCAAAGGGGAACCTAATATCTCTTACATATGCTCAAGATATTATCGAGCACCTGAGCTTATATTTGGTGCGACTGAGTATACAACTGCGATCGACATGTGGTCCACTGGTTGTGTGATGGCTGAGTTGTTTCTTGGGCAGGTAGTTTTTTTCACTCAATTTAAAATATGGTGTCACAAATATTGTGGCAAATACTAAATACTAAATTACTGTATCTGGTGCCTTAATATTTTCTAATGATTTTGATTATGTGGGCACATGGCTGTTTTAGCCCCTATTTCCTGGAGAAAGTGGTGTTGACCAGCTGGTGGAGATTATCAAGGTAGGATAATAAACAAAGTACAGAAATTGTAATTCAAGTGGTTTTCCTGATACCAATTATATTCTTGGATATGTCTTAAGGTTCTTGGAACACCTACAAGAGAAGAGATAAAGTGCATGAATCCAAACTATACTGAGTTTAAGTTTCCACAAATAAAGGCTCATCCATGGCACAAGGTAATCTCGAAGTTGTTTTTATGTTATATAGAGTTTATCCATTCTATATCACCAAATATGATTGATAATTATTTCTTGTTTGAATGTGCTTGCTGATTATATTCAAACAACTAAAATCATCAGAAGTTTGAACTTTTGAAGTTATGGGTATCTATCTTTGGAATGACTTCAGTTTTAACTTTTTGCTTGATTTAAGAAGTCATATTGGAAGATGTGTTAAAGGCCTATAGAGGATAGATCTAATGAACCTAAAAAAAATTATTTTGAACTTTATATATTATTATAAATGGTACATTTAGATAGTTTTAGACATCACAAGATAATTTGTACTCGTGGTGTTTAGTTTGTAGTAGAGATGCAATCAGGGAAACCTTTGTGAGTCAAGAGTTAATAAAAATAGGTAAAAGTATAAGACTTGAAAATATCCCTAATGCGGATTATGGTAGTTTATGAGATCAAAGGATAATTTGGTTAACTAGTTTGTTTAATAAAATATTAAAATAAAAAAAATGATATTCAAAGTTCTTTTCTTAAAACTAATTTCCTTCCATTATATTAAACTACGTAGAAGATGTTGTTACACAGACTCGAACCTAAGACCTATCATCTATGTGCTAACCACCAAGATGTGACAGATATTGAAAGTTACACTTGGTATAGGGGAATTAGGCTAATGTTATATTATGAAATTGTAGAAAAATATTATTAAATGAAGAATAAAATATGAGATGAATATTTTCAAAAAATCAGTTTTGTTTCGTACTTGAAAGATCCACTGTGGAAGTTATTTAGATGATAAAATAATAAGAAAGAAAAGATCACATAGATTTTTTTTTAATATAGAAAAGCTTATGATGGTTTCTAGAGATTTGTTGTAATGGATTTTAGAAAATAAAAAATATTTTGTAATATAATAAAAAAATTTGATGATAGAGTAGTGAAACTAGGAGTTGTTCCTAGTGAGTTGAATAATGATATTGTTTCTATCCAAGAATCAACTTTAAGTTTCTATCCATTGATATTGTTAATGATTGAGTTTCCACGATGTAACATGTTTGCTAATGATATTGTTTTGATTGATGTGTTGCGGTTAGTTCTAGTTTTTGAGTTATGAAGACATTCTTAAGAAATTAAAGGTTTTAAAATATGAGCAAGGCAGTATATGAGATATATCTGCAGCAATGCTAATGGAAGAACCGAGGGTGAAGTTAAGATTGATAATAAAATGTGTTTTATAAGTACAATTTTTAGGTATCTTGGATCCTTTATTTATAAGCATTCTCTATTGATGAAAAATAGGATGTTTAAAATAAAAAGAACCTTGAGGAGTTTAGTGTGATCATCATATGTTAAAAGAAATTTTTATAAGACAATTGTACAGTTAGCAATTTTCTATAGATCAAAATAATAGATAGTAAGGAAACATGTATAAAATGTTAGAATAGCTGAGCTGAGAACATTCAAGTGAATTGTCACGGACTTAGCTGGTTTTGCCTAAGTCGTGTGGCACCCTTGCGTGTCCGTCCGCAAAGGTCAGCCTCTCCGAAGCCTTTCATTGTCCCTTAGGACCAACAAAAGAGAGAACGGGTTAGAGAGAATGCCTCAATCGGGATCTACAAGCAAACATCTCCGAAAATACTTCATAGACAAAGCAAAATACAAACAGATTTTACAAACTCTGAACAGTTGCACAACAAAGGGTAAAATGGTCCATTACAGACCGAAAATCTCTCACACGTGTCCACATGACACAACATTTATTTACAAGCCTAAAGCGGCCACCAACCCAACTAAAATGGGACTATTAAGCCTTCGGTCGTCCCTCTACATGCTGTATAAAGCATGAACATACCAAAAGACACGGACATACATAAGCATTACATCAAATATCCTGTTTAGAAGTTTGTCCGTGACATTCTCCCCCACTTCTTCCTTCGACGCCCTCGTTGAAGCCTTTGTCGACATTGCAACTCCTCGCCTTTGTTGAGTCTTCAATCCTCTGCTCCAGCTACAATGCGCCTCTTGGCTCCCAGCTGCTATCCGCTGCTGTTTTTGAGTAGTCGAACCTTTGATCCGCCATGCTGCTTCAACTCACCAATGACTTTGACTCTGGTGTGGGGTTGGCTGAGTTGTGCTGATCCTTGTTGATTCTTGCGGATCTTCCAAATGAAGGAAAAAAATCATTCTTACTGTGTCAGTCTCTCAAATGCCTCATGCTCTTTGAACTGGGTGGATGCTTGTTAGAGCTTTTAACGAGCATCGTCTCGCAAACTTCTGAAGTTTTGGGTCCTTCCTCCACAAAATTTGCTCATTGACTCTTCTTTCACCTAGTTTTCACATCAAAATAAGTTCGCATCACTTCCGCTTTCAATTGGCATTTCGTTGGGAAATGAAGCGGACAATCTACTCTCAGTAATACTGATCACCGTTGGTGAGGATTTAACAATTATTGTCGTCCATTATCTTCGAAGGGTCTTTGAACATATGCAAAGCTCCTCTGCTGGATAGATAAGAGAATTAGGGTACTCGGTTTCGCCCATTCTCTTAAGAGTTGAGAAGGCAAAGGTTACTTGACTTCGCCCACCTCCTCGAGGTTGTACTCCATGCATCGAGCTAGTTACTGGCCTTCACCTGCTCTTTGCTCACACTTTTGAAGTACTTGAAGTGTTTGCACTCCTTGCATCGAGTAAGTTACTGTGATTCGACTTCTCAATGCCATCGAACTTCTGGAATGCAGGAAGGTTTCACCCCAACTTGGAGTAATTCTCTCAAAGGTTTGGTCGCCTCTGGGATTGTACTATCTTCTCCATCAACCCTGCCGCCTACTCCACTGAGTAGCAAAGGTACAGCATCGCGTACTGCCTACTTCGTTCCTTGGTCATGCACTCTTGCATGACCCGAGGTCCTTCACTTTCGGCTATCTTGATGAGAAACTCATTGACACCGGTCTTACGAAGTTCCTTGGCCTCTGCCCTTCAGCCTTGTCTCGGTACTTGGAGTTTGCCTCTGCATGCTCCACCTCCTCGGCCCCTTTCACGACCAAGCGCTCTCCCTCCATGAGATCAAGGGATCAATGACTTTCACGGAAGTCCCGCCTCTGCGGTACCATGGCGCTGCCATGCCCATGGCACTACTATCCGTCGCCTCGCATCTGTATCCCTTTTCTTCACAATTAGTAGATATGCCTCTGTGGTACTCCTCCGAGTCCACCTCCATTCTAACTGATGCTTGATTTTGGGTAGCTAAGTCCCTCTGGACTCGTTGTCGCTTCCTCGCCCCTTTCGACCCCCTGCTTCAACACCTCTGTGTTCTCCAAGCAGCTCCCTTTGGTCGATGGAAAGACAGACTGCAACTCCCATGCATGGCCTCTGCCATCACGTTGTAAGGTTTGCACCGATTCTGTTCTCCTTAGCTTCCTTGGTAGCAACGTTCGCTTACTCGACCTTATCCTCTGACTTGTAAGGCTCCCTTAAGCGAATATGGGCTCTGGAGCAATCCAACTCTCCAGCTGCTTCAATCATACCTCTACATGATCAAGTCCCTCCCATGGGACTCACTGGTACTTACATTCGAACTTTTCCCTTGGTGGAACACATCCCCCATATGATGATGACCAAGGCTTTCATCCGATACAAAATTCGATGCATGCATGGAAGACCCGCCTCTGTGGTACCATGACCTTCACTCCTTGAATCCATAGCCATTCTTGTCGGCGTGTTGTTCACCGAAGTGGAGCTTCCAGTGGCTCCCGATCATATACCTCCATATGATCTAGTCCCTCACGGGACTAGATTGTGTGTATCGCATTGCCACGAACTGTTCCACCACGATCCGCTGCATCATGTCGCCTCCTGGTGACATCTCTGTTACATTCTGATCCTTGTGGGATAAATTCGAATTGTGAACCCTTCATGTGTGGCCTCTGCCAATACATCACAGGGTCTCTTCCACCTTCGATTTTGTTCGCTCCTTTGGCAATCGACCTTCATCCACCCACTCTTGGGTCACACCTAGATGAAGCACCGCTCTAGGACAGTCCGTCGCCTAGTAGCTCCCGAAGTCCCCCGACTTCGCTGCAATTAGTGCACCATTGTCTGGATCCTAGGCCTCTACCCCTACCAGCACAATCTTCGCTACGCACCGCTTCCTTTATAGCAACTTGAATGACAACACTGTGGCATATTCTTCAAGAGTATCCGCCTGTTCTCTTGCCCCGTGCTAAGGCCTTCTGAACCCAACTTCGTCTCCGCAAATTGAGTCGCCTTAGTTCCTCCATCAAATGCTCCTCCGAGATAAAGTGCATGTGCCCAGAAGCTCCCTTTGTCTTTGGCACCATGCAAGATGAGTCCGCTCTGTCAGAATGAATAACCCATGGAACAACATGATCCTGCTCTTGCCTCTGCAAGAGTTCATGTCCTTGACCTCTGTCCAAGGAAAGCACTATGCCTCCGCTCCATGTTCCATCTTCTATGCTGGCTCCCTTCATGCGGCTTGGCTACTTCACAAAGTTACACCCAAGTTGCTCCGCTCATCGTTTTTGCATTGAGTTGTTGGTGGCCCTCGTGCCCACCATCCCACGGGTCAGCCCTCCCTTGAGTCTGATCTCCATATTGACTCCAAGTGTGCCTTCATTTGTGTTGCTTTGAGTCGCTCCCCCACTTGATCTCGCAATGCATCCATCATTGCACACTCTCGAGCGAGATCATGCGACGACTCCTCGCCACTTGCTCAGTCCATTGAGCTTCGTGGAGTTGTTTGTTGAGGTACTCCTTCTCAACTTGTGAGGTCCGTCCCACATGATTCTCCCTCTGGAGAGCCGGGACTTATCCCTCCTGGATAACTGTCCCGTTGGAGCAGCATCTCTCTTCATTTTGGAGACCACCATCCCCTCGGACTACTCCGATCTGCTGAACAAACTGTGCATTATTCTGCCTCCTGCAAACGCACTTGCTAGATTGCGACTTCATGTTAATACAGCCCCCGCTGCACCACTCAAGGCCTAGCAACATGCTGAACTCGTTGCACACTTCAGCCTCCTACGGACGTATCATTCACATGCCGAAGAGAAAGTTTCAATGCTCCATGGCGCCGAGTTTCGGTCGCCTTGAGATGGCCACGAACATTCCATTGTCCGCATACAAGCCCATGCATGAGTACCAAATTCTTCGAGCTAGCAATTCCCCTCACCTCTGTGAGCTTTGCAAAACTCTTTTGGTCGTTGAGCAACTCATTCCACCTTGCATGGTCTCATCCTTTACCAAGCGCCTCGCTTGCCTTAAACACCATCAAGTATAGTTGTCAACGTTGAGCCGTAGCTCAAACTCAGCCATCCCAACCTTTGTGCACTCCGCATTCTTCTAAGCTTGCCTGTTCTCGTGGTGCCTCTTACGCGAAGGATTGGTCATTCTTCTGAATGCCAATGTCAGATGCCCGCTCCTCCGAGCGACTCCTTTTCCCTACATCTCCATGCTCGTTTTCTCCCCAAACGGTCGCGCGTGTGCTGACTACCCTCAACGCAGTCCCACTAGGTCCCCCACATTTGCATGCTAAGTGTTTCTATGAGTGTTTGTCCCGCTCTGATACCATCTGTCACGGACTTAGCTGGTTTTGCCTAAGTCGTGCGACACCCTTGCGTGTCCGTCCGCAAAGGTCAGCCTCCCCGAAGCCTCCCATTGTCCCTTAGGACCAACAAAAGAGAGAACGGGTTAGAGAGAACGCCTCAATCGGGATCCACAAGCAAACATCTCCGAAAACACTTCATAGACAAAGCAAAATACAAACAGATTTTACAAGCTCTGAACAGTTGCACAACAAAGGGTAAAATGGTCCATTACATACCGAAAATCTCTCACACGTGTCCACATGACACAACCTTTATTTACAAGCCTAAAGCGGCCATCAACCCAACTAAAATGGGACTATTAAGCCTTCGGTCGTCCCTCTACATGCTGTACAAAGCATGAACATACCAAAAGACACGGACATTCATAAGCATTACATCAAACATCCTGTTTAGAAGTTTGTCCGTGACATAATGTACGGGATTTATAGAAAACAAGGTTTGTCTTATCGGTTTATACCAATGTACCCATCAGCCGGTGGTATGATATGTATTGCTTCGTACTGATGTACCATGTTGTAACGGACAAACTTCTAAACAAGATGTTGGATGTAATGCTTATGTCTGTCCGTTGTCTTTTGGCATGTTCATGCCTTGTATAGCAGGTAGAGGGGCGGCCGAAGGCTTATAAGTCCCATTTTAGTTGGGTTGGTGGCCTCTTTAGGCTTGTAAATAAAGGTTGTGTCATGTGGACACGTTCGAGAGCTTTTCGGTCTGTAATGGACCATTTTACCCTTTGTTGTGCAACTATTCAGAGCTTGTAAAGTCTGTTTGTAATTTGCATTGTCTATGAAGTGTTTTTCGGACATGTTTGCTTGTGGATCCCGATTGAGGCGTTCTTTTTAACCCGTTCTCTTTTTTGTTGGTCCTAAGGGACAATGGGAGGCTTCGGGGAGGCTGACCTTTGCGGACGGACGCGCGAGGGTGCCGCACGCCTTAGGCAAAACCAGCTAAGGTCGTGACATTATGGTATCAGAGCAGGACAAGCACTCATAGAAACACTTGACATGCAAATGTGGGGGACCTAGCGGGGCTGCATTGAGGGCAGTCAGCAACGCGCGACCGTTTGAGGGAAAACGGGCATGGAGATGTAGGGAAATGAGTCGCTCAGAGGAGCGAGCATCTGAGATTGGCATTCAGAGGAATGGCCAACCCTTCGCGCAAGAGGCACCACGAGAACAGGCAAGCTTGGAAGAATTTGGAGCGCACAAAGGTTGGGATGGCTGAGTTTGAGCTACGGCTCAACGTTGACAACTATACTTGATGGTGCTCTAGGCAGGCGAGGCGCTTGGCAAGAATGAGACCATCCAAGGTGGAATGAGTTGCTCAACGACCAAAAGAGTTATGCAAAGCTCACAGAGGTGAGGGGAATTGCTAACTCGAAGAATTTGGTACTCATGCATGGGCTTGTATGCGGACGATGGAATGTTCGTGGCCATCCCAAGGCGGCCGAGACTCGGCGCCAATGGAGCATTAAAACTTTCTCTTCGGCATGAAAAGGATACGTCTGTAGAAGGCTGAAGTGTGCAACGAGTTCAGCATGTTGCTAGGCCTTGAGGGGTGCAGTGGTGGCTGTATTGACGTGGAGGCGCAATCTAGCAAGTGCGTTTGCAAGAGGCAGAACAATGCACAGTTTGTTCAGCAGATCGGAGTAGTCCAAGGGGATGGTGGTCTCCAAAACGAAGAGAGATATTGCTCCAACGGGATAGTTATCCAGGAGGGATAAGTCTCGGCACTCCAAAGGGAGAATCATGTGAGACAGACTTCACATGTTGAGGAGGAGTACCTCACGAACAACAACTCCACGAAGCTCAATGGACCGAGCAAGCAGCGAGGAGTTGCCGCATGATCTCGCTCGAGAGAATGCATTGGTGGATGCATTGCGAGATCAAGTGGGGGAGCGACCTGAAGCAACTTAAATGAAGGCACACTTAGAGTCGATATGGAGATCGGACTCAAGGGAGGGTTGACCCGTGGAATGTTGGGCGCGAGGGCCACCATTGACTCAATGCAAAAACGAGGAGCGGAGCAACTTGGGTGTAACTTGGCGAAGTACCCAAGCCGCCTGAAGGGAGCCAGCAGAGAAGTTGGAACATGGAGCAGAAGCACAGTGCTTTCCTTAGACAGATGTCAAAGACATGAACTCGTGCAGAGGCAAGGGTAGGATCATGTTGTTCCATGGGTCCTTCATCCTGACGGAGCGGACTCATCTTGCATGGTGCCAAAGACGAAGGGAGCTTCGCGGCACATGCACCTTAACTCGGAAGAGCATTTGATGGAGGAACTAAGGCGACTCAACTTGCGGAGGCGAAGTTGGGTTCAGAAGGCCTTAGCACGGGGCAAGAGGACGCAGAGGCGGGTACTCTTGAAGAATATGCCACAGTGTTGCCATTCAAGTTGCCATGAAGGAAGCAGTGCACAGCGGAGATTGTGCTGGTAGGGGCAGAGGCCCAGGATCCAGACAATGGTGCACAAACTATAGTGAAGTCGGTGGACTTCGGGAGCTACTAGGTGACGGACTGTCCTAGAGCGGTGCTTCATCTAGGTGTGACCCAAGAGTGGGTGGATGAAGGTCGATTGCCAGAGGAGCGAACAAAATCGAAGGTGGAAGGGACCCTGCGATGTATTGGCAGAGGCCACACATGGAGGGTTCACAATTCGAGTTTATTCCACAAGGATCAGAATGCAATGGAGATGTCACCAGGAGGCGACATGGTGCAGCGGATCGTGGTGGAACAGTTCGTGGCAATGCGATACACACAATCCATCCCGTGAGGAATGAGATCATATGGAGGTATGATCGGGAGCTACTGGAAGCTCCACTTCGGTGAACAACACGACGGCAAGAAGGGCTATGGATTCAAGGAGTGAAGGCCATGGTACCGCAGAGGCGGGTCTTCCGGGCGTGCATCGAATTTTGCATCGGATGAAAGCCTTGGTCATCAGCATATGGGGGCTGTGTTCCACCAAGGGAAAAGTTCGAATGCAAGTACCAGTGAGTTCCATGGGAGGGACTTGATCATACAGAGGTATGATCGAAGCAGCTGGAGAGTTGGACTGCTCCAGAGCTCATATTCGCTTAAGGGAGCCCGACAAGTCAGAGGACAAGGTCGAGTAAGCGAACGTTGCTACCAAGGAAGCTAAGGAGAACAGAATCGGTACAAACTCTACAACGTGATGGCAGAGGCCATGCATGGGAGTTGCAGTCTGTCTTTCCATCGACCAAACAGACTGCTTGGAGAACACAGAGGTGTTGAAGCAGGGGGTCGAAAGGGGCGAGGAAGCGACGACGAGTCCAGAGGGACTTAGCTACCCAAAATCAAGCATCAGTCAGAATGGAGGTGGACTCAGAGGAGTGCCATAGAGACATTTCTACTAATCATGTAGAAAAGGGATACAGAGGCGAGGCGACGGATAGTAGGGCCATGGGCATGCCAGCGCCATGGTACCGCAGAGGCGGGACTTCCGGGCAAGTCATTGATCCCTTGCTCTCATGGAGGGAGAGCGCTTGGTCGTAAAAGGGGCCGAGGAGGTGGAGCATGCAGAGGCAATCTCCAAGTACCGAGACAAGGCTGAAGGGCAGAGGCCAAGAAACTTCGTAAGACCGGTGTCAACAAGTTTCTCATCAAGATAGCCGTAAGTGAAGGACTTCGGGTCATGCAAGAGTGCACGACCAAGGAACGAAGCAGGCAGTACGCGGTGCTGTACCTTTGCTACTCGGTGGAGTAGGCGGCAGGGTTGATGGAGAAGACGGTACAATCCCAAAGGCGACCTCATCTATCAGAGAATTACTCCACGTTGGGGTGAAAACTTCCCGCATTCCAGAAGTTCGATGGCATTGAGAAGGTGAATCACAGTAGCCAACTCAACGCAAGGAGTGCAAACACTTCAAGTGCTTCAGAAGTGTGAGCAAAGAGCAGGCGAAGACTAGTCACCAGCTCGATGCATGAAGTACAACCTCGAGGAGGCGGGCGAAGTCAAAGTAACCTTTGCCTTCTCAACTCTTAAGAGAATGGGCGAAACCGAGTACCCCAGTTCTCTTATCTATCCAGCAGAGGAGCTCTGCACAAGTTCAAAGACCCTTCGAAGATAATGGAAGACAATAGTTGTCAAATCCTCACCAACGGTGATCAGTGCTACTGAGAGTAGATCGTCCGCTTCATTTCCCAACGAAATGCCAATCGAAAGCGGAAGTGATGCGAACCTACTTGGATGTGACAACTAACTGAAAGAAGAGTCAATGAGCAAATTTTGTGGAGGAAGGACCCAAAACTTCAGAAGTTTGCGAGGCGATGCTCGTTAAAGCTCCAACAAGCATCCACCCAGTTCAAGCAGCATGTGGAAATTTTGAGAGATTGGCGCAGAAATGATGGTCTTTTCCTTCATTTGGTGGATCCGCAAGAATCGACAAGGATCAACACAACTCAGCCAACCCCCCCAACAGAGTCAGAGTCATTGGTGAGTTGTAGCAGCATGGCGGATTAAAGGGTCGACTACTCAAAAACAGCAGCGTAGAGCAGCTGGGAGCCAGGAGGCGCATTGCAGCTGGAGCGGAAGATTGAAGACTCAGCAAAGGCGAAGAGTTGCAGTGTTCACAAAGGCTTCGACGAGGACGTCGAAGGGATAAGTGGGGGAGAATGTAACGGACAAACTTCTAAACAAGATGTTGGATGTAATGCTTATGTCTGTCCGTTGTCTTTTGGCATGTTCATGCCTTGTATAGCAGGTAGAGGGGCGGCCGAAGGCTTATAAGTCCCATTTTAGTTGGGTTGGTGGCCTCTTTAGGCTTGTAAATAAAGGTTGTGTCATGTGGACACGTTCGAGAGCTTTTCGGTCTGTAATGGACCATTTTACCCTTTGTTGTGCAACTATTCAGAGCTTGTAAAGTCTGTTTGTAATTTGCATTGTCTATGAAGTGTTTTTCGGACATGTTTGCTTGTGGATCCCGATTGAGGCGTTCTTTTTAACCCGTTCTCTCTTTTGTTGGTCCTAAGGGACAATGGGAGGCTTCGGGGAGGCTGACCTTTGCGGACGGACGCGCGAGGGTGCCGCATGCCTTAGGCAAAACCAGCTAAGGTCGTGACAATGTGTCAGTACGGTGAGGCATACCGAAGGCATAGAAAAATGGTCAAAAGTAGCTCCGAAAATTTCTAAAAATAGAAAGAAAAAAAATTATATTAAGATTTTTAAATTATAAACAAATATAAATTTAGCATACTTTAGCAAAAGTAATCTAAATTAGAAAATAATAGTAAATTGTTAGATTATTTACTAAATAATTTAAACTTTAAGATTGAATTAGGTAATTGGTCGATGAATATATTTGGTTCTATTGTCAAAAAGAACGACGAGACTCCATGGGTGGTGGATCAAGGTTTTCAATCCTATGTATCTATCAATTTGATATGTTTATCGGACCCAATCCCAAAATTGATCCTATGACATAGTATATTGATACATCATATGTCATTAGTGCATCAATGTGATAATGATCGTAGTCGGATCATCGTGAACCACACATGTCTGAGGTAGCTCTTGATGTAAGTACGATTGTAACATATATTAGTGCGGAGCTTGGAGAATGTTAGAATTTCTACTTTTTTTACTGATCTGTTGCTTTGTATCATAAAATCGATCACCGTACTGTTACTTGAAAAAGAATGACCAACTATCATGTCGAGCTCCAGGATCTGAATCTTGGATGGTATACATAAAGTACTACTCGATCCATACACCGCTCTCAAACTGTGTAGACGGGACTGTTGACTCCCCGGTGTCGCCACAATCATCGGTCAACGCACTATTGTCTACATCATTGCCATGTCTCCGAACCGAGCAGGTTGTTGAATGCGATTGAGAAGTTGTCTACATACATTTGATTAGAAAGTTCTTCCCCTAACTTAGGTGTTAATTCTCCCTAATTAGCCTCAATTTTGATCCAATCTATAATTACAGCTTTATAGAGTTCAAGAGAGTGCAAATAAGAGAATGAAAGAAATATGTGAGTGAAAAAGTGATTGCAAGAGTAGATGAATTAGAGAGAGTGAAAGGGGAGGGAATGAGGGAGTAGAAAAGGTTTAAAAACCCCTTAGAAACAAATCTCAGCCATTGATCGATATCGGTCAAAATCTAACCACCAATCGGTAATGGTTGAATTTTGACCATTCCGACCGGTACAGATCCCGTATCAAGAGATACGGGGTCCCTTGTTATGGACTGCCTGATACAAGACGGTCCGCGTGCTGGTCCCCTATCAGACCAGTATGTATTGCCCGAAATAGGTCGGCGACGAACGATGCTAGAAAATATAGAATAACAAATACAATTAGGTGTAGCTCTTTACGAATAGATGCCCCATATAGATGAGGCTAGTTTATCAGTATCTGTGGTGACCAGAATTATAGAAAGAGGCATTAGACAACTTTGCTATGAAGGATAGCTTGGAAGGATAGAAGGAAATTCTGTTGTAGTTAGTTTAACTAATAATAATATCTTACACAAAGCTCAATGATGGAAAAAAGATGTTATAGCCAACCACATATACTTGGCCATTATGCCATTTTCTTCTTGTTGTAGTTTCACACTTGATTTTCATCTATTGCTCAAGATGATGAACCCCAGCTGAACTTGAGTTGCATCCAAATCGCACCATGATCAGACCAGCATGCATATCAGTGCACATGAGTGAGCCAAATAATAAAACAAACTGTTGAAATCCATGTGGAAGAAGTTTTGACCCATCTCCTGAGTTGGAATGGATGCGATTTTTTAATATGTGCAAATTTAAAAACTTATTTCATGAAACACTGTCTTTCATAATTCAGGATTGAACAGATCTAAGGCCCCTTCGAGAGAATCTACTTGTTCTTTATGGGTAGTTCTATTAGAAATCCTGTGGTCATACTGCACATTTCTGTTGACATATTTAACTGTATTGTATAAGGATGGACTAACCTGCATCATCATACATCATGAATGCTTGTTGGTTTCAAAAACATCAGCCACCACTTCAAAGAGTATGCTGTTGATTATCTTTAATGGTCGAATAATCTTTGTGGTACTTTTTTAAGTTTGAGATATAAGCAAAGTTCACTGGTCATTTGCTTATTGGGAAATCAAATAGCTTTGTGTATGCAGCCAGTTCAAATATTACTGTTTTTGTAATGATATAATTTAGTACCTCTGGAGATCTTAGTTTTATCTAACCTCTTGGGTGCTTCAGGTTTTCCAAAAGCGGTTGCCGCCAGAAGCAGTTGACCTTGTTTCTAGATTTCTTCAGTACTCACCAAATCTGCGGTGCACTGCTGTAAGTTTACATCAGATTATGCTGGTTATATTTGTCAGATGTAGTGTGCTTGTATGGCGTCTAATATTGAAATTGTGAGTTTCTGCAGCTCGAAGCCTGCTTGCACCCTTTCTTTGATGAGCTGAGAGACCCAAATACTCGTCTCCCCAATGGTCGACCACTTCCTCCTCTCTTCAACTTCAAATCTCATGGTTAGTAGTAAACTTGTTTCCAGCTTTAGCATTAGTAAAGGGCAGAAACTTTTATCACATTCTCTAGCATTTTTTTGCAACTTCTGAAACTTGTGCATGACCCAAGGATTCGAACTAAGATTCCATATTGTTGTGTACAACTGCATACTGCCCAACATGGACTACATGTGACTATGTTAGGCCTAACTCCTAAGACCAATTTGCTTCAAATGACAGAGGTGAACCAAGCACCAAAATTGCTTCTACAATATAATTCGACCCTGCAACTGGCGAAAGCCTGCAAACTGTAATAATTGTGAATACAAGCGCAGAAATTGCATTGTCTTGAAGTCCTGGCTGTTTGATACATGCTACACTGTAGATAAACTGGTACATTACACGGTTCTCTTGATGCATGCTCTGCCTGCATATGGAATCCACGCACCTCAACCAGTATTATGATGAGGTGCCTGTTAAGACATGTACCTGCTGGCCGCTGGCCCGGCCGGCATGCAAAGTTTGAATTGAAGTAAGTCATTTTGATTCAACCTAGGAATGTGTAATTTATAGTATTCGCAATAAAGATTTGAACGAATAGATGATTTTTTAAGCTTTCCGGTTCATGATGATACAATTCAAAGACTTTTCTAAATGTCTTTCTGCAGTTGACACATGAATTTTTTTCTGGCCTTGTTACATTACGCTGCTGAAAATAGACATTGTGCTGGATGCTGAATCGTATGAATTAGTTTCATTAATATCATAGAGGAACTTGGAGCATTAGGGCGAATTAATCATTCTTACTATAAGACTGCTTCATTCCCCATTATTTCTGCGGTTGCATCCTGTTAGCTCACTTGTTACTTTTCAGAAGACAACAAAGAGTCACATGCAACCCATTAGTATTTAGCCATATAGATATTGTCTGACAGGTGAGACTAACCATTTTACCGAATACAATTCTTGTTCTTTCTTTCATCCTCCCTTTTTTTTTCCCGCCATCTTTTTCATGTTTTTCATAAGCATGTGGTAATCTTGGCAGAGATAAGGGGAATTCCGCCGGATGTTCTTGAGCGCCTAATTCCGGAGCATGCAAGGAAGCAGAGCTTGTTCATGGCCTTGCACGGTTAGCAGGCTTTGGAGCGTAGCGAACATGCTCCAAATGCCTGCTTGTAGAAACTTGGAAGCGGAGCTTTTTCGATGTACCTTTTCTTTTCTTCACCTTTTCTTATTTATCTAGCTTGGAAGGTTTGAAGCCTGTGTGGAGATGAAAATGCTTGTAGAAACTTAAAAAAGTCTTTTTACATAAGAGCATATGTGTATCTTTGTAAATTTATTGGGCCTGTGTGGTGGTTATTTCCGAGATTCCATGTGTGAAATTGTTGCTATCTAAACATGGGTTTTGCCTCTGGCTCCTCTTGATCTGAATGCGAATGTTTCTACTTTGTGTGGTGTTTGATTCGATAAGGTGAGATTCAGGTTTAGCCTGCAAGTTTAAGAACCTTTCATCATAAGTTTTAGATGGCGTTGAAACATGTAGAGGTGTCAATCATATAAACAGATATAAATTCGGGATCTGTCCCTAATCATATCAACAGATATTTTATGATATATATAATATATAAATTATTAATAATAATATAAATAAAAATATACATATTAAAAAAATTAAATTTGATATATATATATATATATATATATATATATATATATATATATATATATATATATATATAAATACGTAAAAACAATATCACGTACGAGTGTCCGTCCAAATGGGAAATGGGAAATGGGAAATGGGGTGAACTTAAACAACAATGGAAAAGCACTCGTCATTCTCATCATGTCGACATCCCTAATAATATGGTGGAAAGAGAAAAGATATTTTCTGAGAAATATTTCAAAAGAAATATATTTTTTATTAGAAGAATAATTCTGAAAAGACAGATCTCCTATTTTTTTTCTTTCAATTCAAAGAAAAACAAAAACTATGAGTTTCTCATCCTCGTCCATATGGGGAATGGCATGAACACAAGGGGATGACCTTATCTTGTCTGTCCGTCTGGGGAATGACATGAACACGAAAGGGATGAGAATTATTGAGACGAGGATAACAAATGGGAAACCACTCAGTCGTCCCATCATGTTGACATTCCTAATAATATATTGGAAAGGGAAAAAGATATTTTTTAAGAAATGTTCTAAAAGAAATAATTCAATAATAACTCTGAAAACACTATACTTTCTTTCTAATTCAAGAAAAACAAAAACACGATCAAATCAGTTTCAGTTGTAAAACAAGTGACAACTTTTACGTCCTCATTTCTAATGGAATCAGAATAAATCTGAATCGATCAGTCGATGATCCTTTCAATTGGGTACCAAACCTTCCCTCGAACGAAAATAGATTAGCAGCCTGTTCTCATGATGATTGTCCCACAGGTAGATCATATGTTAGAAAACAACCAACATAGACCCTCTTCGATGCTTCCTGTATTACGTCAACTTTATTCCGAAGATGTGCACAAAATATTTGCAATCTTTATAAGCATAAAAAGAGTAAATTAATGAAAGATAAACAACAAAATTGCTCTTCTTTTACTAGGTCAATGCATTAAAGAATTAATGAGAGATGAGCATACACTGTTCTCATGACGAGAACTTTTGTTTTGAAGTACTCAAAACTAATCACAAAAGATAAGCTCATGATATTTATTATACTATGATTGTTAAAAATCTTCCATTTAAATATTGCATGAATGTCTTCTTATAATGTTAGGTTTTAACATGAAGTTTCTTCATGACAAATGGATTATTTTGTGCCATAACAAAATCCAACATTGCAAGCACACAGGATAATTTTAAGAGAACGGGCAGCAAATTGGCAAGCATAAATAATACAGCAAGGGGGTTATCTTCAGCAATTGAAGCTAAAGAAAAAGCCAATGGAAAATGTGACACATGTAGAAAATAATGAAGTATAAATCAATGCAATGTATCAAATAGAATGAGATAAGATAATTTCGATATGGAGCTTTGCAACCTCGTAAAATTTAGTCCAACACTAAATGCATATAGTGCACCTGCAATTACTTGACAGTTTTCTTTCTTTTGTTGGTGTTCAAGCTTTGGCCCCTTCAAATAAGTTTCAATCAGAGGGTTCACTAGTCATACAATAGGTGGTAGCTGTCATACATATAACCCTCTCATATCTTGTCTCTATAAGACTTACAGAACAAGGACAATGGTGTGAGGAGGCTAAGTAAATTAGCTTTAATAGACTTAAATCAAGCACCAGCAGAGTAAACATGTAGACAGAATAATTGACATCTCAAGTTGGTTTCACAACTGAAACACACAAAACAGATTGTTACATGAAGAAATAAAGGAATGACAATGAAGATGTAATATATAGATTGATGGAAAGGCAGTTGCAGCAGGAATCAGTGCAACATAAAAGAGTTCATCCTCTTTAGGTTATTTCAGGAGTGAAAGGGTGTCAAACATAGATTGGTGTAATTACAAAACAGCTTCGAGTCACAAAATCGAATAGCAAATAATCGTCAGAAAATCAAGAATTGGTGCAAGAACTTACAGACAGACACAAGTTTTTGTGGAAACTTGATTGATCTGACTGAAAACCTGAAGGCCTAGAAAGTGTACCTTGATTTCCTGTATAGTGGCTCTGCATTTTTCGAGAAGTTAAAAGAACAAGAAGCTAAAAAGCTTCAGAGAAGATCGATGGATCCTGATAACATATGACAGATCTGGGATTTTATAGATGAAACACAGAGCAATGTTTAAATTGATTTTTAAAATTCTAGAGACAATATTCAATCAAATAGTCGCATGAATATTGACAAAGGGAGGACAAAACATAGGGAGTATTTGCCCTCATTGGAGCAATGATAGATGTGAGCACATTTGAAAGTACATCAGGAGTAAAAGTGTTGGTAATTTATTTTAAACCAATGCTTTTCCAAAGTAACTAACAAGCCATTAAAATTTGTGTGGCTTTGTTGTACTAAGCTAACATTCCATGTAATCAAATCAAATATTTAAGATTGAGATTTAAATTTTGTTTTCCTTACTTACCATTATAATTTAGGAAATCTTAATCTATTTCCTTATTTGTTAATATAAATTAGGAAATAACTATTAAGCATTCCAAATAGGATGAGATCATATTTGTTAGTATATTAAATAGAAATAATCTATATTAAATAAATACAAAAATAAAAATATATTTCCTTTAATGGAGGCTCACCTCCTCCTATTTAAGGAGAGGGATTTCTCTCCTTCGTTCCTCACCTAGTCGAGCCTGGCAACAAGAGGAACAAGGAGTTATATCCTACTGACGAGAGGTAGGTTTCCCTGTCTTTCTTGAATATAAAAGTTTTAGTTTTTATTTTGATTCTATTGAAAGTTTTGTAGTTTGAAAAATATGTATCAATCCTTTAAATATCAAAATTTTTATATTAAAGTAATCAGTTAAAGTTTTTATAATATTCTTTGACCCATGATTAAGGTTTTTATTGTAGATTTAAATATTTATATGTTTTATATGATATTTCCTAGCATTACAGTTCATCTTTAATCTTATTTGGATTAAAATCTTGTTAGATTAAAATATGTTATCTAAAATCTTGTTTGATATTCTTTGATCTAAAATTTAAAATATGTTATTCTGAATTATTTAAATTTTGACTAGAATATGTTGACATTTTATATGTGTTGAAAGCATGATTTCTATTTGAATTTAGAATATTATTTCCTTGTATTAAAACTTATCTCCCGGTCTATCTTTTAATGTGTTATGATTTCTATTCATAGGATGTTATTTCCTTGTATTAAAATTTTTCTCCTTATCTATTTTTTATGCGTTATTATGTTTTTATTTATATTGTTAATGGATATATGTTGTAGCATGAAATTGGATATTAATTGGAATGAAATTGCTCATAGGCTAGGCCCAACCCACGGGTCAGGCCTTGGCCCGTAGGCTAACCCAGCCCAACCATCATGGGCGATCACATGCGATGCACATGACCAGTCCATGGGTCAGGTCTGGGCCAGCTTTGTGTGATGCATGCTCAGTTATGTATAATGCACATGACCAGTAGATGGGCAAGCCCAATCTAGCCCAATATTATTATTGAATTTGAACTCAAACATTGATTGAACTAAACTAGGCTTGATCAGTCTAGATCAATTCAGGGTGATTCCGAATGGATTGACTTATTCAAGTTAGTTTAACCTAAATTGAACCTAATCTAGTCCAAATTATACTAGTCTAGGGTGGTTCTAGACCAGTTATATAAGGATTAAAGATCGGTTCAGTTAGGTTCTAGTTAATTGAGTTCAATTGAATCGATTGAACTAGAGTTCAAGTCAATTGAGGGCTAATTTGTATTATTTGATATTGATGATATTTGAAAGAGGTGTTTCAAATGTATTATTTCATCCCAATATGGACATGATCGGTGTGAGATTCTATTATTTCCCTGCCGAGAGCAGGTAGGGCGATTCCCTTTGGGGATTAGCGGGCCGTCAGACGTGGCGACTGGACGGTTCCTCCATCCGCTGTTGGGAGGAACGTGTCCCCACTTTGGCGAGTGTGGGACACCACTCCATCCGCTGTTGGGAGTGCGATATGAGTTTGCCTCCATCCGCTGTTGGGAGAACACAAACTCATCCCGTAAGATAAAACCTCTACATCCGCTGTTGGGGGAGTGCTCCTTCGAGTATTTGATATACGCCAATGGGATGAGTGATTGAATTTTGATCATGTATACATTTTGAGTTGACTTTTGGGGTTCCTACTCAGCGTTGCTGAATTTTCTTTGTTTTTGATTTTCAGAGCAGCCTCCCTCTAGTACTAAATCGGATTCCAGTGAAGAGCGGACCTTCCTCTACCGCTAAGTAGAGCCACTTGGATGATTCTTGAAGTTAACATCACTATGTTTACTTTTCTATTTATGATTCGATGAATAAATGGATTGTAATAAATGAATTGTAATAAATGTTTATGAATGATGAATAAAGTGATGTTTATCTATTTGACCTAAATGTGTGGAAAGATATATAAAATAAAAAAAAATCCAGGATGTGACATCTTTTTATGGTATCAGAGCATAGACTAGGGCCTGTAGGTGTATTAGGTCCCTTGATTAACTCTAACCGATGATTGTCTTTAACCTATTATAGGAGTAATAGAGCCAATTCCAGAGATTAGTGATCCTGTCACTCGTGGTGCTCATGGTCACAATGCTATTGGAGTATGCACTCGGAGAGGTGTTCAAACAAATAATAACTTGGAAGCTCCACGTATCGTAGAGCAAACCCAGTCCTCCCGTACACCTGTCACTAATTATGGGCTAGCTTCTCCGACTTCGCAGAATGCCCCTCATGCCCCAGCACCCGTCAATGCTCAAGATGGTGTACACGGAGTCTTTAATGCTATTAGAGGATACTTTGAGCGTCAGGAAGAACGAGATGAAATTCCACGGGATAGGAACAATACCTTAGATCACTTTAAAAGATTGGGACCACTAGTTTTTGAGGACAAGCCAGACCCAATCTTTGTTGAACGTTGGATTCGTCAAGTGGAAAAGACATTCGAAGCTATCGAATGTAAGGAAAATCAGAAAGTGCCTTTCGCTTCTTTCATTTTGGAAGGGAAGGCAAACACTTGATGGACCTCAAAAAGGAGGATGTTAGAGGCTGGAGGTAATATGGTAACTTGGGAGCAGTTTAAAGATGCATTTTATGAGCAGTTCTTTCCTGATTCAGTTCGCTTTGAGAAACAACAAGAGTTCCTTAGTATCCACCAAGGAAATAGAACTGTAATGGAATATGATCATCATTTCACTGAGTTGGCTCAGTTCTCTCCACATATTGCTTTTAATGAAAGTCAAAGATCTCGTCATTTTGAGCGGGGACTTCGATCATCAATTAGAAAGTCTGTTGCAGTACTGATTTTACCAACATATGCTGAAGTGTTAAATCAAGCTTTGGTGGTAGAGAAATTGGATAATGAATTACAACAAGCAAAGGATCGAAAGCGACCTTTTAGTGCTGCACCATTTACGTATGGGGGATCACATTCTAGACCCTCAAAGAAAGGAAAAGGTAAACAGTTCGGGCATCAACAAGCAGGAGCTCCTAGCAATCAAGTTGTTATAAGATGTTATTTCTGCGGGAAGACAGATCATGTTTCCACCTCATGCCCCATGGGACAACGCGTATGTTTTTATTGTCAACAACTGGGGCACATGTCGAAGGATTGCCCACGGAAGCAACATCAACATCGAGCTCCACCCCAAACAGCTGGACAACAACAGCTATGACCCAGAGACGAAGGACAAGCAAGAGTCTACGCACTGACTCATCAAGATGCTGAAGCCTCGAGATCTATTATTAAAGGTATCATCACACTTTATGGTATGCCAACATCTGTGCTTATTGATTCTGGTTCTACGCATTCTTTTATTTCACCCTATTTTGCTATGAAATTGCATAAGAATCGTGAGACAATGAATAATGCATTAATGATAGTAACACCAGTTGGAAACTCTTTGATAGTTGATCAGATATATAGAAACTGTTATTACTATTGAAAGTCACGATTTGCTAGTAGATCTTATTCTACTATAATTTCAAGATTTCGACGCTATCTTGGGTATGGACTGGCTTTCAGCATACCATGCAAGTGTCGATTGTTTTCGGAAGACTGTTACTTTCTCACCTCTAGATCAACCACCTTTCAAGTTCATTGGGATTCAAGAAAAGTTTCCTTCTATTATTTCAGCCTTGAGTGCTACCCAACTATTACTGAAGGGATGTCAGGGATACTTGGCCTTCATTTCTGGAGAAGAATCTAAGAAGCTAGTATTAAAGGACATCCCTATTGTACAGGATTTTCCAGATGTTTTTCCTGAAGATCTACTTGCACTGCCACCAAATAGACAGATTGAATTTACAATTGATCTTCTACCCGGTACTGCACCTATTTCTAAACCTCCGTATAGAATGGCACCAATTGAGTTGGAAGAGTTAAAGAAACAGATCCAAGAGCTTTTAGACAAGGGTTTTATTCGACCCAGTGTATGACCTTGGGGTGCCCCTATCCTATTTATAAAGAAGAAAGATGAATCTATGCGACTATGTATCGATTATAAACAACTCAACCAAGTGACCATAAAGAATAAATATCCTCTTCCCCGAATAGATGACCTATTTGATCAACTTCAAGGTACTCAGGTATACTCAAAGATTGATTAAAGATCCGGGTATCATCAACTGAAGACAAGGGAAGGAGACATACAAAAAACTGCCTTTAGAACAAGATATGGTCATTATGAATTCTTAGTAATGCCTTTTGGACTCACAAATGCATCGGTTGCCTTCATGGATCTCATGAATAGGATGTTCCACCCTTATCTTGATAAATTTGTAATTGTGTTCATTGATGATATCATGATCTACTCTAAAAGCATAGCAGAGCATGAACACCATCTTAAGACAGTTCTGGAAGTCCTAAGGCAAGAGAAACTATATGTCATGTTAAGCAAGTGCAACTTCTGGCTCAATGAAATTATGTTTGTCGGTCATGTAATTTCGAACGCTGGTATATCTGTTGACCCTCACAAGATTGAAGCGGTGATAAAATGGAAGCAACCTTCTAATGTTTCGAAGATTAGAAGCTTCTTGAGTTTGGCTAGATACTATAGAAGATTCGTAGAAGGCTTTTCAAAAATAACAGCACCATTGACTAAGTTGACACAAAAGAATATAAAATTCATGTGAGATGATAAATGTCAACAAAGTTTTCAAGAATTGAAGAAGAAATTAACCAGTGCTCCTATCTTGGTGATTCCTTCAAGGGGGAGAAGGTTTTGTAGTGTATAGTGATGCCTCACTACAAGAGATTGGTTGCGTTCTAATGCAAAACGAGAGGGTAGTAGCTTATGCATCGAGGCAATTAAAGCCCCATGAAAAGACCTATCCTACTCATGACTTAGAGCTAACAGCTATCATTTTTACACTGAAAATTTGGAGGCATTATCTCTATGGACAGACTTTCGAACTCTTCACAAATTATAAGAGTCTTAAATATATTTTCACACAAAAAGATTTAAATATGAGATAAAGAAGGTGGTTGGACTTTCTAAAGGATTATTGTCACGTCCTAGATTTTTTTTTATTTTATATAACTTTCCACACATTTAGGTCAAATAGATAAACATCACTTTATTCATCATTCATAAACATTTATTACAATTCATTTATTTATCGAATCATAAATAAAAAAGTAAACATAGTGATGTTAACTTCAAGCATCCAAGTGGCTCTACCTAGCGATAGAGGAATGTCCGCTCTCCACTGGAATCCGATTTAGTACTAGAGAGAGGTTGCTCTGAAAATAAAAAACAAAGAAAATTCAACAACGCTGAGTAGGAACCCCAAAAGTCAACTAAAAATGTATACATGATCAAAATTCAATCACTCATCCCATTGGCGTATATCAAATACCCGAAGGAGCACTCCCCCAACAGCGGATGGAGAGGCTTTATCCTACGGGATGAGTTTGTGTTCTCCCAACAGCGGATGGAGGCAAACTCATATCGCACCCCCAACAGCGAATGGAGTGGCGTCCCACACCCGTCAAAGTGGGGACACGTTCCTCCCAACAGCGGATGGAGGAACCGTCCAACCGCCACGTTTGACGGCCCGCTAATCCCCAAAGGGAATCGCCCTACCTGCTCTCGGTAGGGAAATAATATAATCTCACACCGATCATGTCCATATTGGGATGAAATAATACATTTGAAGCACCTCTTTCAAATATCATCAATATCAAATAATATAAATTAGCCCTCAATTGACTTGAACTCTAGTTCAATCGATTCAATTGAACTTAATTAATTAGAACCTAACTGAACCGATCTATAATCCTTATATAACTGGTCTGGAACCTAAACTAGTATAATTTGGACTAGATTAGGTTCAATTTAGGTTAAACTAACTTGAATAAGTCAATCCATTCGGAATCACCATTAATTGATCTAGACTGATCAAGCCTAGTTTAGTTCAATCAATGTTCGAGTTCAAATTCAATAATAATGGGCTAGATTGGGCCAGCCCATCTACTGGTCATGTGCATTATACATAACTGAGCATGCATCACACAAAGCTGGCCCAGCCCTGACCCATGGACTGGTCATGTGCGTCGCATGTGACCGCCGATGATGGTTGGGCTGGGTTAGCCTACGGGCCAAGGCCTAACCCGTGGGTTGGGCCTGGCCTGTGAGTAATTTCATTCCAATTAATATCCAATTTCATGCTACAACATATATCCATTAACAATATAAATAAAAACATAATAACGCATAAAAAATAGATAAGGAGAAAAGTTTTAATATAAGGAAATAACATCCTATGAATAGAAATCATAACACATTAAAAGATAGACTGGGAGATAAATTTTAATACAAAGAAATAGTCTTTTAAATTCAAATCGAAATCATGCTTTCAACACATATAAAATGTCAACATATTCTAGTCAAAATTTAAATCATTCAAAATAACATATTTTAAATTTTAGATCAAAGAATATCAAACAAGATTTTAGATAACATATTTTAATCTAACAAGATTTTAATCCAAATAAGATTAAAGATGAACTGTAATGCTAGGAAATATCATATAAAACATATAAATATTTAAATCTACAATAAAAACCTTAATCATGGGTCAAAGAATATTATACAAACTTTAACTGATTACTTTAATATAAAAATTATGATATTTAAAGGATTGATACATATTTTTCAAACTACAAAACTTTCAACAGAATCAAAATAAAAACTAAAACTTTTATATTCAAGAAAGACAAGGAAACCTACCTCTCGTCAGCAGGATATAACTCCTCGTTCCTCCCGTTGCCGGGCTCGATTAGGTGAGGAACGAAGGAGAGAAATTCCTCCCCTTAAATAGGAGGAGGTGAGCCTCCATTAAAGGAAATATATTTTTATTTTCGTATTTATTTAATATAGATTATTTTTATTTAATATACTAATAAATATGATCTCATCCTATTTGGAATGGTTAATAATTATTTCCTAATTTATATTAACAAATAAGGAAATAGATTAAGATTTTCTAAATTATAATGGCAAGTAAGGAAAACAAAATTTAAATCTCAATCTTAAATATTTGATTTGATTACATTTCTCCCCTCCTATAGGAAATTTGGTCCCCAAATTTAACTCACCTTAATAGAATAAATGAGGATACTGCTCTCGCATATCTTCTTCTCTTTCCCATGTTGCCTCTCTGTCTGAATGGTGTTGCCAACAAATCTTTACCAAAGGTATAATTTTGTTCCTTAGAACATGTTCTTTCCTTTCCAAGATCTGGGTTGGTTGTTCTCCAAAAGTAACATCATCTCTTAGTTGTAGAGGTTGGTAAGATATGACATGTGATGGATCCCTGATATATCTCCGAAGCATAGACACATGGAATACATCATGGATGCCAGCCAAAGCCGGGGGCAATGCCAATCTGTATGCTACAGGCCCAACCTTTTGTAAGATCTCAAATGGGCCAATAAATCTTGGGGCTAACTTTCCCCTTTGACAAAACCTCATAACTCCCTTGTTGGCGACACCTTTAAGAAGACGTGCTCACCAACTTCGAACTCTAGATCTCTTCGCCTTCGATCTGCATAACTTTTTTAACGACTTTGAGTTGTTAATAATCTTTGGCGTATAATTCGAATATTATCAACATCTTTTTAAATTAATTGAGGCCCCAAAAGCTTCTGTTCTCCCACCTCATCCCAATATACAGGTGATCTGCACTTTCTTTCATAAAGAGCTTCAAATGGAGCTATCTGTATGCTAGAGTGATAACTATTATTATAAGAAAACTCAATTAGATGCAAGTGCATATCCCAACTCCCACCAAAGTCTAAAGCACATACTCTTAAGAGATCTTCAAGAGTTTGTATTGTCCTTTCAGATTGACCATCAGTTTGGGGGTGAAAGACTGTACTATACTTTAACTGCGTGCCCAAAGATTTTTGTAGACTTCCCCAAAATTTAGAGATGAATCTTGGATCTCTATCTAAGATAATGCTAACTAGCACCCCATGATATCGAATAATTTCCTTAATATATAAGCTTGCTAGTTTATCCAATGAATACTTCTTGTTAATAGGGAGGAAGTGAGCAGATTTAGTAAGTTTGTCTACTATTACCCAAATTCCGTCATATCCTTTCACAGTCTTGGGTAATCCTGTCACAAAATCCATAATGACTTGCTCCCACTTCCATTCAGGAATCAAAATCCTTTGCAACTTTCCCGTAGGTACTCGATGTTCTATCTTCACCTGTTAACATATCAGATATTTAGAAACAAACTCTGCTATATCTCTCTTCATACCACGCCACCAATAGTTTTGGCGTAAATCTCGATACATCTTAGTAGTCCCGAGATGGATGTTAAATTTTGATCTATGTGCCTCCTCCAATAATTGCATCTTTACTGGATGGCTTTCGGGAACACAAAGTCGATCATGGAATGTAATAGAACCATCTTCGACTTGGAGGAATTCAAGTCTAGATCCTTGAGCTATTTCCTTAACTATCATTTGAAGATATGTATCTTCCTTCTGACCTTCTTTAACCTTTTCCACCAAATATGATTGTGTCATCAAACACACAAGAAAACCTTTATTTGTCTTTGATAAAAGTTTAAGTTTGAAGTCTGCTAACTCCGTCATCATAGAATTCTTTTGAATATTCATATAGGCTACAAGACTATAGGTATTTCTGCTTAAGGCATCAGCAACTACATTAGCTTTCCCAGGATGGTAGTTGATATTAAAATCATAATTGTAACATCCCTGATTAGTCCCACATCGAAAGTGGGTAAGATTAAGATTGGCTTATAAGGGTCTGATGAGTGTACTACTATCAACTTCAGCTTAAGCATTTTAGTCAATGGTTTAGACCAAACAAAGTTGATAGACTAGTTTGCCCATCAGGCTCGGGTCATGACATTTGGTATCAGAGCCGACCTAGTATTTGGGCATGGTGAGGGGGCTCGAGTAGGAAAGGGTTACCCGTAGACGGAGTCAGAGGACTCATCACAGCGTGGAACCACCATTGGGCTACGCCTCACGTGCACTATGCTAGGGTTTGATCTGGGTTCTGTTGGGTCTTGACGAGGATGTCAAGCCTTTGAGTGGGGGTGATTGTAACATCCCTGATTAGTCCCACATCGAAAGTGGGCAAGATTAAGATTGGCTTATAAGGATATGATGAGTGTACTACTATCAACTTCAGCATAAGCATTTTGGTTAGTGGTTTAGACCAAACGAAGTTGATATGCTAGTTTGCCCATCAGGCTCGGGTCATGACATTCCAGATAGATCAATTGAAAAATTATACAAAATCAAAACTATTAGAAAACTATTATTCAGTGTCTGGGTTGAAAAATGAAGCTAAAGGTACCCGAGGAAGGCAATGAGATAATATAGAAATAAATAATGCAACGAAAATATTCAGTCGTCGCTCTTCATGCAACCAAAATATGTAATAAATACTGCACCTAAAAAAGGAGGAAAATGTTTGAATTTTGGAAAGGGGATGTCATGCAAACTAGGCTTAAGTACTTGAAGTTCAGCTAATAATTTTTTTTCACATAAGGCAGGGCCAATGTCCACTGGAATTTTAAAAAAAAGTCTGAAATTAATATGTTTACCTCAAAGAGGACTTCCAAAATATGTCTGGGGTTTTGCCAATGCTGATGTGAATACAATAAGAAAATATGGTCAAATATACTATAGACCATATCTCCACACGAATTCATGTGCATGCAGGCAGTGAGACAGCACCACAAAAGTAGGATTGAGGCCCCTATCATTCTCTCAACAAAATAAAAAATGGGGCTCCAAAGAAAAGATCAACTCCGTTGATCATGACCTACAATATCTAATTAACCTAATTATCACTTTAAAAAATAAAAAATAAATTTGAAGACCTTTTACATAACAAAAAGGATTCCAAAATTACACTATTTTTACATGCTAGACTTACGATAGATGACCTTCCGTTTAGGAAAATCTCATAAGTCTAAATAATCCCCCATCTATAAACACCTCTAAAACTAACAAAATATGAATCCTAACAGCTAAACACCTTTCCTAAGCCATACTAACATATAATGAAACTCTAAACACATATAATACTAGAATAGGACTCTGAACACAATATCTGAACCACAATAACTAATGATAGACACTTGAAAAGCAAATTATAAAAAATAGAACAAAACGTAACAGGACCTAGATACAACTTAACCAAACCTAAAAGGACTCTATTTGACTCACCGAACATCCAACTGCAACTTGCCCTGTATCATAGCTAATCTGAAATGGCAAATTAAGATGATATAGTATGTCATTTTCATCTACTCAGAGCCCATCTTAAAGTAGGACATGTCAAGCCCAAAAGGAATGGCTTGGAGAACATGTAAATACAAAACTTAGGCAGCCAGTCATAACTTTTGTTCCAAAATCACAACAATTCATTTTTAAATGGACTTATACACATTGAACTATCTACCCTTGTGATCAAATAAAAATAGTATGTGCATTTTTATTATAATTTTACGAAAGTCATTGGCTTTTGAGTCATAATAAATTTATCTCTAAGTCTTCATTGCTCGCATAAGCCTAACTGGTATAATCAACTGAGCGTAACAATATTCTCAATTCAAGGGTTAGGACCGTTCAAATTCATTTGGTTCTAGTACCCATATAGCATTTCCATCAAATCAACAGAGGTCTACATATATAAAAGTAGTTCTTCCACAAGAACCAGAGGTGTCTAATTTCCTCTTTAAATCCCAAGTCTAAACTACTACCAGGTCCTAATGTAGCAAAGTGTAATTCTAGGCTAATCAACAAACATATACCTAATATTTTATGAGGCCAAATTAGTCTCACATTGAGAGTGGTAAGGTGATAAGGTCAAATGGGCTCATTGCTACTAAAACAGACTTCCACATGATTTAATACTCGTTATATCCTATTTGCTAAGTCAATGGGCCTTTTAAGATTACTTGTAACAATTAGTAGCAAAATATAAGTAACACAGATGTGGGGGTGAGTGAAACTGTATAAGAAACGATTACCTATGGACGATGAAGATGCACACTATGGCATGAAGCCACCACTGTGCCATGACCCAGCCCTTTGAATGAAAGAAATTGTAACATCCTGTTAAATTCCACATCGGCAGCAGGCAGCAGGAAGGTATTTATGAAGACGTACAAGACCTCATCGGCTTATTACTTATAACATGATTTAAGCAATCAGAATCATGTGGTTCAAGAATACTTACATCCTAGTTACTGATCCTGTGGGTCTATTGGCCAGGTCATAACATTATGCCATTACTATGACTATATGGCGAGCCTCTGTACAGACAAGTAGATATTAGTCAAACCTGCAAGACAACAAATAAATTACAAAGCCTAAGAAGCACAGAAACGGACACGGACACAACTTGACATGAACACGGCAACACACCAATTTTTAAAAAAATAGGACAAAAATTAGGACACAGACATGACAAGGATGTGTATTTTATAGAGTACCGAAGAGACTCAGATGACAATTGATATATGTTTCCTCATGACAATCTTTAGATTTCTTTCCTTGCAATGTTGGCAATCCGTCTCCACATAGAATCCAAAGCAGATGGCCCTCATGTGAGGGCCGCAAGCACAGCACCGCATACGAGGGCCACGTGCTGAAACACACAAGAGCGACATGGGAGCGGTGTCGTGTCCCATAAATAAGATTGAAAATAAATGAAAAAAGACGGGTGGCCACGTGTGTCAATGATGTATCATGTCTGACGTGTCGGATTGGATATGTCCACCAAAAGCATGTGTCTGTGCTTCAGAGGTACTAGCAGCCAAACAGCCGACAAATCAAAAGCCTAATTCCAACCGCAAAACAACAAAAGATCAGAAAAATTATCAAACACAAAGGTGACAGATGCAGTTACACATATGAAGCTACAGCAACTTATCAACTGGAATTAATCTCAACAAATGAAAAAAACAATGATAGGTAAAATAAAGCATGTTTGAAATTATGTAGACAAAGAACACAAGTAACTTCAGATTATAAGTCAGATGTCAGCATACGAATAGGGAGTGCAAATCACCCTTCCAATACATATAAAGTCTCACTGATGATTTAGATCTCAAGAGTCAAGAAAAGAAAAGCAAAGTGCCTAAGCTAAGAAACAACTACATACACTACCTGCACTCCCAAAATTTTATGCCAGTAAGCAGAATCTTCAGTTAGGGATAAAAATTAATGAGCCAAAAAAATTTTAAGGCTCATTTTTATTGAGAATTTAGATAAATAAGCAAATACCAAATGGAGCAAGGAGAATCTCAAACTTCGACCAATTGTTCGATCTCCTGATTCCTCGGTGGTACAGGATAGTCCCGAGTGAAGCATGCATCGCAGAACATGTGGGCTTCATCAGCAAAAACTCCCCTGAGACTCTCAAGTGAAAGAAAGGCAAGTGATTCACAGCCAATTTCCTGCCTCACCCCCTCGACATCCATCCTATTGGAAATGAGCTCCTCAGAGCTTGGGGTGTCAACACCATAGTAGCAGGAGCCGACAATTGGTGGACTAGCAATCCTCATATGGACTTCCCGTGCTCCTCCAGCGGTCTTGATGAGCTGCACTATCTTGGATGACGTTGTACCTCGTACAATTGAATCATCAACAACAACAACACTCTTGCCCTCGAGGATGCCACGGACAGGTGCAAGTTTGAGCTTGACAGCAAGATTGCGCCCTTCCTTATCTGGCTCAATGAAGGTGCGACCTACATAGTGCGACCTGATAAGACCCTGCCGGAAAGGGAGTCCAGAGGCCTCGGCAAAACCAAGCGCAGCAAAAAATCCCGAGTCTGGCACAGGGATGACGATATCGGCACTAGGGGCGGGGGACTCACGAGCCAGAGCAGCACCAAAAGAATAGCGGGACGAGTGGACAGGGTGACCAAAGACTACGGAGTTGGGGAGAGCAAAGTAAACATGTTCAAAGACGCAAGCTTTACGAGACTTACTGGGCATCAGGCAAAGAGAGGTGATGCTCATGTCGCGACTATCTACTACAACGACCTCCCCAGGGTTCACCTCACGCACAAACGCCGCATTGATGAGGTCAAGGGCGCAGGTTTCGGAGGCGAAAACAATAGCACCGGTGGGGCGGCGTCGACCCATGACAAGGGGCCGGAAGCCGTGGGGGTCGCGGACGGCGAAGAGCTTGTTGGCGGTGAGGAAGACGAGGGAGTAAGCTCCCTCGAGGGCCTCGCAGGCCTCAACTATGCGGGCCAGGAGGGGGCGGGAGGAGGAGGTGGCTATAAGGTGGAGGATCACCTCGGTATCGGAGGAGCTGTTAAAGATGGAACCTTTTGACTCGAGGGCAGAGCGCAGGTTGCGGTAGTTGACGAGGTTGCCGTTGTGGGCCACGGCAAGCTTGCCGAATCGGTAGCCAGCGACGAAAGGCTGGACGTTGGCTAGAGAGGAGGCCGCGCCAGCAGTGGAGTAACGGACGTGGCCGATGGAGGCCTCGCCCACCAGGGGGGCGAGCGTTCCCGGGTCGGAAAAGACCTCAGAGACGAGGCCGAGGCCGGTAGCTGAGTGAAGGGAAGAACCGTCGGAGGAAACGATGCCGGCGCCCTCCTGGCCTCGATGCTGGAGGGCGTGGAGGGCCAGGGAGCAAAGCTGGGCGGCGTCCGGGTCGCCAATGATACCGACGACGCCGCACTCGTCGCGGGGCTTGTCCTCGTCGGCGGAAAGGAAGGCATGAGAGGGGTCCACCAAGGCAGCGTGGGGGGTCAGGGGGAACATGCAACGGTGGGATGAGGCGGCGATGGGGTAATTGTCGCAAAGAAAAGGGTAGGGTTTAGGGAGGGCCTTTGAGAGAAATAAGCGCGAGGGTTCGAGGGGGTGAACTGAAAAGGCAGGGAAGACGGAGTGGTGGCCGTCATGGCGGCACGCGAGGGAGGCAGCGGCGGAGGCGGCGGCGGCTGTGGCGGCCATGACACCGAGGGGAACGAGCGAGGAAAAGGCACAGAGTGCGGGGGGGTTTTGAAGTGCCGAAGACGAAGATATGGTCAAAGTATAGTCCTTAATCAATGGCAAGAGGGTTATACTGGACCGAAACGAACCGGACGTGATCGAACCGGTTTCAATTTTCCGGGCTGATCATTGTCAGCAGCTTTCCTTGGCAAAAAAAAAAAATGAAATACACACAATCACTTGTTCATACAAATAATTGATATTATATCTTTATATAAAATAAACTATTTAATACTAATCCATCATAGCTAGAAGGATTAATTTGAGTTATATACTATATTCAAATTGTAAAAAAGCACCATTAGCTTGTCAATCGAATCCATCCATTTTAGTGCACTGTCAGCGGTAGGTTGTAGAGAGTGGAAGTGGATTACAACGCAGCAGTCCACCGACTTTAAGATTTGTGCAGCGAGTTGACTGGCTTTTCGCAGCCATTGTTGATTTTTCTCGTTACAGAGTTCCATATAAAACGATATACTTACTTTAATCAACAACATATAATATATATATATATATATATATATAGTCCTTCTCAGTGCTAAAAGACTTTGACTCGTCTTTGCAACCGTGCCATAATGCAGATGATAAGGAGAGTGAGAGGAGGATTTTCCACAGCAGCCTTACTTATTCCATGTACTTAGCAGTCCATTACGAATTGGCAATTGGACTCGTTGCAATTGCAAGCAGACAATTCCAGAGAGTCCCGTAAACGTGGCGTGCCACTGTTGGTCCACCCGGTGGGCCCCCGCTGCGAAGGAAAAGGCGTTTGGTGCCGAGTATTGTGTGGAGAATCAAAAGATTTCGAAAGCTAATTAGAATTTATTTTATTTTTATTTATTTATTTATAATCAAAATAGATGAATAATTGAAATTAAAATATAATATTGATTATTGAACACATATTTCATATATATATATATATATATATATATATATATATATATATTATAGAGAGAGAGAGAGAGTGAATCTACGGAATGCTCCAATGCAAATGCGAAGAATACCTTATCGTTAATAAGATCCAAATACTGATACAGTGACCAAATTTTGCTGCCACTTCTGAATAATTTGTGTCCTTTCTCCACCTCATGATATAAATTTTCTTTTGGGAGGTAAACCTTATAAGACGAACAATTACATGTATCCCTTCAATGGTTTTTTTGATTTATTTATTCAAATTTATTTTTTTATATATATACTCGTAAAATTCCTTTTATGCTGTCTATTGTGCACACAAGACATTCAAACTTTATTTGATATCAATGACATAATTTAACACTTACTTTTTTTAATATATTTTTTTGGATAATTTATCTTGAAAAAAATAGTCATAATCAGTTTTTATTTGGAATGTCTCTTTTTTTTTTAATTTACTATTCACGCACTTAAAGCAAAAGTCATCGATATCGTGTTGCCTTAATATGATCGAGAGATATGTCTCTCGTCTCATTATTTTCATCATTAATTATAACAATATAATCGAAAGGGATAGAGAAGAATTAGTTTTGGAAGAAGAGCTTAATTGAACCAAGTTGGAGTAACAAGTTTGCATCATCTCAAGCTCCCCTAACACTTCCATAGCTTCTTGTTGACACCTCCCTCGTATTGAATCAATATCATTTTTAAAAAACTCTATTTGATATCAATAATAAATATTTAATTATTTAATATATTTTTTGATTATTTATTCAAAAAAATACTATAATTAATTTTTACATGAAATACCTCTCTTTTCAAAATTTGTTTTGAGGTATACGATTTTTTTTTTGAGTTTTTGAATAATGTTTATTTAATCAGTTTAGTTCAGTTGTTTATTAAGTCTGTTTAATTCAGTTAAAATTAGATACAAAGATAATGGACTTTCGGAAGAAGCGGCAGCCACCCCTGCTTCCGGCCAACCCACTCGCCGTCGTTGCTCTTCGGTCAGCGGTCACTGTCGCCGCTACTTCTTGGCCGACAGACCACCACTACCTCCTCCACCGTCGCCCGCCTCCCCTTGCGTCGCAGTCGCAGTCGCTCGACCTCCCCTCCTCAGCGATAGTTGGAGACGCTGCTCCCAACCGCGCCACCATCGCTGCCTCCTTCTTCACCGTCGCCCACTGGTCTCCCTTGCCGCTGCGAGCGCTGGTTGCCTCCCTCCTCGCGATGACCCTTGGTGATGCAGCTCCCAGCAGCGCCACCACCGCTGCCAACTGCCGCAATCCTCTCCTCGTCGATCCTAGCCCTCGGTGAGGCTTCGGCATCGCAAGCGGCTCCTTCTGCGGTGCGACAGAAACAGAGCCCTCTACTGCCACAGCCACCCCCCCGGTCGATCCTTGTCGCCGCCGTTGCTCACCAGCCACCAACCTCCTCCTCTCCAACATCACCGCCCCTGCTTCCCGGTAGCCCGCACCCCTGCTGCAGCCCGCTGCACCTCTGCATCATTGTCGTAGCCTCAACCCCCTTGCTTTGCACCATTGCCGCAGCCCCCTTGCCACCGTCGCCGCTACTTCTCGGCCGGTGACGTCTGCCACTGATTCCTCTTCTTCACCACAGCCTCAACCCCGGCCACTTCAACACCTCAACCCCCTTGCTTTGCATCATTGCCGCAGCCTCAACCCCTTACTCTGCACCATTGCTGCAGCCCCCTTGCTCTGCATCGTTGCCGCAGCCGCCGGTTGCCACCACTGCAGCCTCAACCCCGGTCGCTTCAACACCACCTCCCTCTTTTTTTGATCTGTTGTTGTAGTTGTCGTTTGCCATCACCGCAGCCTCAACCCGGTTGCTCGGTGATTGCTTCCTTGGGTCATAGCAGTCGCAACTGTCGCCTTTCAGCCTCGACGCTTTCATCTCACGCAGCGAAAGAAACACAGGGCAGCAACTCTTCCTCCGTCGCAGCCACCGCAGCGACGAGCCCTTGGTGGCGCTGCCCCCAATCGAACCACCATCGCTGCCTCTCAGCCCTCAGTAACAGCAATCCCTCCACGCAGCGATTGCAACAAGCATCGCTGCCTCTCACCAGCGCCTCCTTCAAAATTGCGATAGAGACATAGCAACGCTGCCTTCCATCTGCACCGTCGCAATCACCGCAGCGACGAGCCCTTGGTGGTGCTGCCCCTAGCTACACCACCATTGCTGCCTCCTAGCCCTCAGCAGCAGCAATCCCTCCACACAGTGACCGTAGCTACATTCTCGCATCCTCGCAGCAATCCTTCATTCCCATCCTTCGTTCCCACAGTGCTTCCACCGACTGCGTCACAACAGCAACACCGAATAGGGCAGTGATTGATGCCCAAATCTTGACACCAAAAACAAGAGTTGAGATTACAAATTTACAGTCTTACGCAATGGCCACCGATAACTCAGTGAAAGCATAAATAGAAGCATTGAAAATTAGAATTGAGAATCGACTTGCAAGAAACACTTAATGATTTCAAAAAGAGCCCACTAGAAAGCCTCAGCAAATTTCAACAAGATGGGAGCTCAAGTTCTACATTGCACAGATCTAAAAATACAAGAAAAGGGTCCTAAGATTGTAACACAAACTACTCACATATGAAAGTGAAATTTTCGAGATGGGAAGATGGAGATCCAACCAATTGGATCTCTAGGGCAGAAATTTTTTTTCATTTTCACATAACTCCAGAAGAATCCAAGGTGGAAATAATCTCAATCTAACTAGAAGGAGATACAATACAGTGGTATAATCGGTACGAAACTTGCCACAGAGTCTCCTCGTGGGAGCAATTTAAGAGAAGACTTGTTATTCACTTTGGACCATCTGAATATGAGAATATTAATGGGCAACTCGCCAAAATTCGTCAGACTTCTACGGTGTTGGAATATCAGAGTAGGTTTGAAATATTGTCAAATTAAACTAGAGATTGGTTAGAACGATAACTTCTAGGTATATTTATTGAAGGGCTTAATCCGGAGATTCGGTGTGAAATTAAGGCTCGTCAACCTCGCACCATGATAGCTACGATTTCATTTGCACGCCTATATGAGAAAAAAATCAGCATGGAATATCGTCGAAACAAAGGTGTCAATAAATAGGTGATCAGCAAGCAGCACACCCCATCTACTCCCAGTCGAAATCCTATCACTTGCAGACTAACCTGAGAAGAACTTAAAAAAAGATCAATGAAGGGTTTGTGTTGGCATTGCTATGAAAAGTGGAGTAAGGAGCACCGATGCAAACATGAAAAACTTCTGATGATTGAACCGATCGAGGAGGAACCCAAAGTAGAAGAGTTGGACTCCGATCATGAAGGTGTGGAAACTAATGAAGATATTGAAGTCATCATATATACAGTGCATGTATTGGCTGGCTACACTAACCCATAAACTATGAAAATCAGAGGAGTTTTGAAGCATCAGCCTATCATTGTTTTGATTGGTACAAGTAGCACTAATAATTATATGGACAGGAAAGTTGCAGTAAAGATCACTGATGGACTGATTTTAACTTGTAATAACAAATTTTCAAAGATAAATTTGATTATACAGGACTAAGGGTTTCTTACAATGATTACTACACCGAAAGACCGACTTGTTGCTTACACTATCAAAAAGTGGAGACCATACTTGATCAACGGATTGTGATGTGTCATAGATAGCCTATGACTGAAGCATTGAAAGAGAAGCTCCCCGAGTTTGATGCTACTCAGCCTTGAGGACAAGGCTGATTTAAAGAGGGAGGAATTGTTAGGACCCTTTTTCTGAGCTTTTGAATAATGTTTATTGAGTCGGTTTAGTTCAGTTATTTATTGAGTTTGTTTAGTTCAGTTAGAGTCGGGTAGAATTTTATTTAATATTTATTTATTATTAAGAGTCCAAGTCCTAATGGACTCTAGGTGGAACTATATAAATAGTGATGTAATCCTTTCTTTCAATCAATCAATCAATGGAATATTATTCCAGTCCGTGACAAAACCCTAAGAGGCTGATCCCCTCGAAGCGATCAAGGAGATTGATCCCCTCGAAGTGATCAAGGAGGCCAATCCCCTCGAAGCGATCATCCCTTTTCCCCTTTCTTTTACGATAAAATCTTAGGGTCTTATCATATCCCAATTTGTTCATGCACTTAAAAGGCTAGAATATCCTTCGAGGGCCTCGATGCACTTGTTATAATATTTAATGATCACGCACTTGAAGGACATCACAAGGCTTCAATATGACATAGAGACTCGTATATGTGCTTTCACTATCTTCATTGTTAATGATGTGACAAGAAGATGCCAATTGAGAGGAATAACTAATTGATAAAAGAATATGAAACCGTTCTGTTTCAATAGAGGTAAGGGTCTATTTCAATAGAGGTAAGTAAGGGAAAGAGTTGGGGCATTGAAGTAGATGAAGTGGTTAGATTTTACAAGCTATTCCAACCATTGCTTGCTGTGATTCCAAGGGCCAAACAAGAACGAATGCTACAAAAAAAAAGAGTTAAGATCAAGCTCCATAATAGAATGTTTAATCAATCCATTTCGAATCGATTGAATTGGTATAGAAGTTGTAATAGGGGAGAACCATAGAAAATAAGATTTATTTGAATAGAATCTTTGGCTAGCAATAAAGTCATATCGGAAAGATGTTTAACTTAAAAATGTACGAAAGTGTAACGAGAGTAGTGAAAGTAAGAAATCGATTTATAATATAAACAAAAAGCATAAAGTACATGCAAAATAAATTTTATAGTGGTTCGGTCATTCCGACCTACGTCTACTCCTGATTTCTTTTCACTTGAGGATACCGATTTTCACTATTGATCTTATTTCAATAAGCGAAGATCAACTACCCTTATAACTCTTTCTCCTTTTTATAAGCTCGGGAGAGAACCTTTACACCTATTTTTTAGACCTCACTAATTTCTTAGAAAACTTCTAACTCTAGGAGGAAGAGATTCTAAATCCTAAGAGAATTTCTAATTTTTCTTAAGTATTCTTTTCCCCCTTTCTACTCAATTTCGTGCTTTACTAGGTATAAAAGGGTGGGGTATTTATATACCCCAAATGACTTCAAAAATGGAGCCAAAAAAGGTCTCATCCCAGGTTTCCTGGGTCTTAACGGCACCACCGCCTGTGCTGGGCAATACCACCACCCAAATTGGTGGTACCATCGCCTGACACAGTTTGTGAGTCTATGTTTGGATGGTCCTACCGTCCAGTCTAGTGGCACCATCGCCTGACGCACTATCACTGGGCGATACCATTACCTAACATAGTCTGGGAGATTATGTCTAGGCAATACCACCGCCTAGTCTGACGGTACTACCGCCTAACCTTGCTATAGGTCATTGAATTGAGCCAAACAACAAACCTAATTCAGGCCCAATTGGCCCCTAATTGAGTTGACATTGTTTCATCCCAAAACCAACTCAATTATGACATAACTACGACCAATTAAGACACCCAATTACAATACTACAATTTTATGTTCTCCGATATATCATTAGTTCATCAAGCATTTTGTCAAATCCTTCGGTGTATCGTCCTTTCCTTTAGCGTATTGCCCAATCAACATATTGACCTCCCGCAATTTCTGATCTCCTTGGCGTAATGTCTGATCCTTCGGCCCGATGCTCGAACTCATGGCATGAAGTCCTTCTACCGGCATGTCGACTGATCCTTCGACCCGACGTCTAATCTTTTGATATGTTCTACTCTGGCCCAACGTTTGATTCCTCCTACTTTAATCGATTTACCTTTTCTGATCGAAGTTAGTCATGCATCACTTAAAATGTAAATTAGATCATAAATTCATCAATTGATTTTATCATCAAAATATGAGATTCGATAGTTTTGAACTAGTGTCCCCTCGGTCTGTTGAATCTTGGATTTTAATAATGAAATCAATTGATAAATTAGTAATCTAATCCATATGTTGAGATAAGTGATGTAGGACTAACTGAAAAAGATAAAACAATTAAAGAAGAATCAAATGTTGGGCCGGAGTCAAGATCGGGCATCAGGTCAAAAGAATCGGGGGATGCACTGAAGGTTCGAACGATGCGTCGAAAGCTCACTGAGAGTTCACTGGGGGTTCACCGAAAGTTTGCCATAAGATCATCGAGAGTGCGTCGAAAGTTTCGTCGGAAGTTCAGATGAACAATTGACGTACGAGACAACTAGGATTGCTTGTATTGTAATTATTTAGCCTTAATTATCATAGTTAGGATTTCAATTTGAGTTAGTTTTGGGAGAAATCCCATTAACTCAATTAGGGGCTAATTGGGCCTAAATCAAGGCTGAATTAGACCGATTGGATGACCAATTTAGTGACTTAAAGCCATGTCAGGCGATGGTACCATAGGAGCTAGCACTGGAACTGCTTGAGGCTCAGCCTCCCAAGGAGTCTGGGCAATGGTACCACCTAGAATGGGTGGTGGTGCCATTGGCAGTTAATGTTGCTAAGCGATAGTACTGCCCTCTCAAGCAGTGGTATTGCTAGAGTGTAGTCTTGTAGGCTCTGTTAGGCGATCGTACCACCCAGACTGGGCGATGGTATTACCCAATAATGGTGGTGGTACTATCAGTATCCCAGAAACGCAGGATGAGACACTTTTTAACTCCATTTTGAAGCCATTGAGGTCTCATAAATGCCCCACTCTTTCTTGCATGAAAGAGCACGAAAGTGTAAATAAAAGTCTTATGATTTTGGGTTGTGAAAGTATTGAAAAAGTAATGAGTGTCTACCTCTTTCTTTAGATTTATGATCATTCTAAGAGAGGTATGAGGTTTGTAGGGGTTGTCTCCTAAACCTGAAAAAGGAGAAATAGTTGTAAGAAAGTGGTTAGTCTTTACCTATTGAAGGATAACTGTTAGTGGATGCTGGTGGCCTCAACAAGGAGGAATTGGGAGTAGACGTAGGTCACGACGATCGAATCACTATAAATTCGGTGTGATCTCTACTTTGTTATTCCTATTATGCTTTTTCTTCGTATTGCTTATTGACTTGGCTTCTTACTCCCCTTCACACCTTTACGATTAATGCATTTCTGATATAGGTTTAAATTGAATGAAAATTTTGATTCGACGTAATATTTTCATAAGCACTAATTCACCCCCTCCTCTCAGTGGCAACTTGATCGTAACAATTTGTATTAGAGCAAGGTTACTCTCTACTTTGATTAAAACTTAATTGAGATGACTTTTGTTGGCAATCAAGAGGGACTTTTTATCACTCATCCTCTTATATTCAATAGGACATACTAGAAAAACTAGGACGAGAATTTTCTTACTTTTTATGAATTTTGAATTGTGGATCATTGTTGAAAGCAGTTTTAAGAAGTATTTCAAACCAATGAATGAATGAAATGATTTGAAAAAGAAAACCTTCTCCTTGAATGCTAAAGCGATGAACGTTTTATTTTGTGCTCTTGATAAAAATGAATTTAATCTAATTTCTATATGTGAAATTGCACGTAAGATTTGACACACACTCGAAGTCACACACGAAGGCACAAGTAGGGTTAAAGAGTAAAAAACTAATCTCTTTGTGCATAATTTTGAATTGTTTCGAATGAAGCTAAGCAAAATCATTGGAGATATATACATTTGTTTTACGGATGTCGTCAATGGTTTGAAAGCACTTAGTAAAGATTTTTCTAATATTAAACTTGTCAATAAAATACTAATATTCCTTTCAAAAACTTGATAACCAAAAGTAACGGTAATACAAGAAGCAAATGACCTGAACAACTTTACTTTTGATGGATTTATCGGATCATTAATGACCTGCGAAATGACATGCAAAACATACGATATGAACATAAGAACTATCTTCCAATAACCTTGACACATGTACTTAGACATAAAGTCCGGTGAGCAATAACTTTCTCCCTAAAACGAGGAGGAGGAGAAGAAAGAAACAAAGGAAGAGAGAAGAATTTGGATCGGACAAAATTAGTCGATAATCATTTATCCAACAGAAGCCGTCATCCCATAAAAATAAACTGACGAGGGTTTTTACAATAAATCTTAAAAATATTTGGATAGATTGCCATTATAGAGCATTCTAGGGGCGTTTGGGGCATCAGGAATAGGGCAGATATACTCCGATGCTCGGACCGACCTCGTTGCTCCACCGCTCTCCCTGTCGATACCTCACCTCGCCCCCCTCATGGAATCCACTGTCTTGGTCCTTTCCTTCCTCACTGCTCCTCTCCTCGTCCAGAATTCTCCGGTGATCTTTCACCAATCCTTTTCTCCATCTCGGAGCTCCATTATCCCGGTTTTTCTCTCTTGATTTCGAGAAAGATCCCTTCTTTCTGTGAAATATTTTATTTTGGTGGTCCTCTCGTCGTCGATGACTCGTGTGCATTTCTTTCAGAGTCACGGGACTTCGATGAGTTCTGGGCAGTTGCAGCATTAGGAGAGAATAGAAGGACAAATTTGGGTTTTTGGAAGTGGTTAGGGTTGCGTATTGCTGTGAGTTTATGGGAATGGGTTTGTCGAAGTATGAGGCTGTGCCAAAGACTACCTTATTCGCTTTCCTTCTTCTTTGTCTGCTGGTTGGGTCGGCGGGTGGCAATTTGGTGCTGATCGGCAGAAATGTATCATTGACATTCCCGGATGTCGAGGCCAATTTTGGTGAGTGCTTCATCTTTTTGAAACTAAATGTCATTCTATATGTTCATACTCTTGCTTGTCTTAGTATTTATTAGCTATGTACGCTTCCATATTCCACATATGCGAAATACGGTACCTTGGCCACCTGTTAATTGTCACTGCTTCCTAAAACATTGTGGTTTAAGCACTTTTAAGCTGGGTGACCTGTTATTGGCATGTACACATTTGATATTAGCCTATATAGGTTTGTGATTTAGTTGGTTTTTTATGTTAATTCTGTCATTTTTGTCAGTTAAAGATATCTTCATTCACCAGGGTTTTCAATACCATGGGGAGGATCAAGGAATCACAACAACATCCACCGTGCATTTCTTATTTTCTTTTTCTCATGTGTAGTTGCCACTAAGTTGTTTTTCTTTGTATGTTCAGCTCCATCGGTAAAAGGATCTGGTGAGAATGGGGTATTATATGTTGCCGAACCACCTGATGCATGTGCTCCATTAACAAATGAAGTTGCTCAAGGTTTAGATTCTCGATTTGCATTGATTATAAGAGGAGGATGTACATTTGATGTTAAAGTCAGAAGTGCACAAAATGCTGGCTTCAAAGCTGCAATTGTATATGACAATGAAGATAGAGGTTCCCTGATTTCAAGTAAGTTGCCTTAATTTTGTTTGTCATAACTTGCATTCTTTCTAAGCAATAGTCACTCTATGTTCTATCTACAAAGTTGAGCATTTTATAATTATCAAAATCCATCAAAATCTTGATAAAATATAATATGGTACGAATGCTCCATAAAGAATTTTGCAACCCTTTTTGTGATCTTGACTCACCTGATAAACCATTTTCCCAAATTGTTCGCCTCAAACATATTGGTTTCACGGAATTTTGAGTTTGTAAAAATTTGGATGGATTGTTTTTTAGAAAAAAACAACTCGAAAGCAATAAAGGTGTTTCTATTCAACTGATTTCTAACTCACCAAAGTATAAAAAAACATTTGACAACTTAGGAATAGGCACAAACAAATACAATCATACTATCATGCAACTTCTAGTAGTATTCATCAAGTAAACTTAACTAGTACACTTCCACCAGAGGAAAGAAGTTGTGACTTGACAAAACTTAAGGTTTTGTACTTACTCTAGCATGAATCAGTGTTAACCTAGTGAAAGTTACTATCTATCTTCTAAAATCTTACTTGATGTGTATAAGATAGTTTTATCTGACTTCCATTTTCCTTTTCCTTGCATCTGTCCCAAATTGTGGCAGCTGCTTGTGTTCTGTTTGTGAAGGTGCTGATGGATAAGACTAGCTTTGCATTTAGTCCAGATGATATCCGGACACTGCTTTTTCCATGCTTCTTCCATGGAGGCAGTATTGGAAATCTGGTTTTCAGATATTGTTGTCAGATTCTTGAAGTCCTTTGATATCTATTGATCCATCGTTCTATGAACATATTGTAGTGGCAGGAAATTCAATTGGCATCCATATCCATGCTGTGTTTGTTTCTAAGGCCTCTGGCGAGATACTAAAGAAATATTCTGGTCGGACTGATTTGGAGTTGTGGATTATACCCACCTTCAAGAATTCAATATGGTCGATTATGGCCATCTCCTTCATATCACTACTTGTCGTGTCTGCTGTGCTTGCTATGTGTTTCTTCATCCGCAGACACCATATCAGGCATGAACGGCCTAGAGTTTCTAACGTTCGAGAGTTCCGTAGAATGAGCAGTCAACTGGTTAAAGCTATGCCAAGTCTCATATTCACCTCAGTTGTGGATGATAATTGCACTTCAACAACTTGTGCTATTTGCCTAGAAGACTACAATGTTGGGGAGAAGCTTAGGCTATTGCCATGTCATCATAGTGAGTATCTTGGTTACAACTTGATCACCATTAAATTTTTTTTCCCTTTTTAATTATGTGAAGCAAAAGGCCTTTTGTTTTATAAATCTACCCCATTTAATGAAGTTATTTTCTTCTGTGTTCGACTTGGTTATCTGGACTTCTTGTGTGCATATTTGTTTGTTAATTCTGTCTTGCCCTTTTACTTGCAATATTGTTAATCTTGGCATATCAAGACTTTACAATTTTCATATCATTCTTATGCAATCCACAATATTAATATGTTGATCAGTTTTGAGATCAGAAATTTCCAGAATGTAATTGTGAATTTTGGTCATCAATTTCAGTGGAAGTATAGTGAGCTTCATATACCATCTACCCTCAGGAACCAGTTGGGAATCTGATATTTCATTCAAAATTCAACTTTCTAATGTCTGCTTCCCTTTTCAAACAAAATTTATAAAATAGTTGATATTTTTCTTCATCACTCAGATAACCATGTTTAAACTTCTTGTTGTGGTTCATACTATCTAATGTCAGACAATTGTACTTAATTATTCTTGAAAAAATTTTCAGTTGTTTATTGATACATCATTTTGGTGAGAACTAATGTGGTAATAAAATGAGTCAAAAGATCCACATTGGTGGTTTATAAGCATAGATTTTTCCATTCCCAACTGAAAAAGCCCCTTTAATGGGGTGACCAATGGGCTAAAGTGGACATAAATCATCAAGAATATCATTATGTTGTTTGTAGGAACCTTTGGCCTATAATTTTAATGTTGTTTTCATTTTTTTTATTAAGATTTAACTGTCCTATGGTTGGAGTCACTAGATCATCAATGATTTAATCTAAAACCACCACCTAACCAGCAGATAATTCATTACTGTTTCTATAATATGTTTAACCATTTCTTTTTCTGGTGCAATATAATATGTATATTTAATTTACTAATCGATCTAATATTCCTTGTTAAATCATTGACAGAGTTCCATGCATTTTGTGTCGATTTCTGGCTCACTAGTTGGAGGTCTTTTTGCCCTGTTTGCAAGCAAGATGCTAGGGCAGGAATACCTAATATTCCAGCTTCTGAGTACACTCCTTTACTGTCTTCTGGTGCAGCAACTCCATCTTCCAATGCAGGACTATCATCATTTTGCTCATCCATGGCATCGTCCCCAGCCATCCAAATATCTCCTCGGCGGTCACAGTCAAATTGCCAACCACATTCATTCTCTAGTGCTCGTTCCCCAGCTACTCAAATAGCTACAATGACTCCCCATTCACAATCAAGTTCGTTCTCTAGTGCATGTATCGCTAACCCACAAAGCTCTTATGGTCACTCACAAGCATTTAGAATTGGTAGAAGTTCTTTGGACCCTAGAAATGCATCATCTCATAGACCTCAAACTTATCTTCTATCATCTCATTCCTTGGAATTTCCTGGGTCATCGTCTATCAATTCAGGACTTGCATCCTCTTATATTCTTGGTTCAAGTTATGTGTCCCCGAGCAACCTTGCTGCATCTTCGAGTTGACAGTCATACTTGAGACATTGCACTGAATCAGGTGCAAGCCTATCTGAGTTGGCCTCGGCTCAATCTCCGCCAGGATGTTGATTTATATCAATTTTCTGCAATGAGGTCTTGAACTATGTACAGCTGCAGTTTTGCTGCACGTTATCAATTCTTTGTTGTATGGGTTGTCAGATCCTAGATGGCAGCATGAGTTGCAGTAACAATTTGATTCACTGTTCTACAATGATGTGGTGGTTCATGTGCTCAACATGATTATTCAGGTTTTATGGTTTCGATCTAATTTTGTGTTTGGCTGCTGTCATCATTGTGTGATGGGATCACAAGATGCTGATTTGCTTTGATGTGTAGAAGTGTTGGTCATTGATTGTTTGAGGACAAAACATGCACTTACATGAGACGGGTTCTGTAATCTGTGGATGAGTTAGCCTCCTCTAAGATCTGTGGCTACAGTGTATCTTTCAGACTTACAGCCCAAGGGTGTCAATTGAATGTTGGATGTAGTGTGCCATGTAGTTTATTACCAAGCGTAAAAGCTTTGCAGGTATATAAAAAAAATGATTTTTTTGCTCATTATCCTGACCCATGTGACATAAATATGTCGTGAACCCTATGTAGTTTTATCTACCGTTGGCGAAGCTAAATCTTATCTGTTAGCCACTATTTTACAGTTCTACTCTAATGATTTTGTCGCTCGACTCCAGAGAAATCCATCTACAAGCCAAAAAATTTGTTGCTCGGTTAGTGGCTGTTCATTCACTGAATCATAAATTGTCACAAAAATCACTGCATTCTGGCATAAATTTGGATGCTGTCAGGTTGGATTGTTTACTTTCTCACACTTTTTTCTTTCTGTATCTCATAGATCATATTTTCATCCAGAATACAAGCTGTTCACTGTCGCTTGACATGGCTGTCAGATTGCAAGTCACAACCTCAGTCTACAACAAACTGAGCCACACAAGTGCAGGCTAAGCTCCCAGTCGACTAAAAGCTTCAACAAAGGCAGTTTAGGATGCTTCTTTAATTGCTCGTGCTCTTCTTGTTCCTTTTTCTGGGGCTCTGTAAAAGCAGAGATGCTTTATCTGATCTTTTTGTTCTTACTGCATAAAGGTCTTCATTCTTTCAAGGAGGAGGTCAGGGAGCACTCTTTATGTAAAGAATGTGACACGCTTCCATAAATAAATCTGCCTTTTCCTCCTAGGAAACCGAGGTAAAGAAGGTAAGAAATCAAAGCTAGAGGTGATTGATTCTGTAACAGCCTTAATGTTGAGTAATATTGTGAAATACACAGAATAGTTGAACTAAAATTGTTCTTGTGGAATGTGTATAACAGGATACCTTCTCAACCAAGAATCTTCTCGTGAAATCTGTGTGCCAAGTGTCTCAAATATGTGTACTTGGGGAATTGTCCTTTTAACAGGCTAAATGATGGTAATCTTGTGGAGATTGGCCTTTGCTGATTCAGGTTGCTTGAGATCAGTGGGTTGTGTCAACTTTATCATGATAAGATGTTGGGGACTATGATATCTCCTGCTGCTTCATGCTGTCATGGGGTCATTTCATCATAGGTTCTGAATCTTAATCAATTCTGATTTACTTCTCTCTCCACTTCTTTTAGTTTTCCTGGTGGATAAAAGTCACATTGCACAGAGAGTCATGGAGATGCAATAAAAATGGTATAATTTTGTATATAAATAGGCATAACTTGTTCTTCTCCATGCAACTGCCAGCTTGATGATTGTGTAGGACTGATGTTGCTGCTGCTTTTGTATGTTCTTAGTACTTCCTTCACATGAAATTAAATTATAGCCCGAAGTATCAAACACAGATAGTATGTTAAATCGAATTTAAAACAGTATATAATATAAGATCTATTCATTTATATATATATATATATAGAGAGAGAGAGAGAGAGAGAGGGAAGAAGCTTTGAATATTGATGGGACGAATAATTTGATGGGAATTAAAGAGGATCAACTCATGAAATAAAATATTGATAATATGTGCTCCCAAGTTTATCAAATGTGTCGTCTCCCTCAATTGAGACAATTGAGTTAAGCACTTCATGGATCATCAAATTTTCAAAGAAATATGAAGTGAGGCAATGTTGGAGGAATAATTCCACTTCGTGTCCTTAACTATGCTTTCGTAACACACTCTAAATTGAACTTATAATGGAGATTCTATTCTTCATACCAAGTACAAGTATACTTTGGATGGAGTGAGTTGGACGAGATCTATCAATCGAGTTGTGTATGGTTCAAATATATAATGCAAATTATGTTGTGATTGGTCCTTGGTGAAATCCACCATTGCAAACGGGGGTAAAATAGTCATTTTAACTTACACAGTTGCCACCCTTAATCATGTCGATGCAATGATGAGATAGTTATCGCTTTTTATGAAAAGCCTAAATTTACGTGAAAGTCCAAACCTATATCTAAATTCTAACATTCCCATCCAATTGGATGAAGAATTACTAGGGCTTGACACATGATTTATTTAAACTCATGATTTACTCTAAAAACATGATAAAAAATCATCAGCATTACGAAGCACATAACTTATCAGCATTACTAACATGCTAAAATTAAGCTAATAATTTTTTTTTTGAATGGTGATCCCTCCTTTCGATAAAGATTTTTATAAAAAAAAAAACTTAGATCTAGTCATAAATTAGTAATTTCGAAAGTATAACTCAAATGGATTACTAAACTAATTTTTTATTTAATTTTTAAAATATATTTTAAGAAAATAATAAAAAATTATCTCATAAAAGTTCAAAACCCTAATATAGAAAAATATTAATTTATAAATTTATTTAGATATATTTGTATTTATTTGGTTATGAATAAATAATAATAATAATAATATTATTATTATTTATGAAAATTTGATGTTATTAAATAATTTTGATAAATTGCAACCAAACGTTGCCTTCGTTTCCTTTTTACCCTCGTGGATCCTCCCCTCGAAGCGAAACCTCCTCCCCCCCGGCTCTTTTTTCGTTACGTCGACGGCGCAGCCTTTCGATTCCTATCAACCTACCGAGCGTTTCCCCCCTTCTGCTTTTTCCTCTGCTTTGCTTCGAGTGCCTCGAGAACTTGATCTCTTCCCCAAGAACAATTACGGTGCCTCGAGAAATCGATCGATCGATTCGAATTGGTTCGCCTCTTTTATCTTCGTTTCGGTTCGGATCGGTCGGAGGCGGCGGAGAGATGGCGGCGGCGGCGCTGTGGCAACCGCGGGAGGAGGGGCTCCGCGAGATCTGCGGCCTCCTGGAACAGCAAATCTCCCCCAACGGTGATCAGGCCCGGATTTGGCAGCAGCTCCAGCAGTACAACCGACTTGCCGATTTCAATAACTACCTCGTCTTCATCCTCGCCCATGCCGTGGTACTCTCTTCTCATTCCTTCTTGTTTCCCTTCTTGATTGGATCTTTTCTTGCTTTTGGTCGTTTGCTGCTCTGGCTTTTGGTTGGTTACTTGTTTGATATTCACCGTGTTAGTGGTTTTAGAGGGTTTTCAGTTTTTAGCGTGTTTCTGGCTAAGAAGTAGGGCATGTGAGGAGTTTGTGGTAACCAAAAATGGCCGAAATTAGGAGACAATGCTTTGTTCTTAATCGTTCTGCAAAGTGTCTTGTGTTTTAGGATATGGACACACTTGAATTGCTGCTTGATGACGATCGTAGATGGTCCTTGTTTTTACCATCCGATGGAGGATTTGTAGCGTTGGAAGGTTAATTACCCTTTTTAGAAAAAGTAATTTTAGTGATGTAATGTTACAATGAAAGGATAAGAATTTCTTTGAGGAGATTTATTGTCAGAAGCTGCTCTATGTGTAGCTTTGAAGTCAGAAATTTCTCTTTTAGATCAAGTAGGTATGCGTTATCTCACTTTTTCCTCTTAGGGTGTCGTCTTCAATCTAATGCTGCATGTGGAATTTAGTTTAATATTCTGCTCTCCTCCCCCACCCCTCTTCCCCCCAAACCTAATGGTTGTGCAAGACTGTACAATGAGATGTCATGAAAATAATGTGACTGCCGCTTAAGTTAATGATCCATCTCCAGATGTTAGTTTTTGATACAGAGGATTGACAGAACTTTACTGCATTTTCCCCTGAGCTTATCTCTTTTGTAATTTGGAGCCTCAGGGTCCTCATGCACGATCTTAAAGCCATAAATTAGCTGTACAGAGATTTTAAGACAATTGACTTTGAATTGTTGATATATCATTATGTCTGGTGATGAAGTCAAAATGATGTTATTTGGTTGTGTTGGCTTCCTACAATCTCTTTAATAGAGGAATGGAGCTTTCTCAGGAACTTAGGAAACTTTGACATCAATCGATGTGTTTTGATCTTGTAGCCTGGTCTCTCTTCTCATTGTTAATTAATTATGATTTCAAAAATTGAAAAAATTATTATTAGACATGTAATGGGTGCTACTTGAGAAGTATGTATGGCTATTTTAGGAAGAGAGCTGGCTAAATGGACATATTCCTTTCGGCCTGAATGTGATAATTGATATTATATATGGGTGCTACTTGAGAAGTATGTATGGCCATTTTGGGAAGAGAGCTGGCTAAATGGACAAATTCCTTTCGGCCTGAATGTGATAATTGATATTATATATGGGTGCTACTTGAGAAGTATGTATGGCTATTTTGGGAACAGTGAACCAAGGCGCTTCGGGCGAGCGCCTGGGTAAACCAAGGCGACCGAACTAGGATTTTAGGTCTGGTTCGGTCCTGGTTCGGTTGGTTAGTTGGTTCAATCGAACCAACTAAACCGATATAACCCTTACCCAACCCTAACCCGCTGCCGCTGCCACTCCCAATCCCGATCCTGATCTCGCTGCTCGTCGCTGTCGCTGCTCGCAAACGCTGCCGTTGTCGCTGCTCGCCGCTGTCGTTGCTCGCAAACGCTGCCTCTGTCGTCGCTCGCGCCTCCCGCTGCTCGTCGCTCCTATCGCCGCTCGCTGCTGTCACTGCCTGCAAACGCTGCCTCTGTCGCCGCTCGCGCCTCCCGCTGCTCGCCGCTCTTGCTCCCGCTGTCGCTGCTCGTCGCTCCTGCTCCCGCTGCCGCTGCTCGCAAACGCTGCCTCTGTCGCCGCTCGCGCCTCCTGCTGCTCGTCGCTCCTGCTCCCGCTGTCGCTGCTCGCAAACGCTGTCGCTGTCGCCGCTCGCGCCTCTCGCTGCTTGTCGCTCCCGCTCCCTTTCTCGCTGCCGTTGCTGCAGCAGCTACCGTTGCTCGCCGCTTGCCGCTGTCGTTGTCGCTGTCGCTGTCGCTGTCGCTGTCGCTGTCGCTGTTGCCGCTGTCGCTGTCGCTGTCGCCGCTGTCGCTGTCGCTGTTGCCGTTGCTTCCTCGTTTCTCAGTCAGCAGGCTCAGTATACAGTATACTGTTAATATTAAGTTTATTTGAAATAATTAATTTTCAATGCTGTTAATAGATTTTCTTAATTTAATAGCATATTTTTATTTAAAATTTTAAATAATTATATTTATTAATTATATTATATATTTTTATATTTTAGCGCCTCGCTTCGCTTGGGCGAGCGCCTAGCACCTCGGGCGTTTTTGGACCTTGGTGCCTTTTGGCGCCTAGCGCTTTTTAAATCATTATTTGGGAAGAGAGCTGGCTAAATGGACATATTCCTTTTGGCCTGAATGTGATAATTGATGCTATATATGGGTGCTACATGAGAAGTATGTATGGCTATTATGGGAAGGGGGCTGGTTAAAAGGACATACTTTTGGCCTGAATGTGATATTAGATATGGTTCATCGAACAAGATTTAGAATGAAGCTTACGACTTGAAATTAAGTATGGTTTCATTTTTTATTAACGAGCTTAAGCTTAGCATGAAACACTGTGTATTAAAGATTAACAACATGCTAAAACTACTAGTTGATGTATCCAAGCTTCAAGAGTGATCATGGAATATTGATGATGCACGAAGAAGAGAATAGACTCATAGAGATTGATGTTGAATAATATTTTGGAACTAAGAAGGCCTATATTGAAAAAGGGCCGAGGATATGAGAGAGGTAGATTACAATCATTTACTTCAGTTTTATTCGGTTTTCTGTATTATTAGAAAGTTGGATAAGTAGATGAGGCGTTAAAGTGATTCATGGTTATGTGACATAGAAATTGACATAGAAATCTGGGGATTCCATGGGCCAACTATCACTTGAGCCAATGGTAGGCGAAATAGCAACACAGTATTGGCATGGAGGTTTATCATGATTCCGCAAGCTAGAGCAATGTTCGATATACAATGTTTTGGAAAGAAACAGGACACTGTATTACCTTAGGTCCCAAGTGTACAGACTGAAGCAAAGCATGGCTGTCAGAGCTCTGGTCCCAAGTGTATGTTATGTCACTACATTTGTGCAAAATCGCCAGTCTATGTGCTACAGTGTTCCCCTCATTATTTACAAACAAAACCTCAGCACATTGACCTCATTGACCAATCACAAAATGTCTTTGACTAAAGAGTCCAGATGGAATGCGACCAAATTTGTTCAATTTACAAATTTGACAGAAGTTTGTGAATCAGTTTTGACTAAAATGTTCCGTATCCCCTCCCTCTTAGCTCTCCACAAGCCCTCATAAACACTTTTCTTCCTCATGAAGAGCCGAGAGCATCATGCATTTTGAGAATCGAGCAGCAATTAAATCATTCTGTTGGTTCTTCATTTAGTATCCAATGTTTGCCAAACCAGAGATAGAGTTGCATGAACCACACAGTTCATATTGTTGTCCCAGCCTATAATATCACTAGTCCTAGCATGCACATTCTGAATATTTGTTGGACATACATGGTTACTAGACATGTTGATTGGCATGTATCATTTTAGAATGCGACTCATCCATGAAGGTAAAAACCTTCATCTAATTGGACAGTGTTGGTTGAGCCATAATCATTTTTGTGTTTGAGTTTGCAAATGTGAGCTGTGTTTTATAGATAGTTGATCAGAAACAATAGAATTCATTGAGATATTCAGTTGGTGTGTAGATGGACCAAAGCTAGAGAGTATGATCATTGTATTTGTTTAGTTTTTTTCTGGAGCTTCTGATTGAGCTGCAAAGTTGACATGTAGGGATAAAGATATTCCTTTAAAGCAAAGAAATAATCATGTCTTTGATCGAACCAAGTTTTGAGTGGTTCTTTGTTACATTTTTTTTGTTTCATTGGTGCATGCTTAATTTACTATTTGGTTTTATTTGATTATTGAAGTGTTGGTTTGAAATAGTGTTAAACATAAAGCAGCATTTGTGGTTCCTTATGATCAAACTCCTGAGATTTTTTAATTCTGCACTCAACGTATAATGCATGTGCATTTTATGTTAATTGCATCTAGTACTTATCCATTGCACCATCAATTTTCCATTTAAATTCTTATTTTATAACATCATATCCTATCTTTAAATCTGCCACATGGTGTTCAGCATCATCATAGCAAATCATAGGGGTGAATGTGTGTTAGATAACACTAACTTACATACTCTAGGCATGTGGCATGAAATTACATTATGTTTTTTGATTTGTTTTCCCAGAGAAGATGGTGTTTCTACAAGTAATTAGGAGGTTTGATCTTGCAGTCTAGGTATGTTTATTGGTCTCTGGAAAATGGTTTAGTTGTGCAGATTTCAGAACGGGTCAAACAAACTAATCTTGCAGTCCAGGGAAATTTTTAAATATATGATCAGTTCTTGCTAATAAAGTACATGTAAACATTTTGCATTGGTTGAAAGTAGTTTGATGGGTCTCGTCTGGAAGTTAAGAAATTATTGATGGGCAAAGGAGCTAGGTAATTGCAAATAATTTTGGTTCCTTGCTGCACATTTCTTCTGTCAATTAAGTGCTGTATACTGGTGAAGATGATGGTCATTAATTCTGTTGCTAGGTGTTACATGATCCATTGGTTGTTGGGATCAAGGTTTTCCAGATACTAGGACTGGAATCCGTACGGGAATCTTATTGGACAACTATGTACTGATTTGTATTGCATGATAAATGCTGTTGCAGCAATAAACTTACTAAAAAATATTCAATATGTTGGCAGTGACCAATTGTATCTGTGCACTGCTATGTCAGCAGATCCTTAGATCAGCATAGGACAGTCAGCATACCATGAAATTCAAAACCATAGGTGGTATTAAGTTATTTACGTGTCATTTAAATTTCATTCTGAATCATTACCTCATATTTTTCCTTGATAATGTGCTCCCTTTGTCTTTTACTTCCAAGTTCTGTTTCTGATTAAGTTGATTCCCAGTAACTACACTAATACTAATTTGAATAATCTGGTGATTAATTTTCACTCATTATTTTAATCTTTAGAATGCTCGTTTATCATCTTGCACTCATTATTTATGTTCTATTATTCTAATCAAACTAGGGTAAATCATTGGAAGTACGACAAGCTGCTGGTTTGCTGTTGAAGAACAATCTTAGGACAACTTTCAGTTCCTTGTCTTCTTCATACCGGCAATATATAAAGTCTGAGCTGTTGCCATGTTTAGGGGCATCAGATAGGACAGTTCGCTCTACAGTTGGTACAGTTGTCAGTGTTCTTCTTCAGTTAGAGACAGTTGCTGGATGGCCGGAGTTGTTAGAAGCTCTTGCTCAATGCTTGGCCAGTAATGATTTTAATCATATGGAAGGTGCCATGGATGCTATATACAAGGTCGAAGCTTCGCTAGCAAATCTTTAGTTTCGAATTATTTCTATTTTTTGACTTTATTTTTATAAAGAACATTTTTTTCATCTTAATCGCTTTCAATTCTTCGAACACAAGTACACTGTGGGTATTTGTCTTGTAATCTATACTAACAAGTTTAGGATTATTGATTTCAAAAGCATGAATTACATTTTCAGTAAATTACACAGCTTCATCTTCGAAAAAGTTGCATTTTCGCTAGATTATATTGTTCCAGATCAATATAGACATATGGACGTGTTGATTGGATGAGATGAGTCAATCAAGATTATCGGTGTGTCATGAGGTGCAGTAAGACTTGAGAAAGCAACGAACAAAGATTTGATGGCTTAATTTCAATGAACAAAGATTTGATGGCTTAATTTCACAACATGGAGATAGATTTACTGGGTAAATTGTAGGAGAGAGAATATTTTCAGCCAGTGATTAGAAATTCATTCTGCTTAAAAGGTAGGAATAGGACTTAATTCATTGACTGTCCTTGTTTTTTAAACATGATAACTTGTGTAGCAAGTGATGGATGCCAATATGAATCATGATACTGTATCAGAATTGGCCAATATTGTGAACTACGGTCAGCGAATGAATGAACAAAATGGTGGTTGATGTTATTATTCTTGTTGACAGAACGCCAATTATGAGCTACTTAGTCTAGTTACCTCTCTAACATTTGTGTCTACAATAACCACACAAGTTATACTGAACACGTGTTATAAGCTCATCCATTATGAATGTGATAAAATAAAGAAATATAGTAGATCCTTGAAGTAAACTTAGAGTGACAGAGAAGTTACTAGAACTTCCTCTTATACTTCATATACTCAGTCGTGGCCTGCCTTGCTCTATTATGCTTGGTGGTCTTGACTTTAGTCTAGAGTCTGTTGACTTTGCTGGCAATAATTGCTTAGTTACAAAACTTGCCGAAGTCATAATTAGTATTTATTGCTTCTTCCATGAATTGGATGCTCTTATTAATATAAAGTATCTTAGGGAATATCTACCCTAGAACAGAAATCACTCTGGAACTATAACATTTAGTGACTATGATTTCTGACGCGATTAATTTATTTGGCAAGCGGTGAAGTTCTGTCGTCTTTAGTTTAGTAAGATTTATCTTTTAATCATTGTCCTCTAAGGAGTCATATATTCTCTTTTGAAGCCAAGAATCATCTTTACTTTGTCATGATAGATTTGCGAGGACATCCCAGAAGAGCTTGATGTGGATGTTCCTGGATTATCTGAACGCCCCATCAATATTTTTGTGCCAAGATTGCTGCAGGTAATTTTAATTGCTTACCTTATCAAGTTTGTAGTAATACAAACCTTGTACTTAAGAGTTTAGATGTTGAAAATTTTGATTTGCCTTGTGTCTGTTTCAGTTTTTCCAGTCTCCACATGCGATATTGAGGAAGTTGTCATTGAGTTCTATCAATCAATTTATTGTATTTATGCCTACAGTAAGTAGACATGATGTCCAACTTGTTTCAGCCTTTGCAAAACTGAACTTATAGTCTCTCCTTAATATAATCTGAATCCTCATGCAGGCCTTGTTTATGTCCATGGACCAATACCTTCAGGGTCTATTTCATCTTGCTCAGGACCCTTCTGCAGAAGTGCGGAAATTGGTCTGTTACTTGACTTCTAGCATTTTTAATATTTTCTGTTTATATTTTTGCAAAGTTTGTACCTAGTTCATAATTTACAAGTTTGAAAACTGTAGCTGATTATTGGATTTATGATGTGTTATAATGATGATATTCCTGTCAACAAAACTACTTAGATGCTCATCATACAACTTATATTTCAACTAATATCTCTCTTTGGAGCAGATTATGTGATTACCTTTCTTAACCTTGGATATTATTTTTGGATGGCTTGAAGTGTTTGATACCTTTGGCATCGTGTCCTTTCTCTCTGTATGTAGGTTTGTTCTGCCTTTGTTCAACTGATAGAAGTTCGACCAACCTTCTTGGAGGTATGTAAAAATTTTTATTTTGACTCGTAGGCCCTTTTTTTTTGTTGGCAGACTGCCAATTTGAGCTCTGCTAGCCCACTGGTGGGAACCAGGATAGTGCATGGTGCCACGGGATACCTCCTGTGGTGCAACCATGATGTTGTGTAACACATGCTGAGACATGAAGCATGACTATCCTGGATGTGCAGCAGCAAATCATGGCTCCGTCCCTATTTTTGGTTTCTCTGATATTGGGGTACTTGAAGCTCTGTGAGTTCTCCAAGATCGAAGTAAATAGGATGTACTTGTCACTTCAATATCTAATATATTGGATTGATACCTCTAATTCCAGAGTTCCCATAGTTTTTATGTCTGCCAGAGTATGTTGCTGTCTTTTTGTTAATTTTATGTGATTCTGTAAGTGACATTAGTCCTGGATATTGCAGCCCCATTTGAGAAATGTAATTGAATACCTCTTGCAAGCCAATAAGGACCCTGATGACGAAGTTGCTCTCGAGGCATGTGAATTTTGGTATGTTCAATGAGTTTGTTCTGCTTTCCTGTCAGCTTGTAAGTACATTTGGCTTTAATTGTTAAGAACATAAACTGAGGCATATTTGTTTGTCACTGCAATCTGATTTGTCGATGCCCATTTCAGGTTCATGTTTCGGTTGCCCTTACTGATGAAATTAGGGCATTGGAAATAATGTATAGAGACATTAAAATGACATTGTAACTTCATGCCATTTGAAGTTGAAAGATGATTTTTAACATATGATGAACCTTTAACCAAATATTTTAACCTAGAAGATTTTTATATATATTCAATTACTAGTATCTAGTACTTTTGAAAATTAAAGATTACTTAGGTTACAAATAATCAAGGTATGCAATTTTGAATAATACTGTCCGGTACGGGCGGTATGTACCCATTCGTTAGCTGATCGGTATCTGGACCTCCCGTTACCAGACAGAACGGAATATATATATATATATATATATTAATATATATAAATATTTATATATAAATATATATAATCTTTTATATATATATATAAACGAGGCGATGTGACGTCGTCTTATATAAAAAAAAAAATATATATATATATAAATATATATTTATTAATTTATATATATATATATATAAACGAGACGACGTCGCCCTGCCTAGAAGAAGAGAGAGGTGACGTTGCCGAAATATATATATATATATATATATACCGAGCGGTATACTGAATGGTATACCGCTCGGTATACAGTATTGTACCGTACCGAGCGAACGTCGAAACTCCGGTACAGTACGATATTTCAATCCTTGCAAATAACCATTAAGCGGTAACCCTTAATTGTTTTCCTGTAATTTCTTTTTTGGTTATGCTATTGTCTGGTTTTATTCGGTACATAACATTGAGCAACATGGCCATTGTTCCTGTTCTTTTTTTTCTCTTTTTTTTTGCTTTGCACGACTTAACAATTATATTCATCAAGTAGTGCACAATCACTTATCTGTTTGTACCTTTTGGAAAAGTAAGATTATATTGACTGTAGTTAGAACAAAAAGTCAAAGATCCCACACTAGGTTTGCTTTTGACATGTTGGGCATAAACATGTTTTTGAATGCCTATGCTTATCTTTGCTTTGTCAAGGTAGCTTCTGATCAACTCATTTATTATTCTTCAAGCTTTAGGAAGAAGAAGAATTTGACTTATCTCACTTGTCATGATGCTGGTTGTTGGCTGATATTTCAGGTCAGCATATTGTGATGGTAATTTGCCACCTGATGGTTTACGAGAGTATTTGCCATGCTTAATTCCGGTATATCTTGCATCCCTATCAGCAGGCAGTTTTAAAATGTTTGTCTATTTTTCTTTAATAACAATAATGCATTTATGCAAAAATCAGATTTTATTATCAAATATGGCTTATGCTGAGGATGATGAGACACTTTTTGATGCCGAGGTATGCTTTATGTTTCACTTAGTGGTTCCTTGTTTCCATTGTTGTCTTTAAGCTCCTATATCAGCTTGGTAAACTTGGATTCCTAATACATAGCTGTTCTTTGGTTATAGGATGATGAGTCATTTCCAGATAGGGATCAGGTATTTATTTTGCTTCTTTGAATTTTGAACTCGCTCTTCCTTCTGCATGTCTATCTCTAGTTTGGAAATGACAGACTTTTGTCTTGAACAGGATCTGAAGCCTCGTTTCCATTCATCACGTTTTCACGGATCTGATAACTCTGAAGAAGATGTATTATCTCACGCCTGTGGTTTTCCTTTATTGCTTTGGTTTCTAATTCATCTCTCAGTTGTTCTCATCATTCTCTCCAGCCAACCCTGGAGGATTCTTAGTGTAGATTGTCCATTGCTCTTATGCCAGGCTTTCTAAGCATCGTTCTTTGAGATCTTTTGCTGTTTTTCACAGGATGAGGACACTGTCAATGTTTGGAATTTGCGCAAATGCAGTGCAGCTGGACTAGATATCCTTTCAAATGTTTTTGGAGATGAGATTCTTCCAACTTTGATGCCTTTGATTCAGGTAATCTCAAAGATTATCTATGAATTATAGGTATACTGGAGAAAAAAAATTCACTTTAGTTCCTGCTTTTAAGATAGTTTTGTATGCGCTAACTACTTTTGAGTTAAAAATTCTTTTTTTTGTTTATGCTAATAAAGTACGATCATTTTATATGTTCCAAACTGCAAAAAAAAGGTCTGATATGGGTTTGGATTATGGTAAAACAAAAAGCTTGCTCAAATACTAAGCTTTACTGGATAGTGGACACAAGATGATTTTTGACTGTACTAGGTCAACATCGTCGAAGGTTGCAGGGTAGGAGATGCATCAGATGTATGCTATATGATACAATAATTAGGATGTTATGATGCATATCAGCTTTGACCTGGGTAGATCTGCCCTGAACCTGCTTAGATCAGTCCTGGCCAAAAATCAGCTAGGCCAGCCACCCTTGGAGGTCCGGATGGAGGCTTGTTGATAGCTATGTTGTTTCCTAATCATTTAATGGTTAATGCCTGCACTTAGCATTTTTTTGCTAATAATATTAACATTAATTTACATGACAGTTAATAATTGATGCTCAAGAAGTTGTTTCATTTTACTTATAATGATCTGACTTTTGCAGCAAAAATCATCAACTACAAGTGACTCTAGTTGGAAGGAGAGGGAAGCTGCTGTTTTGGCTATTGGGGCCGTAGCAGAGGGATGCATTAATGGATTATACCCCCATATTCCTGAGGTACAGCTTTTACACTAGATAGTTGAAGGGGTAGTACCACAGTGCAACTACTATTTAGTTCTGTTCTAAGAAACAAACTATTATGGAGTATGATTTCTTACTTCTGTTTATTATAGTTTGTCAATTTTCTTGCTTTAGTTTGGTGTTGAGAAGGATATCAATACTTGAGAGTCTTTTATTAAATTGTAATGGCCTGCATTCTAATGTTACAAAATCAATTTTTAATCTTACAAGTACCTAAGCCCATTTATAGTATAGTGTAGAAACCTTTAGCTCTCTTGCTTGGTTAAAATAATCTTGTCTACTAAAAAAGGAAAATGGCATGAAGTGATTAGCTACTGTGTTCTCTATGAATTTTATGTTTAAATGATGTTTGTTATGATCTGGTTTCCAAGAACTGAAAACTAATTTTCTATTATCAGTTAGCATACTACAGAAGTAATGATTTTTAATTGTATGAGTTGTTATTTGAGTCTGACCAAAATTTCTTATGGCCTTTATGGTAGTTATCTTCTAATGATTCCTGATCTAATTTTTATCCATCTTTTCCTGGTATTTGGTATTTTTAAAGTTTTAGCAAGTGGTCCATTTCTTGTTTGGTTGTGGGACTTTCTTGTGAAAGGACTTATGTTAAAGTTTCTCTAGCTATTCTCATTTAGTTTTCTTGTGTAGGACTTGCTTCTATTTTGTGCTAAACTGATGTACTTGTGAATATTGTATTGCTTTCTGTTTCAAATTTTTAGATATCTATGATTTTATGTATTTGCAAATCTCAATGCACTATGTCTTAGAAATTTTTTGTCTGCATTTAAATAACTGGTGTGTTATGATTTGGTTTACAGATTGTGACATTCCTCATTCCACTTTTGGATGATAAATTTCCACTTATACGGAGTATCACTTGTTGGACACTTTCTCGTTTTAGCAAGTTCATCATTCAGGTATAGCTAATATCTGCTTTGTTGCAATATTGAGACAAACACCTTTTTTCATATTTTATTTAGGTTCGATCAATGTCAATAGTGTGGGAATTTATTTAATTTTTCATTAGTGCCATTTTATCCATTCCATCTAATTCATATTTTTTGCTTTGATATAAAATAAAGGTGTATTAGTAATTATGTTGGTGTCGTAAAGGATATTTATGATAGTTACTGTTGATAAAAGCTGTCTATTGAGTTTTCTATTAGTACAGAAATACACCAATGATTCATATTAAGTTATACTTTTTCACAATGATAGTAGACGAACTTACTAGTCATGTTCAGGATAAACCTCGTCGACTTATTTTTTTGTTGATATTATTTTAATTGATGAGAGTTTAAGCAGAATTAATTTTAAATTTGAGTCACGGAGATAAACCTTGAAACTAGAGGTTTCAAATTGGGTAGGATTAAGACTAAATGTATAATTAAGACTAAGGTTTATGGAAATAGTCTCTTTAAATATTTAAATGTAAAGCTGCATACATTGACCCTTCTCACACCCCGCCTTGCCTCGTGCAATGGATACACCCTTTAGATGTTGGCTTAGTAATTGTAAGTGACATTTTAGGATATAGTTAAGTTGGATGCAGGGAATTTCATTAATTAAAAAAATTTAGATATCTTGCATCAATTGTTCAAAAAGAGGGAGAGATAGATGGAGATATTATTCAGAGTAAAAATTGGATGGTTAAACAAAGAGGGACATTAGTAGTTTTGTATTATAAATAGGCTCCATTTATATTAAAAGGAAAATATATAAGATTGTTGATAGACTAGGGAAGCTTTATGGATCTGAGTTTTTGGGTAGATAAGGAATAATATATACAAAAGTTTGTATAGTTAAGATAAGAATGTTAAAGTTGATGCATGGAGTTACTAGGAATGATGAGAAAATGATCTCATTCGTGAATAATATGGTGTAGTAGAGGTAGAGATGAGGAGTGCATGTTGAAGTTTATATGTGGAGAATCATTTGAGATAGTACAAACATGGGCTAAGGAGACCTATATATTTTGTAGTTAGAAAATATGAAATAATCAATATTAATGGTATGAATAGACGTATAAGAAGACCAAAGGCTTTTAGAAACTATTAATAAAGACATAAATGCTCTGAATTTAACTAAGATTTATGATTTTTTATAGAACTCAATGGCAGATATAGTGGACCCCAACTCATTATCAAATTGCTCCCTTATAATTTTTTATAAATGTTAACCGGCTTTCTTATCCTTGCTTTCCTTATTCATAGTACTTGTGGTTTTCTCATCTTATTTCAAGAGGGAAACAGCATATGGACAACTTAATTCTGTTTGCCTGCTTTGCAGAATATTGGTCACAGAGATGGTTATGAACAATTTGACAAAGTTCTAATGGGAGTTCTGAGAAGAATATTGGATTCCAACAAGCGAGTGCAAGAGGCTGCATGTTCTGCTTTTGCAACACTTGAAGAGGTTATGGTTAAGTTTGTAGCTTGATGATTTTCCTGTCTGTATGCTTTCTTTACCAACAGAGACTCACTACATGCAGGAGGCTGCAGAGGAATTGGCCCCACGTCTGGAAATCATTTTGCAGCATTTGTTATGTGCTTTTGGGAAATATCAGGTTTCTTCTAGATCTTATGGTTTAGATTTAGATCTTTATTTTCTCTGCAAATGGAGTTATGCATGTCATGAATAGAAGTCAATTAGAAGAAGTTCTATGTTATTTTGTCCCTTTTCACTATAATATTCTTTATCCAGAGGCGGAACCTTCGAATTCTTTATGATGCTATCGGTACTCTAGCAGATGCAGTCGGTTCAGAACTCAATCAGGTTCTGTGGTTTTTGCAAGCTTGTGCTTCTTTTTGCTATGTCATTCACCTTCCACATAAATTTGGATAGAATTTAGATTCAGATTCTTAAATTGTGGTTTCATGAATACAACATATCTGAATGCTAATTTGATGTGCTGCTAAACTACAGCCAAAATACCTTGACATATTGATGCCTCCATTAATCGCTAAGTGGCAACAACTTGCAAACACTGACAAAGATCTCTTTCCATTGCTCGAGTGCTTTACATCCATTGCACAGGTATATGAGTTCTTAACTTACATTTTGTTATTATTTTTAATTTACATCAATTTCTTGAATGCTTCACGCCGGATGTTCTCAAGAATGACTTATTATAAACTGAAGTCCCTGTAAAAGATAGGCTTTTGGCTTTTCCAACTTTTGTTTTCATCAGATATGTTATTCTATCAAAGTAAGCAATAAATATGTAATCCTAGGAGCTATTAGAATTCCATAGATTAGGCATACAGAAACATTTTAAAGTCACTGAGGAAGTTTGCAAAGAAATGCTTAACTTATGAACATTTTTTATAAACCAGACCTGTGTCCAATGTCTACTTTGGAAAAGTGAAGAGATTGCCCATAAAAGACATGTGCTCAAAGGGTCCAAGGATTGTTACAAAGAGATGATTGGTCCTCCTTTCCAGTTGTCTTGCAAGTCTGATAGAACTTCATCATAAGGGTAAAAGAATAGGGTGCCATTAGACATATCAGACAGATTACTTTGGTTTCTTAGCAGTGATTTAAAAAGCGCTAGGCGCCAAGGTCCAAAAACGCCCGAGGCGCTAGGCGCTCGCCCGAGCGAAGCGAGGCACTAAAATATAAAAATATATAATATAATTAATAAATATAATTATTTAAAATTTTAAATAAAAATATGCTATTAAATTAAGAAAATCTAAGATACAAAATCACAATGTCACATTAACAAAAAGTTTCAAAATTCAAAACAATAAAATTTTACATCAAAGTCATTCATCGTAATCAATATTATCGTCATTTTCACACAAATCATCTTCATTGAATTCGTCTTCTTCCTCTTGTCCTTCGATTCCTTCCTCTTCATCAAGATATGTTTCATTCTCTATGTCTTCAATAATAGCAGGAGCTAAGCTTGATGCTTTTGCACTCATTTTTCTCTTTGACATCTGTCTTGTATATGTTTGTAATTCTCCAGCACCTGAAGCTCTTGCCACATCTCCCCTTGTCAATCTATCATCTTCAAATACAAGCTCATCTTCAGCATCTTGCAAATTAGCACCCATTTCTCCTACTAACCACTCATTTGAATCATCAATATCTTACAATGAGATTGAATCAAATCTATTTTTTCAATCATGACGAGTCTTCAAAGCTTGATTATACTTTATGTAAACAAGATCGTGCAATCGTTGATGTTCTAACCGATTTCTTCTCTTCTAGTGAATTTGTCATGTCATATAATTTAAAAATATATTAATACATATATCTAAATAAATAAATTAATTAAAATAAAAATATTTAGTAATACTTACATGCTCAAAGACACTCCAGTTTCGCTCACAACCCGAAGCACTACATGTCAAACTAAGTACTTTGATAGCAAATTTCTGTAAGTTCGGGGTGGAATTTCCAAATAGACTCCACCGTTCAGCTGTAAAATTTATGTTATTATTAGCAATAACATAGTAACATAATATATGAAATTAATTATATCAAATTATTAATACCTGGAGAGGTAGTTGTCCTGGATCGAACGACAATTGGAATTCCAAAAAGACCTTCAGCATTTTTATATAAAGATAATTCATGAATAATCTTATCTTGAACCTCAAGGCTGGGAACTAATCTTGCAACACACTGATATAACCCACCCAAAACTTCTGCATCAAATCCAACAGATTTAATCTTATAAAAGAATTCAGGGTTCAAATAATATCCTGCTGCATGTAAGGGACGATGAAATTGACAATTCCATTTTTCATCAATGATTGTAAAAATTTTCTCATATTTTTCTTCATTTTCATTAAAAGATCTTTTAATCGTCTCCTTTGCTCTATCCATAGCCTCATAAATATATCCCATTGCAGGTTTATTTTCATTATCCACCAACCGAAGGACTCGAACAAGAGGGCCCATTACCTTTAATATATAAACTACATGATTCCAAAAGGATGACATTAAGATTATATCAGCAGCCCTCTTGCCTTTTGCTTCTTTTGCCCATTTGTTTGTCACCCATTTCTCAGAGGTAAACATATTTCTCAGAATATGTTTTTGACGATGCACGCTCTGTAATGTCAAGAATGAAGTAGTAAATCGGGTAACACCATGTCTCACTAATTCTTTATTCCCTGTAAATTCTCTCATAATATTCAAAGCCCCAATGTGATTATAAAGAAATCCAACAACAAAAATTACCCTTTCTAAGGTTTTCTTGATTTCTAAGATCTTTCCAATATCCTCTAACATTAAATCAATACAATGTGCTGCACATGGAGTCCAATACAAGTGTTGTCTTTTTGATTCAAGCAATTTACCTGAGACAAAGGATAACAAAAATGATAAGACTTAAGAGTTTAACACACTTAATTGAAGATAAAATAATTAACAAAATCAAAAGATGAATATTACCAGCTAAAACATAGTTGCTTCCATTGTCGGTTATGATTTGAACGATATTTTGTTCTCTAATTTCTTCCACGAAATTGTCAAGTAAATCATATATCTTTTCTCCAGATTTTACAAAAGATGAAACATCTATTGACTTAAAAAATATATTCCCTAAAGAACAATTAACCATAAAATTAATTATACTCCTGCGCCTCCTGTCAGTCCAAACATCTGACATAATAGAGCAACCATGTGTTGCCCATGATTCTTTATGACTCTTTAGCAAGTCATTTGTATAATTCAACTCTTTTTGTAGCAATGAAACTCGCATCTCATAATAACTTGGAGGTTTTAATCTTGTACCATATCTTCCAATAGCTTCAATCATATCCTTAAAACTGTCTAAACGAGTTGTACTAAGGGGAAGACCAGCCTGATAGAAGAAGCGAGTAATGTGCTGAATTGTTCTTCCTCTTATTTATTTATTACAAGCATCACTTATATTTGTTTGTCTAAATTTTGAGCCTCCTGCTTGCCCTTGTTGTTTCTGGGATCCTTGAAGCATATATAGATCCATCGGTCCTTTTTTACCTTTCTTAGTACTCATAACTTCTTTTCCCTTTTTGTCGTATACTCTTTTTTCACTTGGTTAATACTCATAGAATAATCTTCTTCTTCATCCCTGAGATGTTCAACATTGTCTTCTAGTAAATTCCCATAAGATTCATTCTTTTGTGTCTTCTTTTCATTCATATACCTCAACAACTCTTCTTTTACCTCAGGTGGACATTTTTTGCAAGCTGCTGCATTCTTGAAATTTCCTATTAGATGTTGTTTTGCACGAAAAATACCACCTCCGGTAGTCTTATCGCAGAATATGCAAGTCACTGCATTATAATCTTTCGGATCATTCAAATAATTATACTTCCATGCAGGATCTTTTTTTGATACCATTGGAGACTCTATTGAGTTGCTCTCTACACTTGCCATTTATGTTGAAACCTAACAATAATTTCAAATAAATAAAAATTAATAACATTAAAATCAAAATAATATATTATTAATCTATTAATAGTATTGAAAATTAATCATTTCAAAATTCAAATAAACTTAACATTAAGAGTATACTGTATACTGAGCCTGACGGAGAAACGAGGAAGCAGCGGCGCGCGGCGGCGGGAAAGGGAAAGGGAACGGGAGGCGTGAGCAGCGGGAGGGCTCGCGGGAGTCGCGAGCAGAGGGAAGGCTCGTGGGAGGCGCGAGCAGCGGGAGGGCTCACGGGAGTTGCGAGCAGCGGGAGGGCTCACGGGAGGCGCGAGCAGCGAGAGTCGCGAGCAGCGGGAGGGCTCACGACTAGGCTCGCGGGAGGCGCGAGCAGCTAGAGGGCTCGCGGGAGGCGCGGGCAGCGGCAGCGGGAGCAGGAGCGACGAGCAGCGAGATCGGGAGCGGCAGCGGGTTAGGGTTGGGTAAGGGTTATATCGGTTTAGTTGGTTCGATTGAACCAACTAACAACCGAACCAGGACCGAACCAGACCTAAAATCCTGGTTCGGTCACTTGGTTTACCCAGGCGCTTGCCCGAAGCGCCCAGCGCCTGGGCTCGGGCGAGCGCTCAGGCGGCGCCTGTTTGAAGCGCGCCGCCTGGGACATTAGTGAGGCGCTCGGGCCTCGCCTCGCCTCGCCCGAGCGCCTAGGCGAGCGCCCGAGCGCCTCTTTCAATCACTGTTTCTTAGATCCTGACAGAAGCTCCAATTTGATGGTAAGAATAAGCTTTGTTGTGCATGCTATGACCCAATTTTAGAACTTATATGGGAACATATTTGGTGACATCCAAAACTGAGTTAGCTTCCATAAGTTTATTGGATCTTGAATGTCTGGCAATACGGTTACTTATATGGTCATATGTGCTTGAGATGTTAGTATATTTTCAGATTCTTGTCTTTTCTTGAACATTTCTTTAAGGCTTTCATGTATAGTGCTGCATCCTTTCCTTTTTCGTCAGGCTTTAGGACCAGCATTTTCTCAATTTGCTGAACCTGTATTCCAAAGGTGCATTAGTCTTATTGAGATTCAGCAATTGGCCAAGGTATTTTGCATTCTCTTTCTCAGTTGATCATTGATAACTTCTATTTCCACTATTACTATGGTTTACTGTTCCTTTATGGATTGCTTGATAATCATGACAAGGCTTGCTGTGTTTATTGGGTTTTAATTGGACACATTTACTCAGTAGGCTTTTAATGGAGCAGAGCCATGAGTTTAGATTTATGACTTTGTTTCAATCGTCAATTTTGAAGATAGAAAAAGGGTACTGGAATACAAAGCTTTAATAGTTAATATGGTCATAATAGAAGAATGTACAGTGAATTATTGAAGTAGAATTTTAAAGATGGTGATACTGAGTTGTTTTTTTCTCCTGCTCAGAAAAATTAATGTAATTGATTATTTTGGTGAAACCTACTTATTTTCATGCCATGGTAGCCTCTTTGGAGCCTTTAAAGTGAAAGCGTTGATGTGAGCAGGTGGTTGACCTAACTCTTGTAGTTTGTGAGAAAAAAGTCTGAGCAGGTGTACTTTTACAATCCACGCTGTATTTGACTTTAAACTTTATATTACTTAATCGACCCTATATTATGTTATGGTTAAGTGAATTATTCTAAAGGTTAATTGCATTATTGCACCATGCCTTTTTGCTACCTATTTTTATTAGTTGGTGATATTCCCCTTTGCTACTCCCATGTATTTTTCTTGGTGATGTTCTCTTTAATTTTTGAAAATTTCTTAATTGGGGCTATAAGTAAGTTGATATTTGATTTCAGTTTTATATTTTATAAACAATCTGCAATCACCCATCATTTATGTTATTCTCTGACTTTCCATAACCAGCTCCCATTTCTGCTTGGTTGACTTTTCTTTATTATGCATAAGCCTGACCTGGCAAAGAGATACAATTTCAACCATTCTAACTTTATTGTGGAACATGTACTAAGTTGTCGTGCTGCAAATTTTCTCTCTAATCATATGTTTTTTCCTTAACTTTTGGAACTTAGCCATATTTCTATGACGATATGTTTATCATATTAATACACTACATAATTATTTGGATGATGGTACTCATCATCAAGTTTTATTGACTATTGGATTTAGCTTGTCACTCTGACATTCAATGCTTTAAATGCACAGGTTGATCATGTGACTGCTGGCGTCCAATATGATAAGGAATTCATTGTCTGCTCATTGGATCTGTTATCAGGCCTTGCAGAAGGTCTGGGCAGTGGGATAGAGACCCTGGTACTTTTTACTGACTTAAGCAGTTTACTGTTTCCGAATATATATATATATATATATATATATATATATATATATATATATATATATATATACACAATATATCTTTTTCATTTCAGTTCCCTTGTGACTGAGAGCAACATTTTTCGTGTTTTTCTGAAGCAAAGAACACATATTGCATGTTGTCTTACATGTTAAACATTTAGTGTGGTGTATTCATTTAGATATTTAACAGAAACCTAGTCATGCCAATATTGGCTGCTGTTTGGTAGGTTGCAAAATCCAACTTGAGAGACCTGCTTCTGCAATGCTGCATGGATCAGGCAACTGATATTCGGCAGAGTGCCCTTGCACTTCTTGGTGACCTTGCAAAAGTGAGTGTTTGCATCAATATTAAAATATTAAAGATATATTATGTTAGAAGGCTTCCTCATAGTCATATATGCTTCAATGTATTTAACTTTTGCAATATGACAGGTTTGTCCTGTGCACCTGCACCCTCGTATTCCAGATTTCCTAAGGGTTGCAGCTGAACAACTGGTGCGAAATACTTTGCTAGAAATTGGAAAGTAATCCCACTATATAATAGTTGGGACTTATAGCTTTTTTATTGTTGTTGTAATCCCACTATATATGTTACTTACATAACTTTCTCATGGCAGAATATTACTGCAGTTAAGGAAGCTGTGTCGGTAGCAAACAATGCTTGTTGGGCCATTGGAGAATTGGCTGTCCAGGTCAGTGTGTGTCCTAGTACTAACTTTCCAGTAGAACAGAACTCTCTTCATAAATTTTTCTACTGTGTTCAATCTAGCAAAATTGTACTTGTCCTCTGAAATTCAGATAAGGTTGGGAAATTGTTCACCCCCCTTATGTCATATCTACATGGATTTCTTTTTCAGTTGTAACAATAAATGATTATCATTTCATGGCATCGAGCATGCCAATTACTTTTGGGCATGGTATGTTCCATTCTGTGACAACATGGTGGACCCAACTTGGGGCATTTGGCCTGGCCATGTGTGCTGACCAGCATATCATTCCTTGAAATCGTTGTCATCACTGGAAATTCAGCGATGTTACAATTAGCAAGAGAAATAATAATGGTACGGTTCCTTTGGCAGTTGCCTCCTAGTTTAACAGATCTATATGCAAATAATAGATGCCTAACCCTACAACCTGCACGATCATTGACAGCTCGTGCAGGGCCATTGATTTCACATTGGAGAAATACTTTGAAGTCTTAAACTTTATTATGGTCTGGGTTTCAGTTCATGATACTTCCTGTCGCCTTTTTCTATCACTTCTCATCATTTATTTGTACATTACAAAATGTAATTTGAAGTGAGCAGCAATATTCCAACTATGATGCATATGTTTGATTCTCTTGGTTTCACATTGATTATCATGATTCTTATTCATGTCGAGCTGGTTTTGTTTTTCTTCCAAATATTTTGTTGGTTTAATAATTATACGTATTGGCAATGATTGGTCAACCTTTTCATTATTAAAAGAATCATCCACTATTATGTTATAAGTTGCAGCTGTGCATATTATATTTCCCCTTAAATAGTTGATATAAAGTTTATAATAAAAAAGGTTGCTAATTGTTGTTTCTTGTGCGTTGCTATTTTTGTGTATGCATCTATTATGAAGATTCCTAGACAAGTATCTACTGCACAAGTATTCGGAGTACTTGGGTTGAACATTTCTTGAACCACTGTGTCAATAGTATACCACAAGAATCACAACGACATACATTGGAGTGAACTGGAATTAGTTGCAGCAGCTTGCCAGCTAACAACTAGCTGGTTAAGGTCTAAATCTCTCGTGTTGTTAAGCACCAATTACTTCAGTAAACAAACACACGAACATAAAGGTTGCATCTATGCAATTCCATATTGTTCCATTAAGGTTGTTTTCAACCCGGCCTATATACTATTTTGTATGAAAGTGAACGTAAGCTCCATAGTATCGATATTATCTACACTACCTTTTACCAGAATAATGGGCTAGGATCAAGTATTTTTAAATATTTGAAATGTGCATATTGAGCATACTTGAGGGTTTTACTGATATTATGAATTCTGATTCTTGAAGCTGCTGTTACCAAATTTCAGGTTCGTCAAGAAATTGCTCCAGTAGTTTTGACAGTAATATCATATTTGGTCCCTATTCTCCAAAATGCAGAGGTGATTTATTCTCTATTCTGATTGTCAACACTTTAGCTCAGTTTTCCTTATGACTTATTTGTCTCCAGGGTTTGAACAAGTCATTGCGAGAAAATAGCGCTATCACCCTTGGGAGGCTTGGCTGGATTTGTCCAGAACTTGTGGCACCACATGTGGGACACTTTATACAGCCATGGTGCACTGCTTTATGCATGTAATATACTCTTTCTTTACCAGTAGCTTCTCAATGTTGGTATAAATTAGTGCCTAGCATACATTTACTAGGACTTACTTTGTTCCTTTGTTCTCCTTGTTAGCCACTGTTGAACTGCTTGTTGTTCATGAAGTTTGAAAGCATGTTTTATTCCAATAGTTTTCTGTACCATCCACAGTATTCTAAACTTCTTTATTGGATCCTATGCAAAATGAGAAAAATTTGCAGGTATACCTGATGGCTATAGTTTCAAATGAATCTCTTTTTTTTTTTCTCCAAAATTATGTGATGTGGTTTAGTTAAACAAGTTTTACAGGGTACCCTTGACTTGAACCCCAGTGTAAATCTGTTCATACATAAAGTTATTGCTGCACACTGGGAGCTGATTTGCTCATTTTTCTACATGTCCTTGACGAGTACCAAGAATTTTTAAATTTTCTTCAGGAGATCCCAGAGGAATTAATTCAGAAAGTACATATGAATCATTGACTTAATGAGGCTACTTTTGAATCATTGACTAGTTGAGATTCCTAGTGTTAAGTGGAAGTGGATCAGTAGTTGACTGATATTCCCCTAAACAGAGCTAAATTGCAGGACAAGATCCTTGTAACTGGCCTTATATAATTTAGACATCATAATAGTGACTGCCAAATTCTAGGTAGACGATTGTGGCCAGTAGTGAAGATTTTTCTCTGTTTGCAGACCTTGGTCTTTGCTGTTGATGTTTTCTGCACGTAATTTTTTCCCCTATCCTTTGTCAGTGACAACATTTTAGAAACACATTCTCATTGGAATCCAGGAACTAGGACGATGCTTTGTTAAGAAATCATCTCCTCAGATTGGCTGCAAGTTTTCAAGAATATCCCCATAATTTTGTTCCTTTCAAGGGACACAAAAAACACAAGAAAAATCCTGAATTAATATAATAGGCCAACCTAATCTTGAATCACCTTGCCTGCTGCTAAATTCAAATTTTGATTGGGAGTCCTAATTTCATAACAGTTGCAAAAGAAATTTACCCTTGAGTGCAAAAGATTTGTGAAATGTGCTAAATTGTTCAGAATTGGCATAAAAGGTGTCTTGATGTACTTATACCATGGAGAACATGCATATATTACTACTGGAGAACCTGCTTGTTATAAATAATTCGAAAATATTATAGATTTTTTTAAATATGACAAGGAGTAGCTTCAAACTTCAAGTAGTTACTAATTTTCTTGACTTTGATAATAACTTGATAATTAAACACAGCCATTACTTGGCTTTCATTACCTTTCCGGATTTTCTTATCCAGAAATTTAATGTACAGGATACGAGATGATTATGAAAAGGAAGATGCATTTCGCGGGCTTTGTGCAATTGTATGTCTACCTTTTTCTTTATCTGCTTATCTCATTTTCTTCATGATGTTCATGAATGGTGCTTGGCAACTAAATGTTTGTGATATCTGTAGGTAAGAACAAATCCTCAAGGTGCTGTGAATTCGCTTTCATACTTGTGTAAAGCTGTTGCTAGTTGGCATGTAAGGAACTCACTCTAAATTTTTAATGTCAAAATCGAACTAGTTGTACCTTCTAGCTGAGTTTTGCTCTTACCTTTCAGGAAATACAGAGTGAGGACCTACACAATGACATTTGCCAAGTTCTGAACGGATATAAACAGGTGCAGACTAATTTTTTTACATGCCACATACTGTCCTTTTTTTTTTTTCAAATTGACATTAAAAACTGTAAAATTATGTGCTTTAGATGCTTCCGAATGGAGCATGGGAACAGTGCATGTCAACTTTAGAAACTCCAGTGGTGCAGAGATTGTCAAGATTTCAAGTGTAACATTACTGAAGGAGAACCTCCTTTTACTGGTTGTCGTACTCCTATGTCGCATGAGTGAGATGGATGATAGTGTCTTGGTTGGAGGAATGGTTATATGAATTGTGGAAGGTTTACTTGTGCCAGTCCCAGAAAAGTTCCTTTGCGGATAAAATCATACCAAGGCAAAATGAGTCAGGTCAAAATTGTGTTCTATATGAGGCCAAGGTGGGGTGTGTTTGGTTACCTTGAGAAACCAGATTGATCCTTTTGTCATATGCTCATAACAAATTTTTTTTATATTGTTTCAGTGGGCTCGATTTTTGCTTGTAACTCCACTGATTTGTTCGATGGCATTCATCGACTAGTCGAAAGGTTTTGTAATTTATATGTGATCGTTTCATGTGTAACAGTGTTGGTTTTGTCGGTAGGGTTTGTAGCTATTTTTGAACGATTTGTCGGTGCGCTGTACTGCAGGCTTATAGTGACTCCATTTAAATTTTGCTTGTACTTCATACTTGTGGTGCTTGAATTCTTGGAAGATTCGACCAAGATTTCCATTCCTTGGAGGTGTCTTATGTCTTGGAAGGGTACTCCACCAATATTGGAAACCTTTTTTTTTGGTTGCATACAATGTGCCTACGTTGTAACGGTGTATTAGAAGGAGAGTGTAATGCCCTTAAGTTATCATGAAAAAAAAGCTTTATATTACGGTAAATTACCCGAATAATCTTTGGATGTTGTATTACATCTGACAGTCGACAACCGTCCTTACAATATTTAGCTAGTGGAAATATAGAATATGGATACTTGTTTTGGATTCACAAGCTTTTCAGACGGGTGTCTGGATTTATATTCGGATCGACTTCCAGATCCTGACCTCCTGTGCAGATTGTTGTCTCCCAATCCCAACCGCTCTTATCATCTCAACCATTTTTGTTATGATTGAAGCCAGGCAGGAGGCAGTTTTGATGATAACGTCCCCACGCCCCCCTTTTCGTCCTCCCCTCAACCGCCTCTCTCCGCCGCTACCCCGTCGTTGTCAAGCCCATGAGGTGATGCAGAGCCGCACGGTCTCTGCCACCGATGACAAGACGCGGCGGTGTAACTGCTCTCCGCCGCTCCGCCGCATCTGAACCCCTGCTACGAGCGCCGGGTTTCGCCGGAAGAAGAAGTACCAGGTCCACGATCCCCGGAATCAGTTCGAGGTTCGCGACAATGTCGAGCTCCAGAAGGTGCCGCTACATCACGAAGACAGAAGCCCGTCGTCGTCCCAGGATGTTTCCAAGGCTGTCGACGCTGTAGGAGTAAGGAACTCAATCCTTTTGTCTTTGTTTCTTTTTGATAAAATGGGCTGCGAATGCAGCCTTCAGCAAGTAGACAGGCTATCCTCGTTACTCGAACTTTAGTCATCGAGATTGCGAGTCGATGTTTACAGTCTTACCCGTATAAACATAGACCCCTAGATGGCTAAGGAGAAGTACACAAAGGTTCGTTCCTTCCAATGCAATTTATTTTTGCCTTGAACTTTAGATTTTGAAGGTATTTTAGGGTTCTGCCATGAATTGGGTGGTACATTTTAGATTTAGAAATTAGTATGTTCTCTTAAGAATTTGGTGTTTGGTAAAGCACAATTCTCCCTTCTACCTGTGCAGTTTTTGCTAATAAAGTGGAGATGTCGCTTTAAAAGTTCAGCTGATTCTAGTGTTGGATCAAGTTCTGTTAGCTACGTACCTAGATGGTTTGTGAAGAATTCTTTTTCTTTCTAGGTTACTATTAGAAGCATGGTTCCTGTCGCTTAGTTTAATAGAATTTTTAGTCTATACTATCTAATGTGACCCTTTTTCCTCAGCTAGATACATTTATGTCGAGTTTCATCTTCCTGTATAGACTGTTCCAAACCTAGAGTTAGCTTTTGATGGCTTTCACAAAGTTATGAGCATGTAACTTATCATAGAGTAATTGTTTTACAACATCTGTTCGGCACTTCTAAATCACATTGTTGGAATGGATCTTGTTTGAAGTTCTTTGGATAAAAATTAGCCCATGATTATGAATGATCAACATGAAATCTATAAATTACATAAGGTGTTCCTGGTAGATCATGCCTTCATCCTTAAAGCTGAACCTTTTAGAATTAGGTATAGGGATGAAGATTCATGTGCTGATCTGCCATTGGTATACTACTTATTTTGGTCTGTCTTCACTGTGAAATGTGTGCTTGATCTATTTCATATTGGTGTGTGTGCAAGTGCTCGTTTTGAAAAGGTGCTAGCATAAGCTTTATAAGATTGAAATACCAACACGCTATGAAGCTTTCCATCTCACAATATGTTCGCAAATGACTTAATCAAAACATGTCAGTTCATATCAACCTTTCTCTTTTTATGAAACACAAGTATCACGTATAGCTTACTGTTTGCAATAAAATTGAGAAGCTTTGACATTTGTAGCTCTATTCAGGCAATGAAACACCAGTATGAAATACAAGTATGACTTCATCAAAACATGTCAATTCATATCAAGCTCTCTCTTTTTATGAAACACGAGTATCATGGATAGCTTACTGTTTCCAACAAAATTGAGAAGATTTGACATTTGTAACCCTATTCAGGCAATGAAATACAGATTGAATGAAACTGACATCCTTGTCTTCTCCCCACACTGAGAAATGACACTTGGCTCCTTGATTTTTCTTTCATCTTCTGAACTTAGGAGTCTGCTTGCTGCAGTGTGGATGTATCCTGTCATTGGATGGAAAGAGAGAATTAGATGGGGATGGATATTACTCTCTATTCATGGTCATGTATAGTCTAGGGAGGAACTTTTGAATATGTAAAACATATTTGATTGCTGGTGCTACCACAACAGTATGAGTGGTGGTGTATAATAAAGAATCTGATGATTGCTGATAATGTTTATTTGTTTGAATCCACAATTGTTTTGAAAGAAGACCAAAATGTTATATGTATTTGTAGCTGACTATATGATAAATATCATTTCAGAACTATATTGTTGGTGATAAACTTCAATAACTTATGAGAAAAAGGGAGTTAATCTAGATGCATTTATGGAAGAAAGCTAACCCTCCTGTAGGACTTGGAGCTACCATAGACATATTAATCAGGGTGGTGTATAATCATAAGAAAGTACCAAACACAAGTTGAAAATGGTGTGGACAGTGCTACACCATAATGATGATCCTGAATTAGTTTCTAGAAACCAAAATGCTGAACTTTATGAAGTTTTTCTGAAGGTATTCATTATGTCATGTATCATTTTCTAAATTTTTTATTCTTCATGGACTTCGGTATTTGGTTCTAAGCTGCTGGTCTTGGGGATAGTTTTCTCTTACCATTAGAATATTGGCCATCTGCAAAATGGCGACTTCAGAGATAAACTATTTTCTAGTCAGCTAATTTGTCCAAGAAGCATGGAGAAGGGCTTGAGAGTATGCAGTTAATGTCTCTTGATAGCATATGGAATATGTCATTTTTCTAGCAAATTCAACATGATATCTAGTTGTCCAATATATATAATTCTTTTACAGAGCAAGATGATGATATTTTAGAGGAGGTTGTCTACCCAAGAAAAGCAGATTGTAATTTGTTGCCATTGGCGACCAGGGTTTTCTTTTCTTCTCCTTTTCTTCAACTTCTGTGGTTAGTTTACCCAGTAGTATGATTGCTTGTATCATCAATTACCTTCAGCACATGCTAGATTGATCCAGCTTAAGGCCTAATCAAGCATGCCACTTTAATTTTACAAATGAAGGTAAGGTTTGACAGATAAAGTTTCAAGGAGGATCAATACATTAGACATTAATTACTATTTCACAACTGAACATGGGAAAAAAATTACTGAAATGATTTGAAATAGTTTTATCGTGTACTGTTTACTTTATGAGTTAGTAGAGAAACAGTTTTCCGGATCCAACATATATTAGGTTTTAACATCTCTCGTGCAAGTCGATCTTGGTTTGGTATTTGAATGAAACCTAAGCATAAGTTGCAAACCCAGATGAAACATGTGTATCGCATACATATTTTTAATTAAACACTGGAAAGATGGGTAGATGCTGGATTTGAACCCATGGCTTGCTCTGATACCATGATAAATAATTGAAATGGACACTATTAGGCAACAAATTGCAGCACTATGAGAGAGAGAGAGAGAGAGAGAGAGAGAGAGAGGCTTACAATAATTATAAGAAGTCTAATGATTTATTGGTCCTCCTGCAATAGGCCCCGGTGGTGGTGGTCTGTAGGGTGCTAACTTTAAAGAACGTCGGTGTGTTTGGATCTGCACTTCACCTACAGGCATCATCACAATACTAATCCTTCTTTTAACACAATGTTTCCTAAACATGTGATGCTTGGAATCTATGATAAGTTTGGATCTGAAAACTTGCCTAGTGGAGTTCCAGACATGAGGAGCAGTTCACAAGTGATGATGATCACAAGCAGGATCAAGCGGCAGGCATGGCTCAGGAACATTTTCATCATATCTGCCACAGGAAGTGTCTTAAGGTTTGCAGCTGTTCTCAAGAGTTCACCAAAACAAGGCTATATATATATATATATATATATATATATATATATATATATTTGTTGAAACTTCTTTAAGATGTTTGTAATGTGTTCTGAGTCTAATGGTTTGGTCAATTCATCTTTTCTGATGGTTGAATGGGACAGGATAATTGTAGTGATGAAGTTGTATTTCTTGTTTACCATTCGCTTGGATGAGTCAAAGATTATAATAGTCAATTGCGTAGCAGTGAAGTTATTATTTGTCTCTTTATTTTCTGCAATAGATTTGGCAACAGCACCTGTGAAGTAATTTGAGTACCGTAGACTTCTTTTTGTTCACTGATTCAAACATGACTCTCGTTGTTTTCTTGTAGCGGAGTGGAAGATTAATGGACGATATATGTCATCGAACTCTCTCAAAATTTTGCGATGATATGGATGGTAGCGAATGATGAGGCTCGCTCCTCACAATGATGCTGTTGATGGTAAGGAAGGATGAAGTCCATTTCTCGTAGGAATAATGATAGAGGTATTATAACATGGTCGACACCTTGGTAGCGAATGATGAAGCTTTGTCCTCACAATGATGCTGTTGATGGTAATGAAGGATGAAGTCCTTTTTCTCATAGGAATAATGATAGTGGTATTATAATATAACTGACACCTAGGTGGTCAACATTTCATCCTTGTGCAGTTAAATTTGGTGTCCCACGATGGGAGTTAAGTCGGAGCAACTTTTTATCCAAAAAAAGAAGAAGAAAAGTTGTGCAAATCTATTATAAAAAGTGCCTCTTAAGTATGTTCACAATTTTGTTTTTTAATAAAAAAAGCTAGTCAATTTGTCCAAGTCGATCTAAGCATTGGAAAGATATTATCGGAAAAGATGTAGTTTAGCAAGCATTAGTGTGAATTTATTGGTGTTGGAAGGATTAAGTGGAAAGAAAAAGTCTCGATTGGATCTTTCAGTTGGGATAATTAAAATCTTTTTGATTCATTAAAATATAAATTAATACAACACGTATCATGTTATTAGACATTTGTAACTATGGTCATAGGAAACTAAAGATCATTTTTGTAGCAGGAATTAAAAAGATATATACATTAAGAAGAATATCTATCATCATTGTCCAGGCTGATGATAATATTAATAAACCAGAATCCAGACATGACTAATTGGATTAGTATGCATTCGAATATGGTACTTAAATCTGATTTAACTTGTTTCAAACCAGGTACACAGCCTTCAGTTGAGGGGCCGATCTAAGTCTCAAGTGGGCAGTGTCCTTTAGCCTGCAGGTCTCACTTCCATCAATGGCAGATGCCTTGACCATATACCGAGGAAGAAGAGGACCACTCAATGCATGCTTCTTCAGCCAGCTCAGCTCCATCTTCCTTCTTCCCTGATCCCAAAGAAGGTCTTCCTATTTGCTTGTTCTTATTTCCTTAACTAATAAGGATATATATATTTGAAATTATTATTATTTTATATATGAGTTAGCTTTATTGAGTGAGTCTTAATTTCATTTGTTTTAGTTACAACGTTTATGAATATATTGATTGTGTTTTGATGAAGGTATCAAAAATATTATAAGCATATTAAAAAAAAGTTTTTTTTATTTGATTGTTATTATTCTTAAACTAATAATGATATTTATTTGAAATCTTTATATATATATTATATTATATTATATTATATCACTTGGTTTATGTGTTTGAGTCAATTTGTTTGTTTCAGTGGAGATGCTAAAAATACTGGAACTGATGACATAAATTTTACATATGAGAATCGGAACGATTCACTCTATGAATATGATTTTCTGATAATCGACTTAATAATTTTGATTTAAATTTATAGAAATGTGTGTGTGTGTGATATGACTTGTTCTCAATCTTAGAATGCGTTGGAGACATTTAGTCCTCCCAATCCGGGGCATTTCATTGCAGGAGCTGTTCATCCTCTTCCCTCGTTTGGAACCTTGCCATCTAATGATGCCTGCCTCTCTCGTCAACAAAGCTTGTGTCAGCGAAAGGTTCTGCTTCCGAAGGCACCCTTCCAAGGGTTAAACAATGGCGAATGAGACAGCAGTAACAGTGACGCCATGCGCTTCGGAAGATGGCCGGCAAGTTGCACCCGTGAAGCCAGGAATCGCGCAGCGTAATGCTCGGGTGCGTCGGTGTCTTCTCTCCTGCTGTGTTCCTCTCTCTAAAGACATCAGCTCGACTTTTGTTTATTGGTGTGGCGTGATGTGCTGAACGTGAGATGGATCGGTTCTCTCAAATCCTGTGACCGGAAATGGATTCCAATTGCAAATCATTTAAAGCCGAGAGCCAGATTCATCACATGTGTTTCTCCAGTCTTGGCTTTCCCGTGACCCTCTCCCACTTCTCTTGAAAGACTCTTTGTCCATTTCCCACCCTACCCTACTTTTTAAGCTGCTATGCTACGTGCTCTGCATCCCCATGATCGGCCTGCTCGTTCCAGGAACTGCGCGCACTCGTTTGAGTCATGGGGAGCGGTGGATACGGGAATTCTTTTCTGAGGCAACCGAGCGGTGGCGGTGAGGGATGGAGCTCCAAGTCGGCGAGGGGGTCGAGGAGGTGGGGGAGGAAGAGCCGGAGGGAGAGGGAGGAGGCCCCGAGCTGGTGGGGGGAGACCGGCGGTGGGATGGTGGCCAAGAAGAGAGTGCTTGTGGTGATCGACCACAGCGCGAGGGCCAAGCATGCCATGATGTGGGCGTTGACCCATGTGGCTAACAAGGGCGACCTCCTAACCCTTCTCCATGTTGTTCCTCCCGATCCCCACCAACACCACCACCACCACCACAGGGGTGGAGGAGAGGATGATGTTCCCAACCTCGCAAAATCTCTTGGCACCCTGTGCAAGGCCTGCAAGTCCGAGGTGTCCACTCGATCATGGTCCCCTCCCTTGTTGTTTTCTTCCTTGTTGTTGATCTCTTTTGCTTTGAAATCTGATGAGTAGGTGGAGGTGGAAGCACTGGTCATTCAGGGACCCAAGCTGGCAACTGTGCTCAGCCAAGTGAGGAAGCTGGAGGCTTCCGTTCTGGTGTTGGGTCAATGCAAGCCGTCTCCACTCTCTTGGTAAGATCAAGGACACACACACCCTCTCTCTCTCTCTCTCTCTCTCTGTGTGTGTGTGTGTTGGATCAACAACACCGAGACATCTCCAATTCCCTTTGCTCGTGAAACTTCGCAGCCTGTTGCGGAGCAGCAGCGAGGAGTTTGTGGAGCAGTGCATCAGCAACGCCGATTGCCTGACGCTTGCAGTGCGGAAGCAGAGGAGAGGAGTGGGTGGCTACTTGATCAGCACTCGGTGGCAGAAGAACTTCTGGCTCTTGGCCTAAGAAACAACTCTCTCTCTCTCTCTCTCTCTCTCTCTCATCTGCTAGCTGGTAATGATCCCTGCTCATGTAAATGAAAGGCCCTCATCTCACCTCATCCAACATCTGCTACTGTTGAATGCCCTTCTTTTCCTACTTTTTCATTCTTGTTAAATTGGTGCTCATTTGTAATCTCAACAATCGACTCAACCTTAAGAACATCATTCCCTTCTCAAATATTAGAATCAACCTTAAGAATCTGTGCTACTATCTATCAGAATTTTGCAGTTTCACTGGCCTTGTGTGATCTATGATTTATAATTTAAAATTATTTGAATCAATGTTCTCTATTTCGCTTCGATCGGTACACACGAATCACTCTCTCGATTTGGACGGTCTGATTCAACACAATAAAAAAAATAAAATAAAACTTTAAACCGGAGCTCACGTTTCATTTGATGTCGTCATTTCATTTGACGTGGTCATCATCGTTTGCAATCATTTACCTCCTTCGTATATTTCTTTGTATCTTTTTCTTTCTTTTTTTTTAATCTTCTAAAATATTTATCGATGTACTATGTATCAATACACTAATATCGATTGATGTTATGTCGATGTAACATTTGCTCCTTCGTATATTTCTTTCGTTAGTATCTTTTTTTTTTTTTTTTTTAATCTTTTAAAATATTTATCGATGTACTATGTATCAATACACTAATATCGATTGATGTTATGTCGATGTAACATTTGCTCCTTTGTATATTTCTTTCATTAGTATCTTTTTTTTTTTTTTTTTTAATCTTTTAAAATATTTATCGATGTACTATGTATCAATACACTAATATCGATGTTATGTCGATGTAACATTTGTTGACATGATCCCACATTTATATCGGATCTTGATGGGGCATCAACTCGATAATGATATGCTATTTTACATGTGATAATTTAGGATCCATGGTCAAACATCTTGGGATAACATGGACGCTATTGGTGCCACATCAATGTCAAAACATCAATGCACTTACCACGTCATCGTCACATGGTGTTGACGTGGACACTATTGGTGGGACATCATTGTCAACACATCAATTTATTAGGTGCCCATCGTGTTACATGGTGATGGTTATATAGTCTAGCTGGAATAATTAATGTATATATTTATTTAAGAAGTAATAAGGTCAGTCCTACATTTCAGTGGGATTTATTATTTACGTGCAGTGGTTAAATAGTAAATCAACAAGTTCGCGGATGTAACCCAACCTCACTCCACTGGGTTTGATGATTCGAAATCTCATCGTCAAATCTTTAACTTCACATGATGATATATGGAATCTTCGACTTTACATGATGATATTTGGAATCTAACTCATCAGATTCCAAGCTTAGGACTCATGTAGCTATGATAGTGTTTACAAGCTTAGGACTCATGTTTCATGTGGTAGTAAATATAGAGTGTTTGCTTATATCAGCTTGTTTATTACCCTTCTGAGCCATTTGCCAGTTCTATGAAGATGATAGATATCACCCGAGAGCAACAAGCAACATGTTTAAGCCTGATAAGCTCACTTGTCTTACACAAACAAAAAACATTGTCTCTGAAATCAGAAATCAGTGGATAATTTGGAGAAGGAAGAGAGATGTACACTGATTTGCTGAGGATTTATGTCTCGACAAACAACAAGAATGTTGTTCATTGGTCAGTTCAGAATCTTCTTCAGTCACTGCTAAATTACATACAACTCAGTGCCTAATCCACCACCTATATATATAAAATAAAAGAAAAGAAAAATACAATAATAGTCGATACATAATATAGAACTCATTGTTAAAAGGGAGTTCCTAATATGGATTAGGATGTTTTTAGTTAGATTCATTTAGCTTCCTAATGTTGTCAATATACAAATCCAAACAAAAGACATCGATCAAAGTGTGTAAGTGGCGATGTTTTTCCACTCACATTACAACAAAGTCACATCTGCTAGGTCAATTTGATCGGTATTTAGAATAATGAATCCGCACTTCTCCCGGTCCAAATTTCTAACCTAACTCTTAATTAGTTGCTAGAGGAAGCTTATTACCGGTGAGGGCTATACTTGGGACCTCAAAAATCCAAAGGATCAAACTTTAGAAGATTTACCTATTTATTTATTTGTGGATTCTTTGAGTTAGGGATATTTAAAATTTCATAGGAAACATTATATGGGTCTAATGTTTTTATTAATCCATTTAAGTTATTAGCTGAGAATTTCTTGAGAAATGTGCTAGTCATAGGTGCTCTAAAGCTAATCACGTGAGTGATGACACGTATGACATGATACATATTTTTTTATTATTTATTAATATTTTCTCACTTTATATTGCTTATTGCATATATTGTATATTGTGATGTCCATGGATTTATGCAATAAGAATCGAATCATGATGAGATCACAATAATCAGACCAATTCATCTTTAAATACAGACCCTAAATAATCTTAATCATAGGTCACTCGAGAAGGACATCGAGATAATTGGATAGACTAGTGTGTTGTATACTCGTCCATATGATGGAGGTACTAGTCTCATAGCTACTTATATGGGGACACTAGGGATATAGTGCAGGTGCTCATTGGAGAATGAATTTACTGATTGATCCGCTCATAGAATGCTGGATGGTTAATGATACCTTATTGTTAGACAACAATTCCATGGTCATAGTTATGTATCTGGTCCTTAAACTTGAGACATCAAGGATGTCCTATATGAGTACTCCACTCTTTGATACTAAACTTATAGGTTTGAAAGTTCTAGATCTAGCATAGTTGATTGTCGGGAGTGGTAGCTAACCTTACAAGGGCTATTGAGTGTCGATAGAGGATTATCCGCTCTCGATGTCATGAGAGAAATATCTCATGTATTCTTGCTCAAACAAATCCATAGCTAGAGTTATTCGGATTGAGAGAGAAAGAGTTTTATAGGAAAATCCGATTAGAGCGAGACTCGAGTAGAAATTGTATGAGCATGATAGCTCTATGCTTGGTAAATGATATTTGGAATATTAAATGGATGAAGGATTATAGATACATGACAACTAAGGACAGATAGGTCCAATGGATTGAATTCCCTCGTATCATCTAGGGACTGCAACGTAGTGACATAGTACGTCTGTAGTCGATACGTCATATGAATCATTATGAAGATAATAGTTCACTGAGCTAGAAGGAGTTCTGGCAAGTATGACTCACGGCTAGCTCGATATTGGACCTAGAGGGTCACACACATATAGTAGGTATTGCGACGAGTAGAGGTTCAGATATGAGATATCCACTAGATCCCCTATTGTTGGGAAATCTAGGGTAACAACACATACGTAGTGGAAGAATAAAAAATAAAAATCTCAGAATTCTCACAAAAAATAAGGTTTCTCATCATGCAAAGGTTGGTGTGCAGAAACCCACAAAACTGAAAAACTATGCATAAGAGAATTACCTAGGGAGATCGTATATCCTTAAATTTATACAGATCTATGGAATTGGATGAAAGAGTTTAAATGCCCTCATCTCTAGTGGTGATCCACATGACAAGGGCTGCGAAGATGCTGCTCAAATCACTACCTAAAACTCTTCCTCATGCGCACCACGTAATCAAGAAAGGGCTGCCCCTTCTTGTTGTCCACACGTCCTAAATAGGGGCTACAGTATAAGAAAGAAAGAGAGAGAGGAGAATAGAAGGTGGTAGCCAAAAGAACCTAACCCATGGCCCATTGGTTCCCTCCTATTTATAGAGGCCCCCTATCAACTTAACCTTAATGAATCTTACCATATTGGGTATTCGATATATTAGGATCAAGTCGGTACTAAGAGAGGGGGAGGGGGTGTGGGGTGAGTTAGTGCTATCGATAAAAATGCCATATTTAAAAAATTACATTCGATAAAAATCAATATCTAAAATGAGCTTGACTTAGAGTGCACGTTCATAAGTATAGTCAAAGTAATAAGCAAGTAAATCAGTTTGTAATATAAATGAAAAGCATGAAAGAATTGTAAACTAAGTTTTATAGTGGTTCAGTCATTGTGACCTACATCCACTATCGATTCCTCTTCCGTTGAGGCCATCGACATCTACTAATGGTCTTCTTTCAATGGGCGAGTACCAACTATCTATAGAGAAATCTAGGTAGGGCGACATCACATATACAATGGAAGAACATTAAAAATAAAATCTCCAATTTTTCAAAGATGTGTTCGTCATCGTACAAAGATTGGTGCCCAAAATCTATGAAACTTAAAACCATGCATGAGATAGTAGTGTTACCTAGGGAGATCGTATATCCCTGAATCCCTACAAATCTATAGGAGAGGGTGAAGGAGATCAAGTGTTCTCCTCTCTAGCGGTGATCCATATAGTAGGGCTGCGATGGTGCTCATCAAATCTCCAGGCCTGCTATTAGAGGAGGAGAAGGGGAGGAGAATAGGAGAGGTAACCCAAAAAGGCTCTTATATTAGTCAATCTCTATCCAATAATCTCTCATTGGCTCTTATTATATCTCATCCATAGGATCCAATAAGATAGGGGCTCCAACGAATATCTCATATCCAAACCTCTACTCATCGCAATGCCTACCATATATATATGACCCTTTAGGACCAATATCGAGTTGATAGTGAGTCATATCTGTTAGAACTCCTTCTGGCTTAGTGAATTATTATCTCCATAATAATTCACTCGACTTATCGACTACAAACGTACTAGACCATTATCCCGTAGTCCCCAAATGATACAGGGAAATCTAGTCCATTGAACATGTCCATCCTCAGTTACCATATATCTATAATCCCTCATTTATCTAATATCCTAGAGACCATATACCGAGCATGGTGTTGTCAGACCTATACGATTTCTGCTGGAGTCTTGCTCTAATTGAATTCTCCCAGAGAACTCTTTCTCTCTCAATTTGAATGATCCTAACCAGGAATTTGTTTGAGCAAAAACATATGAGATATTCCTCTTATGACACCGAGAGTGGATGATCCTCTATCGACACTCAATAGTCCTCGTAAAGTTAGCTACTATTCTCGATGACCGATTGTGCTAGATTTGGAACCTCAAACCTATAAGTTCAATATCAAAGAATGAAGTATTCATACAGGACATTCTTGGTGTCTAAGTCTAAAGACTAGATACACCACTGGGACGATGGAATCGTTGTCTGACAATAAGGTATCATCAACCATCCTGCATTCCATAAGCGGATCATTCAGTGAACTCATTCTCCAATGAGCACCTATACTGTATCCCTAGTGTCCCCACACGAGCAGCTATGAGACCAACTACATCTATCATATGGACAGGTATACAGCACATTAGTCTGTCCTGTTATTTCGATATCCTTCTTGAGTAACCTATGACCGGGATTATTTAAGATATATGTTTAAAGGTGAATCGGTCTTATTATCGTGATCTTATCATGATCCGATTCCCATTGCATAGATCCATGGATATCACAATATATTCAAGCAATAGGCAATATAAAGTGATAAAATATCAAATAATAATAATAAGCAAAAAGATTGCATGTTAAGTCACATGTGTCATCACTCATATGATTGGCTTGTAGGGCACCTATGACTAGCACTACCTTTATAACTCTATTATCCTTTTGACAAGCTCAGGAGGAAACCTTTACAACCCCACTCACTCTTCTCTTAAATATAAATCAATACTTAGACTAAAGGAGGAGAACTCTCACAAGATTACAACAAAGTTTTCCCTTGTTTTTGTTCTTAGTTCTTGTGTTTACTAAGCAGGGATGATAGAAATATTTATAGGCCCCAAATGGATTTAAACTTAGAGCCAAAACTAGTCTCATCTCGGGTCTTCGGGGTACTGGCAGTACCATCGCTAGTACTGGGTGGTACTACTGCCTGACACTCTAACACTAAGCGGTACTACCACCTAGTCTAGCGGTACACTGTCTAACAAAGCCTCGGAGATTGGGTCTGGATGGTACCATCACTTGACACAATCTTGAAGATTGTGTCTAAGCGGTGCTACAGGCTAGTCTGGGTGATGCCACTGTCAAACCCTACTACAAGACACTGAATGGGCTAAACAGTAAGCCCAATTCAACTCTAATTTAGGCCCAATTGGCCCCTAATTGAGTTGACATTATTTAACTCCAATACTGACTCAATTAGATCTAAAACTAGTTTGATCTAGATAATTATTATAAAGCATTAATCATATGTTGTCTGATATGTCATTGGTTCATTCAACGCTTTGTCCGACCCTTCGGCACATCGTCCTCTTCTTCAGCATATTGCCCAATCGACATGTTGTCTTTCCGCAATATTTGATCTTCTTAGCGCAATGTCCAATCTTCTTGGCTCGATACCTGAAATAATGACACGAAGTGTTCTACCGATACATCGATCGATCCTTCGGCTCGACATTTAATCTTCTGACATGTTCTACTTTGGCCCAACATTGATTCTTCCTGTTTTAATCAAAATTATCTCTCCATGATCGAAGCTAGTCCCGCGTCACTCAAAATACATATTAAATCACAAATTTATCAATTGATTTTATCATCAAAATTCGAGATTCAACAATCTCCCCCTTTTGATGATGATAACCAATTGATGATGGAGTTTAACTAAACTCCCCCTATCAATATGCCATATCAAAATAATCATGTGCAGCAATTCATTACATTCATCATTTCCTACATCATTCAAAATCATTACATGCATGAATCCAAATCATCATACATAATTTCAAATCATCATTTTAGGCATAATATGCATGATTATCATCATACATTCTCCCCCTTTATCATCAACAAAAAGGAGAAGTGCAGTTAGTAAGTTTTTAGATATGCAAGCTAGTAAGAAAGCAAATTTTAAACATGCAAGCTAGCAAGTTTTTCACATATGAAAGTTAGTAAATTTTTTGCATATTTTGATATGTGCAAGATAGCATGTTTTTGCATTTTCTTGAGATATGAAAGCTAGCAAACTTTGCTTCTATTTTAAGATGAGCAAGCTAGCAATTTTAGCAAGTTTTACATTATGCAAGCTAGCAAATTTTACATCTTCTTACAATATGCAAGTTAACAAATTTTACATCATTTTAGAACATGCAAGCTAGCAAGTTTTTTTTCTCTTTGAAATATGCAAGCTAGTAAAGTGCGACCAAAGATGCCCGTAGGTGAAACTATTACTACAAGACTAAGAAATTATCACCAACTTCTTTCTCCTACCAATTGATGACTATGAGGCCGTACTTGGCATATAATAGCTGACTATGCTAGGTGTTGTCTCTTGGATCTTTTCCAAATTAATTATGAAATTCTACTACAAAGGCAAACATATCATCCTACGTTGGAAGCGCGGAAGCAACGTAACCACTGTTTTGACCCTACTTGATCGGCCAACGATTTCAAATTAAAACCGATCATAGAAGCCTCAAGTACTTTTTGGAGCAGAATATATCTTCCCCCGAGCAGCAAAAATGGGTAACAAAATTTCTTGGATATGATTATGAAATAACTTACAAAAAGGGGAAAGAGAATGTTGATGCATATACACTTTCATGGCTACCTAAGCAATAAATGAATCTTTTCTGCAGCCTTTGAGCAGTAACTTGGAGGGAGGAACCCCTATAGAGTTCCAAGAAGGCCGATCCCCTAAAGAGATCAACCCCAAGTTTAGAATCTGCAAGGGTTCTAACACCTGGTATCAGAGCAGCATTCTTAGCATCTCGCTGCCCTTCCACAACCATCTATCAACCCTCCACAGCCGCCCAAAGCAATTCCCACAATTGCTTAAAAGATCATCGTCAAATTTCGTCGTCATCTCCATCACCACGGATCATCCTTTGATCTCCTCGTGAATTGCAATAGGTTCTAGTTTCCTATCTTATTGCTGCTGCAATTTAGTTATCCTTATTCAAAAATATAAATTTTTTTTTTCTAAAATTGCTTCATAAACTTTTCGTCGTAAAGTTTTCATCTCTACGACGAAAGATACATTGCAAAATTCCAACCGTATAGCACAGATTGTCTGATCTTGCTACTATGTTTTTTCTATCCAAATCTCTACAAAATTTTTATGACAGTTTTGACACTTCCTAACAGCATATTTTCCTTTGGTTTTGTCAAAAAATTCTCAATATAAACCATTGATCTTTTATGTCTAATCTGCTATACTTGAAAATCTACACTATAAAATTTCAGCCGCATAGAACTTATTATTTGATCTTGATACTATGTTTTTTCTATCTAAATCTCTACAAAATTTTTATGATAGCTTTGACACTTCCTAATAGTGGATTTTCCTTTAGTTTAGTCGAAAAATTCTTAATATAAACTATTGATCTTTTACATCCAATCTGCTACACTTGAAAATCTGTGCTGTAGAAAATTTCAGCCGTATATTATTGCCTTAACCCATCTATTTGCAATCTTTTTTGAATAAAATTTCTTATACATTTTATAGATCATCTTAGCTTCCATCTAAGATTGATCTATTGAGAAATTCATCTTTAAAAATGATTTTGTGTTATTACAAATTTTCATCGTAAACCGCTGAAATTTTTTGATGAGAATTCTGCTATCTCAACTTGCACTAATTTTCTTGCTATTAATGTCAAAATTTTCTTAATTAAATTGGACATCCTTGCTGTCATATAAATTGAGATATTGCTATCAATTTCCTCCTCAAATCTCTCAAGTTTTTGGTGGAAATTTCATTGAGAATCCACTGTTTCGTCGACGATAATTCTGCTCTTACAAGACAGCACATATTTGCAGCAACTTCCACTAATTTCTGTCAAACCTTTGCTGCCATCTACCACAGATCCAAAACTTTCATCCACAGCCCTAAAACTTCACTAAACCACACCCTCAAACTGCACCCAAAACAGCCACAAAACAAGCCTAAACCGCAGCCTACATCCACCAATCCAGCAACCCTTTCGATCATCACTTCTCTCAACTTATACATGTCTTTAACCCGACAACAAAAGAGAGATCTTAACATCACAGATTTGGAGGCATATACTATGACATCTGAGGAGGTAATCAAAGTTAAATTCGAAGCCTTTGAGGCCCGAATGGATGATAAGATTCGGACTCTCTTTACCGAACTCAGTTTGGGCTGACCACCAAGCCCGAAGAAATCACATCAAGGAGAGAGCTCTAACCAATCACACCAAGCCCGAAGAGATGACTTCTAAGAGAGGGGAGGCTCTATGACTGACCCCAACTATCCATGCATGAGAGTGGACTTTACTAGATGGGAAGAAGGAGATCTGATTGGTTAGATCTCATGCGCAGAGCGATATTTTCGGTACCACAAAACCACGGACGCATCTATGGTGAAAATTATAGCTATACATCTTGAAGGGGATTCCATACATTGGTTTGACTAGTTTGAATACACTCATCGACTCCTCTCATGGCGACAATTTAAAGAATGATTGCTGATCCGCTTCGGACCAACCGATTATGAGAACATTGACGGACAACTAGCAAAGATCCGACAAACCTCCACCATTCAAGAGTACCAAACCAGGTTTGAAAGGTTATCTAATCAAACTCATGATTGATCTCAAAAATAGTTATTGGGGACCTTCTTTGAGGGCTTGAAGCCAGAGATCCAGGGAGAAGTTAAAGCCCGACAATCTCTTTCGCATGATTTCAAAAGGAACGATTGAACCATGAAGCTGGAAGAACTAGGGTTGCTCCCCAACCAGCAATACCAAAGCCCTTAGCCCCTCCTGTTGAATCTCGGATTTTGATGATGAAGTCAATTGTCATTTGTTATCTAATCTATGTGTTGAGATAAGTGTGCAGGATTAACTACGATGAGAGTAAGACAAGCAGCAGGTGTTGCGCCGGAGTCAAGATCATGATCACGTTGGGAGTTCGAGAGTTCGACGGAAGTTCGGACGGTCGTCGGAGGTTCAGCGAGAACAGATCCGAGAAGTCCAGAAGCTTGCCAAGCGAAGCTCGTCGGAACTCGCCAAGTGGATCGTCGCAAAGTCTAGGAGTATGCCGGATGTCCGCAGAAGGATCACCGAGGGTTATCGGATGATCGACGGAAGTTGGCCGGAAACTCGCCGGAAGAAGCGATTGATGCATCGGAGCAAAGCTGCAGAAGTTGTCTTAGAGTTAATCGTAGTTAGCATGATGATTAAGCATGAAAATGGGAGGTGATCCCATTAACTTAATCTTGGGGCAATTGGGCCCCTGAAAAGATTCAAATTGGGCCGAATGGAGTGAACCATTCGGACCCTGATTGCACCAGGAGGTGCAACCGCCCCAGCCAGGAGGTGCAACCGCCTGGGCTGTGAGGTTGGGAGGTGCAACCGCCCCAGCCAGGAGGTGCAACCGCCAGGGCTGCGAGGCTGGGAGGTGCAACCGCCCCAGCCAAGAGGTGCAACCGCCCAGAGCTAAGTCTTCGAGCTAGACTGGGCGGTGCAACCTCCTCTGCCAAGAGGTAGCACCGCCAGAGCTCAAGTTTCGAGCTCTGCCAGGCGATGCAACCACCGAGCTCAGTCTTCGAGCTCTGGCAGAGAGGTGCATCAGCCTGAGCTCAGTCTCGAGCTCTGCCAGGTGATGCAATCACCGAGCTCAGTCTTCGAGCTCTGGCAGAGAGGTGCATCAGCCTGAGCTCAGTTTCGAGCTCTGCCAGGTGATGCAACCACCGAGCTCAGTTTCGAGCTCTGCCAGGTGATGCAACCACCAAGCTCAGTCTTCGAGCTCTGCCAGGTGATGCAACCATCGAGCTCAGTCTTCGAGCTCTGGCAGAGAGAAGCAATCGCCTGAGCTCAGTCTTCGAGCTCTGCCAGGCGGTGCCACCTCTCCAGTCAAGAGGTGCAACCGCCTGATCCCAGAATTCTGGGATTTGATCGATTTGATCGTTTTGAGCTCGAATTTTGAATTGGGTTGGGGCCTATAAATACCCCACCCATTCAGCACTGAAAAGATACAGACCTACACCGAAATCTTGATCTTTTCTGTGATTCTAAGAGCTCAAAAGTGTTGTAAAGCCTTTAAGTCTCCTCCTTCTGTTCTTCAAGTTTTCAATTGTAAAGTGAGGAGAGAAAGGTCTGTAAAGGTTGTCTCCTAAGCCTGTCAAAAGGAGAGAAATTGTAAAAGGGCAGTTTGGCCTTCGCCCATTGAAGGAAGGCACCTAGTTGACGTCGGCAACCTCATCGGTGGAGGAAGCCAAAAGTGGAGTAGGTCAAGGCTGACCGAACCACTCTAAATCTCTGGTTTGCGTTTATTTTCGAGCACTTTATCATTACTGCAAACCTCCTTCATTGCTACTGCTCTCTGCGCTTTCACGAACAAGTTCTAAGTGCTGTTCTTCCGAATCTGCATTCAGACGTAAATTCGTATTTTCATACATCACAGTTTACGTTTACGTTTGATTCTGCAGAACTGTCTTCCATGATTTTACGAACGAGCTTCTTTGCAGTTTACACTTACATTTTGATCCTATTGATAACTGCAAACTGTCCTCTACGATTTTACGAACGAGTTTCAACATTTAGACGTAAAACTGCATTCAGACGTAAATCGGCTTTCCTCGCTCAATCATCAGATCTCAGTTCACGTTTACGTCTTGATTTCAACTGCATACTGCCTTCTGCGAGTATACAAACGAGTTTCAAAGTTTAGATGTAAATCTGCGTCTAGACGTAAAACTGCGTTTAGACGTAAATCTGCGTTTAGACGTAAAACTGCGTTTAGACGTAAATCTGCGTTTAGACGTAAATCTGCGTTTAGACGTAAAACTGCGTTTAGACGTAAATCTGCGTTTAGACGTAAATCTGCGTTTAGACGTAAATCTGCGTTTAGACGTAAAACTGCGTTTAGACGCAAAACTGCGCTTAGACGCAAAACTGCGCTTAAACGCAATCTGCGCTTAGACGCAAACTGCACTTAGATACAAACTGAGAATTTGCTTTTGCATCATAATAGTTTTTGAACGAACGTAGCTTTTGGTTTTTAATTATTGTAAGATTTCCGCTGCACTAATTCACCCCCCCCCTCTTAGTGCTCTCGATCCTAACAATTGGTATCAGAGCGAGGTTAACTCTCTAAAGGATTAAAACCCAAGAGAGATGGCTTACGCCGGAAACCAAGAGGGGCATTCGATTACACGTCCACCCATGTTCAGTGGAACGGACTACACCTACTGGAAGACCCGAATGAGGATCTTTCTTATTTCTATGGATTTTGAACTGTGGAACCTTGTTGAAAATGGATTTTCAAAATCTTCTCTTCCAATGATCGATTGGAACGATTTGGAGAAGAAGACTTTCGCTCTTAATGCAAAGGCTATGAATGCCTTATTTTACGCACTTGATAAAAACGAGTTTAATCGTGTTTCAACTTGCGAAACTGCATTTGATATTTGGCACACACTTGAAGTGACCCACGAGGGCACAAGTAGAGTGAAAGAGTCAAAAATCAATCTGTTGCTGCATTCTTTTGAACTTTTCCGAATGAAACCGAGTGAAACCATTGGCGACATGTTTACCCGTTTCACGGATGTCGTCAACGGTCTAAAAGGACTCGGAAAGAGCTTTTTGGATTTTGAGCTTGTTAATAAGATACTAAGATCCCTTCCTAAGAGTTGGGATCCTAAAGTCACCGCTATTCAAGAGGCAAAAGATCTGCGAAATTTCCCTCTTGAAGAACTAATCGGGTCATTAATGACCTACGAAATGACCTGCAAAGCTCATGAAGAGCAAGAAGACATCCTTCCAAAGAACAGGAAGGATATGGCACTTAAAACTTCTGAATGCCACTTGAGAGAAAACTCAAGTGATGAGGACTGTGATGACGACTTAGCATTTTTGACAAGAAAGTTTAAGAAATTCTTCAAAAGAAACAAGTTTAAAAACGATGTGAAAAATAAACTTGAACCCAAGAAGGACCAAGTGATCTGCTACGAATGTAAAAAACCGGGACACTACAAGAGTGATTGTCCCCAAGTCAAGAAAAGAACAACAAAGAAGAAGGCGCTCCAAGCAACATGGGATGATTCGAGCGCATCTGAGGAAGAGGAGTCCAACACCGAGCAAGTTGCTCATTACGCCTTTATGGCCATCGAAGAGGAGGTAACGGATTTATTAGATGCTGATTTATCTTTCGATGAATTATTAAATGCCTTCCATGATTTATTTGATGAATGCAAAGTTATAAATAGAAAATACAAGTTGCTAAAAAAGGTACATGATAATCTTACTTGTGAGTTTGATAAGTTAAAAGTCGAACATCATGATAGTTTAAATTCATGTATCAAATGTCATGATTTAGAAACTATACAAAAAGAAAACTTGCTACTTAAGGACACCTTGAAGAAATTCGAGGTTGGTAGCAAGTCATTAAACATGATCCTTACAAACAAGGGTCATGCTCCCAAAAGAAGTGGGATTGGATTTGTGAGGAGTCCTCACCGAAATCCAACTACCTTTGTAAAAGGCCCCATCTTACATGTTCAACACCAAACCAAGTGCAACTTTTGTTGCAAATCTGGACAAAAGACACATTGTTGTCCATTCAAGAAAATAAGTCCAAACAAATTAATTTGGGTTCCTAAAGGAACCATGATAAACTCTATGCAACATGATAGAAAATGTAGATCTATTTATGAGGCACCCAAAAGCAAATGGGTACCTAAACATCATCCTTTCTTGTAGAAAACTAAACAATCGCAAGCTAGGAGCAAGAAATGGTACCTTGATAGTGGATGCTCAAGGCATATGACCGGAGATCCATCTCAATTCTCTAAGCTCTCTAGCATAGACGAAGGATATGTCACCTTCGGAGACAACAACAAGGGTAAAATCATTGGCAAAGGAACCATAGGTAACAAATCCAACCTCTCTATTGAAGATGTTTTACTAGTTGATGGTTTAAAACATAACCTCTTGAGCATTACTCAATTATGTGATAAAGGATATATTATAAGATTTGAATCTAATGCCTGCATCATTGAAAAACCACACAAAAATATATCTATAATTGCATTAAAACAAAACAACGTATACACTATTGACATCAATGACTTATGTGATGAAATGTGCTTTGCCGTTATGAATGAGGATGCTTGGCTATGGCATAGAAGATTAGGTCATGCTAGCATGAAACTAATCAATCAAGTATCATCTAGAGAACTTGTAAGAGGAATTCCTCATATCAAGTTCATCAAAGATAATGTATGTGATGCTTGCCAATTAGGTAAGCAAATTAGGGGTAGCTTCAAAGCTAAGAATCAAATAAGCACCTCTAGGCCCTTACAATTGATCCATATGGACTTGTTCGGACCAATCTCTACATCGAGTCTAGGAGGTAGCAAATACGCCTTTGTCATTATTGATGACTACAGCAGATATACATGGACCTACTTCTTAAAACAAAAAAATGAATGCTTTAGACATTTTACCAAGTTTTGTAAACTTGTTCAAAATGAGAAGGAATCTATGATTTCGTCAATTAGAAGTGATCACGGTGGAGAATTTCAAAACCATGACTTCCAAGAATTCTGTGAACTCAACGGATACAACCATAACTTCTCTACTCCAAGAAGTCCTCAACAAAATGGGGTAGTAGAAAGAAAAAATCGAAATTTACAAGAAATGGCAAGAACCATGTTGAATGAACATAGCCTACCCAAATATTTTTGGGCCGAAGCTGTAAACACTGCATGCTATATTTTAAATAGAGTCCTAGTAAGACCCTTACTCACCAAAACTCCTTATGAGTTATGGAATAACAAAAAACCCAATGTCTCATATTTTAAAGTCTTTGGGTGTAAGTGTTTTATCTTGAATGAAAAGGATAACTTAGGAAAATTCGATGCTAAATCTGATGAAGGAATCTTTCTTGGTTATTCTTCGGTTTCTAAAGCTTTTCGCATCTTCAATAAAAGAACCTTAATTATTGAAGAATCCATCCATGTTGTTTTCAATGAGATTTCAGAAATTAAGAAAAATGATCTTGATGATGATGTTAATTTTGATTCCTTGAATTTAAACGAAACCCCGTCTCCAACTAGCAACTTGGTTGCATCCACTTCCAAAACATCCTTACCCAAGGATTGGAAGTATATAGATGCTCATCCTAAGGAGCTAATCCTAGGAGACACATCAAAGGGGGTTCAAACACGATCTTCTTTTAAAAACTTTTGTGCCAACGCCGCTTTTCTCTCCCAAATTGAACCCAAATGTGTTGATGAAGCCATGAAAGATGATTCATGGATTTTCGCAATGCAAGATGAATTAAATCAATTTGAGAGAAATGAGGTGTGGACGCTTGTTCCTAGGCCAAATGACCATTTAGTAATTGGTACTAAATGGGTCTTTAGAAACAAGCAAGATGAAAATGGTATCGTGGTTAGAAACAAGGCTAGATTAGTGGCCAAAGGTTTCAACCAAGAAGAAGGTATCGATTACGAAGAAACCTTCGCACCTGTGGCTCGATTGGAAGCCATAAGGATGCTCCTTGCCTACGCTAGTTGCAATAATTTTAAGTTATTTCAAATGGATGTTAAAAGCGCTTTTCTAAATGGTTTCATTTCCGAAGAAGTTTATGTTGAACAACCTCCTGGATTTGAAAATAATGGCTACCCTAATCATGTGTTTAGATTAACTAAAGCTCTCTATGGTTTAAAACAAGCCCCAAGGGCTTGGTATGAGAGACTTAGCTCTTTTCTCATTGAAAATAATTTCATAAAAGGCAAGGTTGATACTACATTGTTTATCAAGAATTTTGAAAATGATTTTCTCATTGTTCAGATTTATGTTGATGATATTATCTTTGGTTCTACAAATGAATCTCTTTGTGAATCCTTTGCGAAAACTATGAGTCATGAATTCGAAATGAGTCTAATGGGAGAGTTAACATTCTTCTTAGGCCTACAAATCAAACAACTAAGCAATGGCATCTTTATTAGTCAAACCAAATATGCTGTGAGTTTGCTAAAGAAGTTCAAAATGAATAATTCAAAAGCCATTGACACTCCTATGAGCACCTCCACTAAGTTAGAAATTGATGAGAATGGAGAAAGCTTCGATCAAAAAACCTATAGGGGTATGATAGGAAGTTTACTTTACCTCACTGCCACCAGACCAGACATCATGTTCAGTGTAGGACTTTGTGCTAGATTTCAATCAGACCCTAAGATATCTCATCTCAAAGCAGTCAAAAGAATACTCAGATATCTTAATGGAACTACCAATCTAGGATTATGGTACCCAAAATCAGAAAATTTTGAATTAACAGCTTATGCTGATGCGGACTTCGCTGGCTGTAAACTAGACAGAAAAAGCACATCAGGATCATGTCAATTTTTAGGACATGCCCTTGTATCCTGGTCATCTAAGAAACAAAACTCGGTTGCCCTATCAACAACCGAAGCTGAATACATTGCAGCAAGTGCATGCTGTGCACAAGTTGTATGGATGAAAAACACTTTAGAAGATTACAAAGTGAATCTTAAAGATATTCCCATTAAATGTGATAACACGAGTGCAATATGCTTAACTAAAAATCCTATACAACACTCAAGAACAAAACACATTGATATTAGACATCACTTTATATGAGATCATGTCACTAATCATGATGTAACCATAGAGTTTATTGATACCAAACATCAACTAGCTGATATCTTCACAAAACCCCTATGTGAAGAACAATTTGATTACATAAGAAGAGAATTAGGAATGTTGATGTGTCCGAATACTTAAACTAGTTAAAATTATTTTTCGGATGTTATTACTATTACATGCCTTGACAACGCTTGATCAAATAACATGTTGCAAATTATGTGACAAATTTTTTTAACCAAATGCATGTAAGAAGTTCATTTTTCGGTTTGTATGCTAAAAATGGGATGTTCCCGTACACTCTTATGAAAACTCTTTGAAAAATGACTTTCCTCCGTCAAGCAAAAACAATAAAGAGATATATGTGTCATGACTTCCTTTATATGCTTGATAATGCTATCATGCTTTTTGTTGATGACAAAGGGGGAGAAACATATGAATTGATAAACACTATGTCATAGCTGAACTGCCATAATCATATCTATGTCATAGTTGCAAATACTTGAGTGATGCTATAAACAATGTTATGCCATCCTTGCATCACCAAGAGATATGTGAACATGTGCTATAGTTTGCATCATATCTTGATTTGATATTCTATAGAAAATGCAAACTTGCTAGAAAATCTCAAATGTGAGCATCATGTAAAAAGTCCTTCGTAGCTTTATATGATTACATGATGAATGGTTACAAACACTATCATACAAACTTGATGATGTATGTCATGCCTTGATATCATTCTTGAAGAGATACATCATGATGGGCATCATGATGAGAGCATTGATAAGTTTAACTGATCTAACTTATCAATACGTCTCTTGAATTCTTAGGTCTTGAATTCAAGGTTGACTTATCTCAACTATGACATATAGATAGGGGGAGTTAAGGACAACTCCTTTATCAATTGATTGTCATCATCAAAAAGGGGGAGATTGTTGAATCTCGGATTTTGATGATGAAGTCAATTGTCATTTGTTATCTAATCTATGTGTTGAGATAAGTGTGCAGGATTAACTACGATGAGAGTAAGACAAGCAGCAGGTGTTGCGCCGGAGTCAAGATCATGATCACGTTGGGAGTTCGAGAGTTCGACGGAAGTTCGGACGGTCGTCGGAGGTTCAGCGAGAACAGATCCGAGAAGTCCAGAAGCTTGCCAAGCGAAGCTCGTCGGAACTCGCCAAGTGGATCGTCGCAAAGTCCAGGAGTATGCCGGATGTCCGCAGAAGGATCACCGAGGGTTATCGGATGATCGACGGAAGTTGGCCGGAAACTCGCCGGAAGAAGCGATTGACGCATCGGAGCAAAGCTGCAGAAGTTGTCTTAGAGTTAATCGTAGTTAGCATGATGATTAAGCATGAAAATGGGAGGTGATCCCATTAGCTTAATATTGGGGCAATTGGGCCCCTGAAAAGATTCAAATTGGGCCGAATGGAGTGAACCATTCGGACCCTGATTGCACCAGGAGGTGCAACCGCCCCAGCTAGGAGGTGCAACCGCCTGGGCTGTGAGGTTGGGAGGTGCAACCGCCCCAGCCAGGAGGTGCAACCGCCAGGGCTGCGAGGCTGGGAGGTGCAACCGCCCCAGCCAAGAGGTGCAACCGCCCAGAGCTAAGTCTTCGAGCTAGACTGGGCGGTGCAACCTCCTCTGCCAAGAGGTAGCACCACCAGAGCTCAAGTTTCGAGCTCTGCCAGGCGATGCAACCACCGAGCTCAGTCTTCGAGCTCTGGCAGAGAGGTGCATCAGCCTGAGCTCAGTCTCGAGCTCTGCCAGGTGATGCAATCACCGAGCTCAGTCTTCGAGCTCTGGCAGAGAGGTGCATCAGCCTGAGCTCAGTTTCGAGCTCTGCCAGGTGATGCAACCACCGAGCTCAGTTTCGAGCTCTGCCAGGTGATGCAACCACCAAGCTCAGTCTTCGAGCTCTGCCAGGTGATGCAACCATCGAGCTCAGTCTTCGAGCTCTGGCAGAGAGAAGCAATCGCCTGAGCTCAGTCTTCGAGCTCTGCCAGGCGGTGCCACCTCTCCAGTCAAGAGGTGCAACCGCCTGATCCCAGAATTCTGGGATTTGATCGATTTGATCGTTTTGAGCTCGAATTTTGAATTGGGTTGGGGCCTATAAATACCCCACCCATTCAGCACTGAAAAGATACAGACCTACACCGAAATCTTGATCTTTTCTGTGATTCTAAGAGCTCAAAAGTGTTGTAAAGCCTTTAAGTCTCCTCCTTCTGTTCTTCAAGTTTTCAATTGTAAAGTGAGGAGAGAAAGGTCTGTAAAGGTTGTCTCCTAAGCCTGTCAAAAGGAGAGAAATTGTAAAAGGGCAGTTTGGCCTTCGCCCATTGAAGGAAGGCACCTAGTTGACGTCGGCAACCTCATCGGTGGAGGAAGCCAAAAGTGGAGTAGGTCAAGGCTGACCGAACCACTCTAAATCTCTGGTTTGCGTTTATTTTCGAGCACTTTATCATTACTGCAAACCTCCTTCATTGCTACTACTCTCTGCGCTTTCACGAACAAGTTCTAAGTGTTGTTCTTCCGAATCTGCATTCAGACGTAAATTCGTATTTTCATACATCACAGTTTACGTTTACGTTTGATTCTGCAGAACTGTCTTCCGTGATTTTACGAACGAGCTTCTTTGCAGTTTACACTTACATTTTGATCCTATTGATAACTGCAAACTGTCCTCTACGATTTTACGAACGAGTTTCAACATTTAGACGTAAAACTGCATTCAGACGTAAATCGGCTTTCCTCGCTCAATCATCAAATCTCAGTTCACGTTTACGTCTTGATTTCAACTGCATACTGCCTTCTGCGAGTATACAAACGAGTTTCAAAGTTTAGACGTAAATCTGCGTCTAGACGTAAAACTGCGTTTAGACGTAAATCTGCGTTTAGACGTAAAACTGCGTTTAGACGTAAAACTGTGTTTAGACGTAAATCTGCGTTTAGACGTAAAACTGCGTTTAGACGTAAATCTGCGTTTAGACGTAAATCTGCGTTTAGACGTAAATCTGCGTTTAGACGTAAATCTGAGTTTAGACGCAAAACTGCGCTTAGATGCAAAACTGCGCTTAAACGCAATCTGCGCTTAGACGCAAACTGCACTTAGATACAAACTGAGAATTTGCTTTTGCATCATAATAGTTTTTGAACGAACGCAGCTTTTGGTTTTTAATTATTGTAAGATTTCCGCTGCACTAATTCACCCCCCCCCTCTTAGTGCTCTCGATCCTAACACCTCCTACTATCAACCGAGTCCCTATACCGTTTGACAAGAGAAGAACTTTGGGAGTGATCTACGAAGGGGTTATATTGGCATTGCGACGAGCCATGGAGCCGTGAGCATCGCTGTAGTAAAAGGAGCCTTCTTATGATTGAACTAATAGAAGAAGAGGTCATTAAACATCTAGAAGAGAGCCTTGAATATAAAGAAGAAGATGTAGAAGAAGAGCCATAACCGATCGAATTTATAGTACATGCACTAGCCGGCTACTCAAACCCACAAACGATGAAAGTTGGAGGCCTTCTCAAACAACAACCGATCACTGTTCTCATCGACATGGGCAGTACTAATAACTTCCTAAACAGTAAGGTTGCTGTCCACATAGCCTTACCTATTAAGAATTGCAATAGGTTTAATGTTAAGACCGCCGACGGATGGATTTTGAAGTATGATCGTAGGCGCCGACATGGGCAGTACTAATAACTCAATTGGCTTGATGTCCTCGTCAAGGTCCAACATATCCCAGATCGAACCTTAGCATAGTGCATGTGAGGATTAACTCAGTGGTGGCTCCACGCCGTGATGAGTTCTCTGACTCCATCCATGGGTAGCCCTTTCCTACTCGAGCCCTCTCACCCTGCCCAAATGCTAGGTCGGCTCTGATACCAAATGTCACGACCCGAGTCTGATGAGCCAATTGGCCAATAACTCCATTTTAGTCCTTCAGCCATGGACCAAAATGCTTAAGCGAGAGTTAATGTAGTACACTCACGAGGCCCATATAAGCCAATTATTCACATTGCCCACTTCCGATGTGGGACTAATGGGATGTTACACGACATAACGATGATTTGCACACAACAAATAGAGAAGGTTTTGCATAAAGTATAAAGCGGCTTTTTGGTACAACTTGAGCAGCAAACTAAGGGAGAGCCAATAGAATTTGAAGATCCAAACCTACTTCCTTTGCTTGCCGAATTTTCAGATATATTTGATGAACCACACAACCTACTTCTTACTCGTCGGCATGATCATTATATAACGATTCTTCCAGGAAAACCTCTAGCAAACACTTAGCTATATCACTATATACATCTCCAGAATGATGAAATAAAAATGATTATCAAAGAAATGCTTGAAACAAGAGTTATTCGGCCAAGTTGTAACCTCTACTCTTCACTAGTGCTACTTGTACGTAAGGACTTAACATGGCGAATATGTGTTGATTACCAAGCTCTCAATAGCATAACCATCAAGGATAAATACCCTATTCCAGTAGTAGAAGAATTGCTAGATGAAAAGGAGCACATATCTTCACAAAGCTAGACCTTCAATTCGGATATCATCAAATACGAGTATGTGAAGAAGACATACCTAAAACTGCCTTTCGAATACACAATGGCCACTATGAATTTTTGCTTTCTTTAACAAAAGATGAAATATCTTGGGCATATCATATCAGAGGAAGGTGTGACCATGGACCTCTCCAAAATAGAAGCAATGCAGAATTGGCCAACCCCGAGGAACATAAAATTGCTACGTGGCTTTCTTTAACAGGCTACAACCGTAAGTTCATGAAAAACTATGGAAAGATCAGTGCACCACTCACTTCTCTACTGAAAAATGATACCTTCCAATGGTCGAACAAAGCCTCCACTGCCTTCGACAAACTTAAGGCAGCCATGACGATAATGCCGGTGCTAGTGCTACCAGATTTCAACCGACCCTTCATCATTGAGGTCGATGCATCTAGAGTCAGAATTGAAGACGCTCTCATGCAAGATGGTTGAGCACTCATATACACTAGCAAGACATTGTCTCCCTCCCATCAAAACATGTCAACATATGATAAGGAGATGCTTGCCATTGTGTATACAGCAACGAGGTAGAGATCATACTTGATCGGGCGATGCTTTCAAATCAAGACCGACCATAAAAGCCTAAAATATTTCTTGGAGCAGAAGATATCTTCCCCCGAGTAGTAAAAATGGGTAACAAAACTTCTTGTATATGATTATGAAATAACTTACAAAAAGAGGAAAGGGAATGTTATTACATATGTGCTTTCATGGCTATCCTTCTAGGCAAGCCACCAACGAACACTCGACCGTACCGATATCCTCACCTCCAGAAAGATGAAATTGAAAATATCGTAAAGGAGATGCTTGAAACAGGGATGATTCGGCCAAGTTGCAGCCCCTATTCCTCACCGGTGCTACTTGTACGCAAGAAGGATGGAACTTAGTGGATGTGCATCAACTACCGAGCTTTAAATGACATCATCGTTAAGGACAAGTACCCAATACTAGTGGTGGATGAACTTCTTGATGAATTAAAAGGAGCTCAAGTCTTCATGAAGTTGGACCTCCAATCTGGTTATCACCAAATTCGGGTATGTGAAGACGACATTCCAAAAACTGCATTCCGCACACATGATGGCCATTATGAATTCTTAGTAATCCCTTTTGGACTCATTAATGCTCCTTCAACCTTTCAAAGTATTATGAACGATATTTTTCAAAGCTTTCTTTGTAAATTTGTGCTGGTATTTTTTGATGATATTCTCATTTACAACCCTTTTCTTGAGACTCACTTTCAGTATTTAAGGACTATTTTGATGATCCTTCAGGAGAATACTCTTTTTATTAAGCAACCAAAGTGTAGCTTTCTCCAGCAAAAAGTAGAGTACCTTAGGCACATAATATCAGAAGGAATGGCGATAGACCCAATAAAAATTGAGGCAATGCAAGGCTGGCCGAAACCTACAAACGTGAAATTACTGTGTGGGTTCCTTGGACTAACGGGCTAATACCAAAAATTTGTTAAGGACTATGGGAAGATTAGTGCACTCCTCACTTCTCTACTGAAAAAAGATGCTTTCCAATGGTTGGACAAAGCCTCCGCTACCTTTGATAAACTTAAAGCAGCCATGACAATGACACCGGTGCTAGCACTACCATATTTCAGCCGACCCTTCATCATTGAGGCCGACGCATCTGGAGTTAGAATTGGAGCCATTCTCATGCAAGATGGTCGACCACTCGCATACACTAGCAAGGCATTATCTCTCTCCCATCAAAACATGTTAGTATATAATAAGGAGATGGTCGCCATTGTACACGTAGTAACGAGATGGAGACCCTACCTGATCGGCCATCGATTTCAAACTAAAACCAACCATAGAAGCCTCAAGTACTTTTTAGAGCAAAAGATATCATCCCATGAGCAGCAAAAATGGGTAACCAAACTTCTTGGATTTGATTATGAAATTATTTACAATAAGGGGAAAGAAAACATTGTTGCAGATGCACTCTCACGGTTACCTGAGCAAGCTAAGGTTTTAGCCATCTCTCTTCCTACCACTAGTCTCCTCGAGGACATTAGGGAATAATGAAAGAAGGATCCATAGATCAGCAACATCATAAAAAAATTGGAGGATGATCCAAGTGCAATAGCCCACTACACTTGGGATTCGAGGGATCTACGCTATAAAGGTCGCATTGTGCTTATACCTGACTCCCCTTACATCACAATCATCCTACATGAAATGCACTCCATACCTTTAGTAGGGCACTCCGAATTCCTAAGAACCTACAAAAGAGTGAAGCAAAATTTTTATTGGAGAGGGATGAAAAAAATTATTGCTGAATATGTGGCACAATGCGATGTTTGTTAACAACACAAGGGTAAAACTATGGCAAATCCAAGAAAGCTACAACCACTACCCATACTGGACTCAGTGTGGACTGACATCTTCATGGACTTCATTGAAGGGTTGCCACCTTCCAAAGGTAAAAGCACAATTCTCGTGGTGGTTGATCGACTTACGATATATGCTCATTTTTGTGCTGTGAGAAATCCCTACACTACTGCTAGTATTACCCAGATTTTCATAGAAAATATTGTTAAACTGCATGGGATGCTAAGGTCCATTGTAAGTAATTGTGACAGGATCTTCACTAGTAAATTTTGGGTCTAGTTATTTCAGTTACAAGGCACCAAACTCAAGATAAGCACAACGTATCATCCATAAACTGACAGCCAAACAAAGGTGGTAAACAGGTGTTTAGAGACGTACCTTCGGTATTTCGCTAGTGACCGATCAAAAGAGTGGGCGAAATGGCTTCCCTAGGCTAAATAGTGGTATAATACTATATATCATTCATCTACAAAATGTGCCCCTTATGAAGCATTGTGTGGTCAGTCGACCCCTGGGATTCTAAAGTACGTAATTAGCTCGGCCAAGGTAGATCAGGTCAGCCAAGGATTGATTGACAGGAACAAATTCCTACAACTGTTAAAGGATAATCTCTCTACCGCTCAAGCCAGAATGAAGCAGTAAGCCAACACACGACGAAGCGAAAGAGAATTCTCAGTAGGAGATTGGGTTTATCTTTGCCTACAGCCATACAAGCAACTCTCCATCAACACTCGAGCCTCCACAAAGCTATCCCCCATTTTTATGGGCCCTATCATATCACAGAATATATTGGAGCCGCGGTGTATAGACTCAAATTACCTGAGGATGCCAAAATTTACCCTGTCTTCCACGTGTTATGCTTGAAGCCCAAGTTGGGAGAACATGAGACACCCCAGATCCAACTGCCCAAAACCACTAAGGATGGAGTTATTCAAGCCCAACCATAAGCCATCCTCGATCGCAGGATCGTGATGCATCGCCAACGTCCCTCTACTGAAGTACTAGTGCGTTAGAATAATTTACAACTTGAAGACACCACATGGGAACCATATGAAGAGCTAAATGTTGAATCTCATATTTTGATGATAAAACCAATTGATATGTGTTTATGTTTTAATCTACGTTTTGAGTGACGTAAGATGCTTCAATTAGGATGAGACAATTAAAGCAGGAAAAATCATGTTGGGCTGGAGGAACATGTCAGAAGATTGGACGTCGAGCCGGTGGATCGGTCGACGTATTGACAAAAGGCTTCGACACATGGATTCAAGCATCGGGCCAAGAAGAGCAAATATTGCGCCAAGGATATCGGAGTTGTGGAGTCAACTGGCCGATTGGGCAATAGGCCGCAAGAGAGGATGATGCGCCGAAGAATCAAACGAAGCGTCGAGGGACCAATGACATGCCGGACAACATGATTATTGCTTAGTATTAATTATCTAGATCGAAATATGTTTTACATGTGCAGGATTAACTATGATAGGGCATGAAGCAAAATGAAGTCCTGGAGTCAAGAACGTGATCACGTTGGGAGTTCGAGAGTTCGTTGGAAGTTCGGACATTCGTCGAAAGTTCTGGAGGAACCAACCGAGAAGTCTCGGAGCTTGCCAGAGAAGCTCATCGGAACTCACCAAGAAGATCGTCGTGAAGTCCAGGAGCTGGCCAGGAGTCCGCCGGAACATTATCGAGAGAACGTCTAAAGTTCACTGGAAGATCGTCAGAAGAATAGAGTTACGGACTTTGTTTATCTTAGAATATGTCTTAGGAATCGTAGTTAGCACGTAATTGGGATTGGATTTGGGCCAACCCAATTAGGGACTAGCTAGGCCCATGTAAGAACTATGTTGGGTCCAACAAGAAGCCCAAACAATGCCCCAAGAAATCTCACCGTCGTGGCACAGTCTTCGAGGCTATGTCAAGCAGTGGTACCGCCAGTCTGCGCAGTTGTACCGCCCCTAGCAAGGTGCCAAGCGGTGGTACCTCTAGTCCGGGTGATGGTACTGCCCAGCACTGCCCCCCAGGCTATACCGCCTAGGGTAATGTCAGCCAGACTAACACTGGGCGGTGGTATCGCCCAGCGCAAGCGGTGGTACCTAAGTGTATTCCCTCCTTAGCTTAAACTTAGATTTCTGTTTAGAGAGGAGAGTGAGTGCTTGTAAGGGTTATCTCCTAAACCCGGTAAAAGGAGAAGAGGGGTGTAAAAGGTGATTGGCCTTCGCCTATTGAAGGAAGGCCTCTAGTGGATGCCGATGACCTTGTCGGAGGTGGAAACCGAAAGTGGATGTAGGTCACATTGACCGAACCACTCTAAAACTACTGTGTTCTTTGGTTTGCATTTTATTCTTGCTATTACTTTACTGCAAACCTCTTTAAGTGCTTACTGCCTTCAATTCATTACGTATGCTTTCAAGTTAAGTTTCTGAAATCGATTTTTCGTTGGAAATAGTTTTTATCGTACGAAAGTTTTTCAACCGACGTTATTTTACCGCTGCACTAACTCACCCCCCCTTAGTGCCGACTCTTGATCCTAACAATTGGTATCAAAGTATGACATACCAAAGTATGTTGTTGGTATGTCATGATTTGATCATGACATGTTGCTTGGATCTTTGAATCTAAGAGTTTCTATCAATATGGCATATTGATAGGGGGAGTTTGCTTAAACTCTGGGAGTTAAGGTTAACTCCGTCGTCAATTGGTTATCATCATAAAAAAGAAGGAGATTATTGAATCTCATATTTTGATGATGAAACCAATTGATATGTGTTTATGTTTTAATCTACGTTTTGAGTGATGCAGGATGCTTCGACCAGGATAAGACAATTAAAGCAGGAAAAATCATGTTGGGCTGGAGGAACATGTCAGAAGATTGGACGTCGGGCCGGTGGATCGATCGACGTATCGACAGAAGGCTTCGGGACATTGATTCGGGCATCGGGCCAAGAAGAGCAGATGTTGCGCCAAGGATATCGGAGTTGCGAAGTCAACTGGCCGATTGGGCAATAGGCCATAAGAGAGGACGATGCACCGAAGAATCAGATGAAGCATCGAGGGACCAATGAAATGCCGGACAATATGATTATTGCTTACTATTAATTGTCTAGATCGAAGTATGTTTTACATGTGTAGGATTAACTATGATAGCAAGGCATGAAGAAAAATGAAGTCCTGGAGTCAAGGACGCAATCACGTTGGGCGTTTGAGAGTTCATTGGAAGTCCGGATGTTCGTCGGAAGTTCTGGAGGAACTAACCGAGAAGTCTCAGAGCTTGCCAGAGAAGCTCATCGGAACTCGCCAAGAATATCGTCGTGAAGTCCAAGAACTTGTCGGGAGTTCGCTGGAACATTGCTGAGAGATCGTCGAAAGTTCATCGGAAGATCGCTGGAAGAATAGATTTATGGACTTTGTTTAGCTTAGAATATGTCTTAGGAATTATAGTTAGCATGTAATTGAGATTGGATTTGGGCCAACCCAATTAGGGGCCAACTAGGCCCATGTAAGAATTGTGTTGGGCCCAATAAGAAGCCCAAACAATGCCCCAAGAAATCTCACCATCGTGGCATAGTCTTCGAGGCTATGTCAAGCGGTGGTACCACCAGTCTGGGCAGTTGTACCGCCCTTAGCAGGGTGCCAAGCGATGGTACCGCCAGTTTGGGTGGTGATACCGCCCAGCACTATGCCCTAGGCGGTGGTACCGCCCAAGACAGTATTAGTCAAACTAACACTGGGCGGTGGTACCACCCAGCACAGGCGATGGTACCGCCCGTGCCCGGGGAACCCGGGATGGTTAAAGCATACAAGCACAGAGAGTTTAAAAGTAAAGAAACGCTGCTGCAATCTCTTTAGAATTCCCTCCTCTACTGTAAGTGTTAGAAATCTGTAAGAGAGGAGTGTGAGTGCTTGTAAGGGTTATCTCCTAAACCCGGTAAAAGGAGAAGAGGGGTGTAAAAGGTGATTAGCCTTCGCCTATTGAAGGAAGGCCTCTAGTGGATGCCGGTGACCTCGTCGGAGGAGGAAGCCGAAAGTGGATGTAGGTCACATTGACTGAACCACTCTAAAACTGCTATGTACTCTGGTTTGCATTTACTTATTGCTAATTACCTTACTGCAAACCTCCATACGTGCTTTACTTCCTCATTACTTTTGTTACACACCTTTCCGAACACGCTTTCAAGTTAAGTACTTCCGAGTTCGGTTTTTATCGTACGAAAGATTTTCTTAAACCGACGTTATTTTACCACTGCACTAATTCATCCTCCCTCTTAGTGCCGACTCTTGATCCTAACAATTGGTATCCGAACCTCATGATTTCTCAGTTGGTTTAACTCCCAAGAGAAATGGCTTTTTCGGCTTTCAAGAGGGTCACTCTATCATTAGTCCTCCCTTTTTCAATGGGACATACTACACTTATTGGAAAACTAGAATGAGAGTTTTCTTGCTTTCATTGAATCTCGATTTATGGCACATGGTTGAATCCAGTTTTCAAATGTCTTCTCTTCCAATGAACCATTGGAATAATTTGGAGAAGAAGACGTTTTCTCTAAATGCAAAAGCTATGAATGCCTTGTTTTGTGCCTTAGATAGAAATGAGTTTAATCATGTTTCTACTTGCGAAATGGCTTTCGATATTTGGCGCACTCTAGAAATAACACATGAAGGGACTAGCAATGTTAAAATTTTGAAAATTAATTTTTTAATGCATGATTTTGAGCTTTTTCGAATGAAGCCGAGCAAAACCATTGTTGACATGTATACCCGTTTTATGGATATCGTCAATGGTTTAAATGCTCTTGGTAAATATTTTTTGGATTTTGAACTTGTAAACCAGATTTTACGATCGCTTTCTAAAACTTGGGACTCTAAAGTAATGGCCATACAAGAGGCTAAAACCTAAATAACCTTCCACTCGAAGAACTAATTGGGTCTTTAATGACCTACGAAATGAACAATGTGGCAAAAAGGGAACTCGAGAACAACCTTCCAAAGAACAAGAAGGATTTGGATATAAAACATTTGAAGACCACTCGAGCATAAGCTCAACTGATGGTAAACTTAAACTACAAATGAAACAAAAAAGGAACGAAACTACTTGCTTTGAACGCAAGAAGAAGAACACAAATTGGGATGAATCGAGCTCCTCGGAAGACGAGGAGAAAAACAACAAAGGCAAGGTGGCAAGCTATGCCTTAATGCCTTTCGACATTGAAGTAATCAAAATGCCTTTAATTTATTTCGAAATTGCATGATGCATTTCCTTTTTATTTTAGATTTTTTTTTAAATTACATGTTTAAAAATAAAAATGCAAAGTTAAAATTGAATCATGCTTACCTTTCTAATGATTTTTAAAAAATAATCATGAAAAATGTATATTTTATGATAAATAAATAAAATGATTTTAATTGTAAATATGAAATCATGTTTGATGAAATAATGTAATTTGAGATCATGCTTAATAAATTTATATTTCAAAATTATGCATGATGATTTTTCTGATTATCGAACCTTGTGATCTTTTGAAAGTTCTTTTTTCGGCGTAAATGAATGCATGGATTTGGCATAAAAAAAAAGAACTAGCATGTATGAAATCAATCAATAAGTTGAAACTAAAAGGAGGAAAATTTTTTTCTTGAAAATTATTTTTCTCTATCTTATTGATTTTGATGAATCCATTTGTATCATTTTTACGAATCTCTTGGACTTTGAAAATGATTTTGATGATTTAAATTTGTATAAATTTTTATCAAAATCATGATTTTGATTTCTCGTGATTTATAACTTGAAATCGTTTATGAATCAAAAACTTGTTCTTTGAACTCCCATGTTTCTTCTTGTCGTTTACTAAAGAAGAAAATTTCCAAAATGAATCATGATTTTCTTTTCGGAATTATAATTTTTATGATTCACAAAGAATTGAGAGATATTATACTTGTGATCATTTACGTGACATCTTTTTGCTATAGGAATGTCTATATCATCATCTTGATTTCTCGATATTCAATACATGATATTTTTCTATGAATCAAGATTTTTCATACCAAAATTCTCTTGATATTTTGAATGTGATGAAATGAAATTATGCATGAAATACAAATGAGAAGTTAATGATCATGCAGGATGTAATGAATTTTGACATTTAGATACCATCATTTGAAAAGCTATGATCATGTTGCCAAAATGATGTATCATTAATGCTTGAATATCATGTATGATATGCCCATAGTGATGATTGATTTTTTAATATCATGCATAGAGTAAGGATGATATGTAAAGTTTTGAAATGTGTATGTTTTAATTTAAAACTAGGATGATGCACAAGTATATTAAAAAAGGATTAATATTTTACCTTTGTTATGATTTAGAAATTGATGCAAAGGGTCTTCCCTTCTTTTTGACATTGACAAAGGGGGAGAAATATCGCTAGCTCATCTTGCAAAATTTAGAAACAAGCACTTTGCAAAGGAAGCAAAATTGCTAGCTCAAACATTACAAAGGAAGCAAATATGTGCTAACTTACATATTGTAAGGAGAAGAACTTGACATCTTGAACATCACAAAAATTTGCTACCTTGCATTATGTAAAATTTGTTAGAATTGCTAGCTTGTGATATAAAGAGAAGCAAAAAGTTGCTATCTCAAAAGAAGCAAATGTGCTATCTTGCCTATCTTAAGAGGTAAAAAATGCTAACTTACACATCTATCAAAACTTGACAAATTTGTATATTTCAAGAAGCAAGAGTTGCTTTCTTGAACATCTCAAAACTGTTAGCTTGCATGTTCTAAAATGTTGTAAAATTTGCTAGCTTGATGTTGTAGAACTTGCTATCTTACTACCTTGCATATCTATGATGATAGCAAAATTGCATGATGATAAAATTAGAGATTATGTTAATCATGCAATGATTTGAATTTATTTTTAAACACATGAGAATTGTACTTCTCCTTTTTGTTGATGACAAAGGAGGAGAAGTATGTTGTTGGTATGTCATGATTTGTTGAATATAAGAGTTTCTATTAATATGACATATTGATAGAGAGAGTTTGTTTAAACTCCGGGAGTTAAGGTTAACTCTATTGTCAATTGGTTGTCATCATCAAAGAGGGGAAGATTGTTGAATCTCATATTTTGATGATTAAACCAATTAATATGTGTTTATATTTTAATCTACATTTTGAGTGATGCAGGATGCTTCGATCAGGATGAGACAATTAAAGCAGAAAAAATCATGTTGGGCTGGAGGAACATGTCAGAAGATTGGACGTCGGGACGGTGGATCGGTCGACGTATCGACAGAAGGCTTCGGGACGTGGATTCGGGCATCGGGCTAAGAAGAGCGGATATTATGCCAAGGATATCGGAGTTGTAGAGTCAACTGACTGATTGGGCAATAGGCCGCAATAGAGGTCGATGCACTGAAGAATCAAACGAAGCGTCGAGGGACCAATGACATGCTGGACAACATGATTATTGATTAGTATTAATTATTTAGATTGAAGTGTTTTTTACATGTGCAGGATTAACTACGATAGCAAGGCATGAAGCAAAATGAAGTCCCGGAATCAAGGACGCGATCACGTTAGGAGTTCGAGAGTTCGTTAGAAGTTCGGACATTCGTCGAAAGTTCTAGAGGAACCAGCCAAGAAGTCTCAGAGCTTGCTAGAGAAGCTCATTGGAACTCACCAAGAAGATCATCGTGAAGTCCAGGAGCTTGCCGGGAGTCCGTCGGAACATTGCCGAGAGATCGTTGGAAGCTCACCGGAAGATCGCCGGAAGCTCACCGGAAGAATAGACTTACGGACTTTATTTAGTTTAGAATATGTCTTAGGAATCATAGTTAGCACGTAATTGAGATTGGATTTTAGACAACCCAATTAGGGGCCAGCTAGGCCCATGTAAGAACTGTGTTGGGCCCAATAAGAAGCCCAAACAATGCCCCAAGAAATCTCATCGTCGTGGTATAGTCTTCAAGGCTGTGTCAGGTGGTGGTACCGCCAGTCTGGACGATTGTACTGCCCCTAGTAGGGTGCCAGGCGATGGTACCGCTAGTCTGGGCAGTGGTACCATCCAGCACTACGCCCCAGGCGGTGGTACCGCTCGTGCCCAAGGAACCCAGGATGGAAAAGTTTTAGGCTTCAAGTTTAAATCAACTTGAAGCCTATAAATACCCCTCTCATCCCTTGTTAAAGCATACAAGCACAGAGAGTTTAAAAGTAAAGAAACGCTACTGCAATCTCTTTAGAATTCCCTCCTCTACTCTAAGTATTTGAAATCTGTAAGAGCGGAGTGTGAGTGCTTGTAAGAGTTATCTCCTAAACCTGGTAAAAGAAGAAGAGGGGTGTAAAAGGTGATTGGCCTTCGTATATTGAAGGAAGGCCTCTAGTGGATGCCGGTGACCTCATTGGAGGAGGAAGCCGAAAGTAGATGTAGGTCACGTTGACCGAACCACTCTAAAACTGCCGTGTTCTCTGGTTTGCATTTACTTATTGCTAATTACCTTACTGCAAACCTCCATACGTGCTTTACTTCCTCATTACTTTTGCTGCATACATTTCCAAACATACTTTCAAGTTAAGTACTTCCGAGTTTGGTTTTTATTGTACGAAAGATTTTCTTAAACCGATGTTATTTTACCACTGCACTAATTCATCCCCCCCTCTTAGTGCCGACTCTTGATCCTAACAATGAAGACCTGATTCTCTGAGTTCATGGAATCTCAGCCTTGAGGACAAGGTTGATTTGAAGAGGGCGAGTCTGTTAGGACTCTAGCTAGGAGAGTCCTAATTGATAGGGATATTATTAGGACTCTAGCTACGAGAGTCCTAATTGAGAAGGGCATTCATGTAAAACCTAACTAAGCAGACCCCTATTAAAGAGGTGAAGAGGCCGGCTAGGGTTTGGAGGTTATTTCTTAGAGAAGAATTAGGAGTTGTAAAGGAATAAGAGTCTTGAGTAGGAGTCCTATTAGGAGTCTTAAGTAGGAGTCTTAATTGAGTAGGAGTCTTAATTGAGTAGGAGTCCTATTAGGAATTAGAATTTAGAAACCCTATAAATAGCCATGTATTCATCCTCTTTTGATAAGTAATAGATGAATCTTTTCTGTAGCCTTTGAGCAACAACTTGGAGGGAGAAACCCCTATAGAGTTCCAAAGAGGTTGATCCCCTAAAGAGATCAACCCCAAGCTTAGAATTTGCAAGGGTTCTAACAAGTTCGCTTTTAAGTTCAACTCACTTTGTCTAAATTTATTTTCAATGCACGAAGATTTTTGAACAGACGTAATTTTTACCGTTGCACTAATTTGTTAGGATCAAGAGCACTAAGAGAGAGGGGGGGGGGGTGGTGAATTAGTGCAGCGGAAAACTTTCGACGATTAAAATTACGTTCGTACGATAAGAGCGATTTTGGTAGAAAAGCTGATTCGTAAATCACTTTAACTTGTAATCAAGTAAGATGCAGTTAAAGTGAATCTATAAAGGCAGTTTGCAGTTATGATGGAAATCAGATTGTAAGCACAAACTGAAAAATTATGTTCGTACGATAAAACTGATTTACGTCTAAACACCGATTCGAAAAATACTAAACTTTGAAACACGATCGTAAAAGCATAGAAGGCAGTAAGCTATTGAGGAGGTTTGCAGTAAAGATAATATGCTCAAAGTAAATGCAAACCAGAGAGCACCGCGATTTTAGAGTGGTTTGGTCAATCTTGACCTACATCCACTTCTGGCTTCCTCCACCGACGAGGTCACCGACGTCTACTAGAGGCCTTCCTTCAATAGGCAAAGGCCAATCACCCTTTTACAGTTTCACTCCTTTTGACGGGCTTAGGAGACAACCCGTACAGAATTTTCTCTCCTCTCTTGAAAGATCAGAACTTGGAAAAAAAGAGGGAGGAGAACTTCTAACTCATACAACACTTTTGAGCTCTAAAAACACAGAGTAAGATCAAGCTTTCGGTGCCTTTTGGTTGCCCTTTCATTGCTGAAAGGGTGGGGTATTTATAGGCCCCAACCCAATTTGAATTTTGAGCTCAAAACTGTCATCTCCCGGAATTTCGGGGTCTGGTGGTTGCACCGCCTGACTGGGGCGATTGCACCGCCTGGCAGAGTTCAAAAACTGAGCCTATGGGCGGTGCCACCTCCTATCAGGGGTGGTTGCACCTCCTGCCAGAGCTCGGAGACCGAGCTCAGGCGGTGCCACCGCCTGATTGGGGCGGTTGCACCACCTAACCAAAGCTCGGAGACCGAGCTTAGGCGGTTGCACCTTTGTTAGAGGTGGTTGCACTGCCCAACTAGAGCTCGGAGACTGAGCCCTGGGTGGTGCCACCACCGACCCAGGTGGTGCCACCTCTGGCCAAGTAATCTGGGTCTGAATGGGCTGATCCATTCGGCCCAATTTGGGTCTTTCAAGGACCCATTGCCCCAAGATTAAGTTAATTGGATCACCTCCCATTTCTAACTTAATCATCGTGCTAACTACGAATTTCTTAAGGCATTTACTGCAACTTGCTTCGGTGCGTCAATCGCTTCTTCCGACGAGCTTCCGGCGAACATCCGATGAACCTTCGGCGATGCTCCTGCGGACTTCCAACAAAATCCTGGACTTGCGACGATCCACTTGGCGAGTTCTAACGAGCTTCTTTGGCAAGCTCCTAGACTTCTCGGATTTGTTCTCGCAGAACCTCCGATGACCGTCCGGACTTCTGTCGAACTCTCGAACACTCAACGTGATTATAGTCTTGACTCCGGCGCAACTCCTGCTGCATGTCTTACTTCCATCGTAGTTAATCCTGCACATGTAAAATATAACTTCGATCGAGACAATTAATCCTAAGCAATTAACCAAGTTGTCCGGCATGTCATTAGTCCCTTGACGCTTCGTCCGATTCTTCGACGCATTGTCCTCTCCTGCGGCCTATTACCCAATCGGCCAGTTGACTCCGCAACTCCGATATCCTTGGCACAATACCCACTCTTCTTGGCCCGATGCTCGAGTCCACGGCCCAAAGCCTTCTGTCGATACGTCGACCGATCCATCGGCCCGATGTCCAATCTTTTGACATGTTCCTCTGGCACAGCATGATTTTTCCTGCTTTAATTGTCTCATCCTGATCGAAGCATCCTACGTCACTCAAAACACAGATTAAAATATAAACACAAATATCTTGTAGAAAATAAATATGTCATGATCTTAAAAGGGATACCAAACAAATATACGTATGCACGTTAAAAGATCTATCTTGATCGTACAAGAGCTTCTTCCTTAAAAAAAAAAAAAAAAAAAAAACTCATACGAAATCACGTAACAAACATTAATTGCTCTGAAACTCTCCTCAAGACAAAGGCTCCCTAATCAAATCATATTAGGTGCTCACTGGCTGCAGGCGGTGGCACCTCTCCAGCTGGCGGTGGCACCTCCAGCTATCACGGGTTGCCAGAGGTTGCACCGCTCCAGCCAGAGGTGCAACCGCCAGCAGCTCTGCCCTTTAAACCCACACTAGGGCCGGCTATGGAACCGACCCCAACTCACCCCCATTTCCTCCTCTACTCTTCCAAGTCTCCTCCATTCCCATTTCACTCCTCTAAACCTTCCAAATACTTCCCATTTCGGAGCAAAACATCAAGAATCCTTCCTTCTCTTGAAGATTTCACAAAGGTACTCTCTAAGAAGCTCTTAAATTCTGTTTTGTTCTTCTTTTACTTTAGCTCATCATCATCCCTCTAAACAGCAGTAGTTATGGGATCTAGAAGATCCTCAAGGGACAAGGGAAAGAGGAGATTAGTAGAAGAGTTTGATTTCACTCTTTTCAATTCAAAATACCATGCTGAAAAATTTCCCTCTTTCGAACTTAGATGTATTACTAAGGGAAAATACGTAGATCTAAATGAACTAAGAGACTTAGAGACCATCCAATGGTTTGCGAACCTAGATCTACTTCCAATCTTGCAGATTAATGAACCCATCTATCCTAGGCTTGTTAGATTATTTTACAATAACATACAAATAGATGATGAAGGAAAAATGTCCACCTATCTTTTGGGACAACACATCTCAATCACTGATAAATTCATTTGTGACATGATAGGCATTCCCATAAAAAGCATAGGACTCTACTTTAGAGGATCATGGGATGATGAAAGTATTGGAACATCCTATGTTGAAGCCTTAGGAACAATCTTTGCCAATCCTAACATAGCATTGGTTCCTAAAAGTTGTGAACATCTATTGCCTTTGAACACTAAGATACTTCATTATATCATGACTAGTATAATTCTTCCTAAGCAATACCATCATGATGAAATAAGTCAACTAGAATTAGGAACTATGTACTCTATCTTGAAGGGACATGACATCTGTCTTGGCTATCTTATTCAACAAAATATGTTAGAATTATCTACGAAAGATATGATGCTCCCATATGGTGGAATAATTACTAGAATAATGAAAGCTTACGACATTCAAATACCACTAGAAGAAGAAGTAATGAAAGTAGATAGATTCAGCATAATAAACAAAAATCTACTTCACCGACTAAGATGTCACTATAGAAACGATAACTGGGTTAGAATGCCTAGAAGAACTGATCCCCCTCAGCCTGAACCTGAACTTGAACCAGAGCCGGAAACCCTAGTCTTTAGGAGTACCCAATCTCCTCCGATCCTTCCCCTTGAGGAAACACATCCAGCTGAGCAAACTCATACATCCATCGAAAAAATTGGGATTCGTATGGATCGATTCGAACAGAGACAAGAACGGATTGAACAAAGACAAGATCAAATCCTATCTGAGCTGCAGCAAATTCATAGTCAATTTGACTCCTTGTTTAGGCACTTTAATTTTCCACCGCATCAATGAACTTATTAAACACCTGTTGTTGTTGTAAACTTCTTATGATACTCACTTCTGATGAACTGGCTGTAAACATCTATTGTGGTAAAAGTTACTGTTTGTGATACTCACTTCTTATCATTACTGTTTGTAATGTGTCCAAATTAAGAATGTTGTGCTTTGAAACTAAAAGTTCTGAAAATCTTGTGTTTTAATTTCATTCGAAGAAAACTACGAATGTTGATGTGTCCGAACAGATAAATTTGTTAAAAAATTTTTTTTTCAGACTATATTGTATGATCAAATCACTTGATTTCCATGATTATATGTGAAAATCTGCAACAAAATCTTGTCCAAATGCATCTTATTTATGAAACAGATTTTCTCATACACCTTCATGAAAATTGAGTTTCTGAAATAGATTTGATAAAGTGATTCATGTGTATGTATTCCATCTTGCAAAATCTTTACAATGGATTATAACACAAAGGGGAAGAAGTATTTAAAGCAATCTATGTAAAATTCCTCTATAAGCTTGCTATTATTATTTTCTGGTATCATAGTTACTATGCTTTTTGTTGATGACAAAGGGGGAGATATATATATGAATTGATAAACACTGCCATGATGAGTAATATATGAATTGATGCTATGATTGCCAAACTTGTATTATGCCATGTTTTCATCATGCGTTAAGATATCAAGAACTTGTATCGTAATTTTACGCGTTGATATCTTACCATGTGATGAAATGCTATAATTGATAAACACTTGAAATGTTTGCATTATGATATCAAAAGCTTACATCGTAATTTTTCATGTTGGTATTTGATATTAGCAAACTTGCATGATGATAAAACTTGATATTATGATTTTCATGCAATGAGTTGAACCAATATCACACACACTTGTTTGTAGTACTTCTCCTTTTTGTTGATGACAAAGGGGGAGAAGTATGTTGATGACATGACATGTGATGCATAAGTTCATGTTGACGTGTTGCAAGTATTCATGATGAATATTGCAATGACTTGAATTCAGTTTGAATTCAAGGTTCTATCAATATGGCATATTGATAGGGGGAGTTTGTTTAAACTCCGGGAGTTAAGTTTAACTCCGTCATCAAGTGGTTGTCATCATCAAAAAGGGGGAGATTGTTGAATCTCGTATTTTGATGATGAAACTACTTGATATATGTTTATGATTTAATCTGCGTTTTGAGTGACGCAGGATGCTTCGATCAGGATGAGACAATTAAAGCAGGAAAATCATGTTGTGCCGAAGGAACATGTCAGAAGATTGGACGTCGGGCCGGTGGATCGGTCGACGTATCGACAGAAGGCTTCGGGCCGTGGACTCGGGCATCGGGCCAAGAAGAGCGGGTATTGTGCCAAGGATATCGGAGTTGCGGAGTCGACTGGCCGATTGGGCAATAGGCTGCAGAAGAGGACGATGCGCCGAAGAATCGGACGAAGCGTCGAGAGACCAATGACATGTCGGACAACTTGGTTAATTGCTTAGGATTAATTGTCTCGATCGAAGTTTTGTTTTGTTGTGCAGGATTAACTATGATGAAAGATAGACAAGCAGCAGGAGTTGCGCCGGAGTCAAGTTCATGATCACGTTGGGAGTTCGAGAGTTCGACGGAAGTTCGGACGGTCGTCGGAGGTTCAGCGAGAACAGATCCGAGAAGTCCAGAAGCTTGCCAAGCGAAACTCGTCGGAACTCGCCAAGTGGATCGTCGCAAAGTCCAGGAGTTTGCCGGAAGTCCGCAGAAGCATCACCGAGGGTTCATCGGATGATCGACGGAAGTTCGCCGGAAACTCGCCGGAAGAAGCGATTGACGTACCGAAGCAAAGCTGCAGAAATTGTCTTAGATTTAATCGTAGTTAGCACGGTGATTAAGTTAGAAATGGGAGGTGATCCCATTAGCTTAATCCTGGGGCAATTGGGCCCCTGAAGAACTCAAGTTGGGTCGAATGGTTCAACCCATTCGAACCCAAGTAGCTGTGGGAGGTGCAACCGCCCAGGCAGGGAGGTAGCACCGCCCAGGCTAAGTCTCCCAGCGAGACTGGGCGGTGCAACCGCTCCAGCCAGGCGGTGCAACCGCCCAGGGCTCAGTCTCCAAGCGAGACTGGGCGGTGCAACCTCCTCTGTCAAGAGGTAGCACCGCCAGAGCTCAAGTTCCGAGCTCTGCCGAGAGGTGCAACCACCGAGCTCGGTCTTCGAGCTCTGGCAGAGAGGTGCAACCTCTTTGGACAGGTGATGCATCGCCTGAGCTCGGTCTTCGAGCTCTGGCAGAAAGGTGCAACCACCCCTGACAGAGAGGTGCATCCACCTGAGCTCAGTCTTCGAGCTCTGCCAGGCGGTGCAACCTCTCCAGTCAAGAGGTGCAACCGCCTGATCCCGGAATTCCGGGATTTGATCGTTTTGAGCTCGAAATTTGAATTGGGTTGGGGCCTATAAATACCCCACCCATTCAGCACTGAAAAGATACAGACCTACACCGAAATCTTGATCTTTTCTGTGATTCTAAGAGCTCAAAAGTGTTGTAAAGCCTTTAAGTCTCCTCCTTCTGTTCTTCAAGTTTTCAGTTGTAAAGTGAGGAGAGAAAGGTCTGTAAAGGTTGTCTCCTGAGCCTGTCAAAAGGAGAGAAATTGTAAAAGGGCAGTTTGGCCTTCGCCTATTGAAGGAAGGCCCCTAGTTGACGTCGGCAACCTCGTCGGTGGAGGAAGCCAAAAGTGGAGTAGGTCAAGGCTGACCGAACCACTCTAAATCTCTGGTTTGCGTTTATTCTCGAGCACTTTATCATTACTGCAAACCTCCTTCATTACTAC